>NC_086449.1:749418568-749766484 GCF_028390025.1 Pseudophryne corroboree
CAAGGCCTGTGGGGCACTGTGGTGAGGGGAGCCTACCCCCTTAATTGACTAATTGCAGAGTTTAGCAGCGGAAGGGTTGCAGCGGTTTCTCACCCCAAGCTGCGGCGCTTCTGCCACCTCCGACATGCCACATCTTCGGCGCCACCCGGGATGCAGAGCACCGCACCGGGTATGCACCTTTTTCAGTGTGGTCTGCTGCGCTCCGAAGGGGGATCTTCTCTCCTGCTGCAGGATCCCGATGTGCGCCGTCCTCCCCGCTGTTACTGCCACGATAACCGTTAGTACCATTTACTGAGGCATATGTATTAAACCTCGGGAACTGAGATGCCTTTCTCACCGTACAGCTGTGTGGCCGAGCCGGGCGGGGGGATAGCCAGCAGCAGCAGCATGCCGGATATCAGCAGTGTGCGGGCTGTACATACTTGAGGCAGCTGGATATTCAACAGTGGTGAGAGCTTCCGGAGCCCGCACCCCCCGGAGCTACAGTACACTGGCAGAGGACACCTATACCCTGAACCCTGCGTAGCCCAAAGCCGGAGATCGGCAGCATGTTGAACGCGGAAGCAGAAGCTGCTTGTTGCCGGTCAACATGCTGCCGATCTCCGTCTTTGGGCTCCGCACCGCACGTGCCTTACAGCCCGCACTCTCGGCTGTTGATATCCGGCATGTTGCCCCTGCTGCTGGCTTTCCACCTGCCTGGCTCGGCAACCCAGCTGGATGGTGAGTGAGAAGAGCATCTCAGTGCCCGTGGTTTAATACATATCCCTCTTCGGTAAATGGCCTCTGTGGTAAATGGTACTAATGCTTACCGTGGCGGTAAGCATTAGTACATCCCGCCCTATTGGTGTAAAGCCAATATTCAACACACACACAGACTGCCCCACCCCCTTACTTACTCACACACTCACACACACACACACACACACACACACACACACACACAGTCAGACTGTAGATTATACACACACAGACTGGCCACCCCCAAACCTCACACACACCCACTCAGACTACACACACATTCTTATACTTTCTCCTCCCCCACACACACTGGACTGCAAAAATTGACACACACTTACACTGTCCCCCCCCCCCACACACACACACACACACACAATTAACACACACGCACTTAAACTGTCCCGCACTCCTTCCCCCCTCCCGACAGTATACTGCAGCGACCTGCTCACCTGCACCTCCTAGGCCGCGCACATGCGCACCTCCGAGGCTCCTAGCTGCCGCTGCCTGTACAGTGTGACAGGCACAGCAGCCGGGGCCGGGGAAAGAGGGAGGATGCCGCAGGTAGCGCCAGCGGAAACCCTGTCGCATGGGGCGAGCGGGCCGTGCAGGTGCCGGTGATGCCCCCCTCTGCTGGGGCTGCCACGGCGCCCAGGGCACGTACCCTGCTCGCCCCATGCTAGTTACGCCTCTGCTTATTGTAATGGCTTGTGATGTTTAAATATGTGTATTTGTACATTTGCAGTAAAATGAGTTTCACTACGGGGTATATTCAATAAGAGTCGGGTCCATTCCGACATGCAGTTGTCGGAATGGACCCGACAACCCCTATTCAAAAGAGCGGCCAAATCAGACTGTCGGATTTGGCCGCTCCCTGTTTCCTGACCTGCTGCTGCTGTCAGCGCTGCAGGTGCGCTGACAGCAGCGGCAGAGGGAGCTGTCAGCGGCGCCGGGGGTGAGGGGGGATCGGTCAGCTGCGCCGGGAGTGAGGGGGAGCGGTCAGCGGCGCCGGAGCTGAGGGGGAAGTGGTCGGAGGTGAGGAGATGTCTGTAGCGCGGGGGAGGGAGGGGGAGGGAAGAGCAGCGGCAGCATCCACCCGGCACCAGCAAGCGGGGCGTCGCTTGCTGGAGCCGGGTGGACGCTGCTGCTGGGTCCCTGCTCTCCCCGCTGCTCCCCTGTCTCCTGCTCTCAGATCACTTATCTCAATCCGACTTTTTTTAAAGTCGGATTGAGATTGTCGGAAACGGGGCTAAAACCTGTCGGGTTAGGCCCCGCTTCCGACAATGCACGCTGATCGGCGGCTGAAGCCGCCGATCAGTGTGCATTCTGACAATATTCCGACAAGTCGGATTTCCCGACTTGTCGGAATAAATGGGGCCGTAATGAATAGGTCGGTAACCCCTTCCGACCTAAAACTGTCGGAAGCTGCCGTCTTCCCGACAAGACAGCAACTTCCAACAGTTATTGAATATACCCCTTAGACTACAAAAAGTTAAGAACTGATTTCATCAAACACAAAAGTAAAACTGTAATGAATGACGTATTAGCACTGGTGAGAGAGATGATGCCTGTTACTCCTGCCATCCTCGGGACCAATACAAGTCACCATGTTGGACTGATGTGTATAATCTGATAAAGCTAAATATTTATCGTGTATATAACCCTTTATGAGGTCTAAGAACACTGTACGCTATCTACGTTTGAAATACCGTAAGGGTACGCAAGTTGCGTATCGATCGCTTAGCCGTGATCGAGACGCTCAGGCGTCACGTTCACTCACGGCCAAGTGATCGCAGGCAGGCAGACTATTGGCTGTTGACTTATCGTAATGATTCGCTATAGCGTAGCAGCGCTCGGGACCACGAGGAGATCACCAGCGATGCAGACGCTCACAACGTTAAACCTTTATATCTATATCCTTAACAATGAAATACACAGTAAACCTTAATGTAGAGACAAAGTGTAAGTGCAACCTTGTGTAACCTGATTAGCTACAAAGCTGCTTGAGCGTCACCGACGCTCAGAGAATACTTAACACTATAAAGAATACACAGATACCTGGGCTTAGGGTCCGAAACCTATTATATGTATTATAACTATTATACTTGCAAAAGGAATCACAGTACAAATGATACACTACAATATAACATAAACCAACTAACCAGATAAACTACACAGGAAATACAATACAATACAATTTAAGGAAAATACGAGAGAAAGAGTAGAGAGAGAGGGAGAGATAGAGAGAGAGAGAGAGATGGCTCATAGTAAGACAATATGATTACGGAGAAAACTTACGCACAAGGGGAACGATCGCATGCGCCTCGATATCCAGCTCCCGATTATCAGCAATGAGAACCGTTGAAGAGAGTGAAGTTGGATATGGTCGGCCTGCTATTTATGCCCCACACACAATACAATTCAATGGTCCCTACAATCTCATTGTTCATTGGACACAGGAATTCGGCTTCGCATTATAACAAAAGGTCATAGGTTGATTCATACAGGTGGGCTGTGACTATTTCCAACTGCTCAGGTGGGAGGGAAACTGGGTTTCCCGCCGCATGGGTAATAAAGTGCAAATAAAGTAAATGTTCATAAACTTCTTATGTCCATAACTATTCGCACGAGCGATTGATCTGCTTCAAACCAACACCGGAATATTTCTAATTAAATATTCTTCCGATGGATACTAAACACCACTGTATTACTCCTATCTGACCCTTCGTATCAAACAAAGAGGGACTCCTCTGTTCATAAACATTCTATATTAACCAAACTTTCAGAATCTATCAAAGGGACCATGATCTACAAAATACATTATTAGTGGAAATATGTAATGATTGAGTCGCAAGCTACAACCACATAAACTCTACCGTAAATACGCATACCATGCGCCTGCGGGTGCCCGCGACTGTGAGTATGCGCACGTACGGGAGAGCGTACGCATGCGCAGCACGGACCTGTGTGAGGTGCAAATATGGTAGTGTGCATAGAGATATTTTTCTGACTTTGACAGTCCACCCTTTGGCAGTCAATAATAACTGCCACTTCCTGAAAACATTTCAAAAGGAGAAAAATATATGTCAGGGGTTAATTCATTTCCATGGTTGGGTGAGGGAGGAGAGAGGAGTAGGTGTGAAGAGGGTATGACCTAGTGTGATAGCAGAAGCATGTGTGTATGAGTCCATGTTTGGGGGGTCATGTATCATCGTGCCGTACGTGTTGTAAATCAAGCTTCGAGGTATTGCGAAGTATACATTTGAATTCCTTCTTATCCCGTGGTACAGGTCTGTGGATGGGCTGTCAAACTTTACCGAGCTCTTTTCGGATTTTGAACAAAATGGGGAGCACATTTTAGTTGATGATACATGAATGGGGGAATATGTGATTGCTGATATCTGTGCCTGTATTCCCTATACTATGTGTGTCATTACCTGAGGGTTGTAGAAATGAAGAAAAGACATAATTACGGTAAATGCGGTGGTATTCTATGTCAGGTTAATGTACATCTGTCGGTTGAAGTTTTGTTCGGTATCAGTTGAAAGTCGTCTTCTTTGCGCTGTTTTGCTCATTAAGCGTGAGCAATAAGCTTTGTCAATGCCATTAGATTTACAAAAAATGTTGGGCTAGCGTAATTTTAAGAATTCTAGGGAAACTGGGGATCCATGGCAAAGTTCATCAAGTGTCCATATCTCAAGTGGTCAAAACTTCGTCTTTGGTCTATCCGTTGTCTGTATAGCGTCTCATCAACTTCCTCGTCCAAGGGGGTCTTGTTATCTTGGAGAAAAACCAGAAAAACAGGTGAAAGAAACGGACCGTAGAAATCGCATTTTCATCACATCATTGTTTCTATCGTTGGGTCGTAAATCAAATCCAGGTTAATTACAGTTTCCTCACTCCTCAAACTCATCACTCTTGTACTTTGTTTGCACCTCATTAAAGCCTGCCCGCATCTAAATATCAATCCAATAGATATAACAACACCTAAAATACATAGGAGAAACTTTCCAACATCCATTATGACTCCTTGAGCCCAGTCTCCTAAACCGGAGAACCAATTTCGCGGGTTCAACCATGACACCCAACCAGTCAGCTCATTACCTACAGCAGCAAGAGTGAGATTGTGTTTTCGGCGAAATTCCCACTTTAATTGGAGAATATCATCCATCTTTTGGTCTATGACCTCTACCGGATCCTCGGTGCTATTCGTGATGTACGTGCAACACTTCACGCCGTACTGTGTTGCCAATGTAACACAATATCCGCCTGTCACTGCTGTGAGGTAATTAAGAACCATTCTATGCTGTACCAGTTCTGTTTTATAAGCTTGGAGTTCTCTTCCAGTGTATCTAAACGTGTCATCATACATTTCAGTGATATTATCTAACAAATTTGCAAGCGCAGAGATGTATCTATAATTCATCACTCCTCGAGCGGTGCGAGTGAAATCTAACGCCACCAGAACCTGAATCCCGGTGGATTCATGGATCAGATCAGAGGCCGGATGCTCTAACCTTTCTGACAGTTGTCTTTTAACGAGGTGCTCGTAATGAGTGTGAGTATAAGGAGCTTGGGCACCACGGTGTATGTCTTTCATTTTATCATGAGTTACAGTCATTACTTCAGGCAATACTCTTCCAATATAACACAATCCTTCAGAGTTTGGGGCAAGCCACTTGTACGCCTTTCTCCCGCATATGAAATATGCATCATCGGGGAGAACATATGGGACGGAGAAAGACATTACCATATTACAAACCTTCCAGGTGAAATCTCCTAGCCCTAATTCTTCCATCTGCTTAATGCACGTATCAGACTGTACGATATGTGCACAGTATCCTGGTGATACTTCTCCAACTCTAGTAATCCTATTTCCTAGGGTGTATCTATACCGGAAAGATTTTCCTCTACTGGCTATGTGGCGTACAAGCTCTGTATCTGTAGGCATTCTATCTGCTCTATGTGAAAAGGTCATGGTGTGGTTACTCCATGATACTTCCCAATTTCCCGGCTTTCTGGGATTGGAGATGTTAAAACATAATAGGGACCTATCCACGTGGTATTGGTGGAGCTTCAAACTAGGAGGGCTGGAGATATTAAACCTCCGGTCCACCGGTCTCCCACCATTTAACTCAAGTACCTCCCCTATCGTTAAAGGAAATGGTACTAGCCCTGATTTGCTATGACCCTGAGGTACTTGAGAGCATACCCAACAATCTGTTTTGTTTAATACATTACCCACTAAGGAGTGATAATCACTCAATGGATGTCGGTCCATATGGATATTAAAACTGGATTGGCATTTCTTAATGCACCCATCTTCAATGACATTGTTACAGAGCCTACAGATACAGTTTTCTTCAGCTAACAATCCTTCAAAGAAAATGTTTACAGATAACATGGTTGTTAGATCGTGCCCGGTACTCGCCTTTGCTTGGTGATTGGGTTGCTATTGGAAATTTACACCTCCGTCTCAGCCATCAGGACCTTTCTGGATCCTTTCTCGACCTCACTGGTACTCTCACCGAAACAGACTGTTCTGGTCAACATCATGGTCAACAGGAAAATCCATATCACAGTCTCTTGGGGCAAGTCCATCTTACAGGAGGAGAAAAGAAGAAATTTGTAAAGGGGGTATAAGAAAACAGTTTGAGGGGGAGAGAACTTGTTACGATAATAAGTTCTCTCGTCTTGTTGTTCTTCTTGTTCTGCTGTCCTCTCAAAGGTGCTGTCTCTCAGTCTTCCACACGAACATTCTGGTGATGCAATATTCTTTCCTAACCAGCGATCTTTCTGTAAGGAGCAAAAATCTGGCATTACCATTGGTCCAACTGAGGGGTGACATACCATCTTTAAACCATGAAAACATGAGTGAGAAGAGAGAGAAAACACAAAAAAAAACAAAAGAGATAGAGAACAATTCATGTGCATATATACATTACATAACTCGACAATAACCATCAATAAGAAAAGAGAAACAAAACATTTTTAAACATTGTCAACATTAAGAAAACATTGTTAGCATTAGAAAAACATTGTCAGACTTATTAGGCTGTCATATCTATGTGTCTAATGGTCTCCTTGAGCAGTCCCTCCCCACCAGCACCTGCATTACTCCACTGTCTGTATCTGGCCAGAAATACATTGTGGCGGAGGTCATGCTGGGGTTTGGTAGACTTCTGCAAGGACCAAGTGGATATGCAATGTGTGAATTCTTACCAATACTCGTCAGAGATGGGGATAGAGAGAGAGAGAAAAAACATTTTTCACAAATACATTTACAACTTTTCACCTGGTCATTCCTGTGTCTTCAGTGAATGACCTCCCACTTTGTTAACCGTTACCTCAGGCTTACCATCCGTCGTATGCTCATCTTTCTTGACTACCTATCATGGGTGTGGCTCAAAATTCCTCCTATCTGATCTCTGATTATAATGGTGTGTGTTGTAATTTTGCTCATTTCTTGGTCTAGGGGGTCTAACTTTATGTGGGTTATTACAGTTGTTGGCATAATGCCCTTCTCTTCTACAATGGTAACAGATCCTTGGCTTTCTCCAAGTGTCAGTGAACTGGGGTCTTGGCTGATTTGATGCCTCCTCAAACGCTTGGATGCTCATCACCCTCAACCGCTTTCCCTGTACCTCCCTGCTTCCTTGGATATCATGGTTATGTTGTTGTCTAGGGGGTGTATATACCTTGTGTGTGCTTCTAGGCCTGCAATTTCTTGCATAATGACCTTCCTCCTGGCAGTTATAACAGACTTTCAGATTTGAATTTTTCGCAGTGGTGTGGGGCTTTTGTTGAGGTGGTCTTGTGGTTAGGGCCTGTATACTTGTTGCTATTAATTTGTTACTTATTGACTCTCTGTATCTGGTGATATTCTGATCATGATTAATGACGGCCTCTCTTAGTGCGGCCACCGAGATATCTCTCCAGTTTGGGTTGGTGGTCTGTACCCTTGTTTTTAATTCATCCTTTAAACCATTCATTAGCACATATATTGCTGTTTCTCTGTGCGGTGTGCTTGCTTCAATGTTTTCTATACCCGTATACCTAGTCAGGTCCTGCAATGCCCGGTGGAAATAATTGGAAGTACTTTCCCTTTCGTTTTGTCTTATGGAGAAAATTTTGTTCCACTCGACAATGGCTGGGAAATGTACTTCCAACTGTCGGTTGATCTGCTTAATACATTCCTGATTGTGTTCCTCCGTCCAGGGTACCTCCGTGTCTAATTTACAATCAGCAATAAATTTCGCAGGGTCAACACTGGAGGGCAAACATACCCTCAGCACTATCCGCCAATCTTTGTTGGTGGGTTCTGTGGAGTTTCCTAGTTCTTTAATAAATCTTTGGCAGGCTACTAGATCTTTCCTAGGATCAGGGAATTCAGACATAATTGATCCCAATTCGGTCCGGGACCAAAGACAGTGCATTGCACTGTCCTTGACGGAAATGATTCCCTGATCGTCAGTCTTCCCATTGGGGACTGCAATCACCCTGACCGGATCGAACTCAGCTACATCATCTGGTGTTGGTTTTACAATATGTGGTTCCTCTGTTGGTGCGTGATATAAAACATTGTACGTACCTGTGGACACGACCTTACCTGACCCTCCGTTAGGGGGTTTGATTATTGCCTTTACCAATTTGGTCGCGTCCACCTGGATGTCTTGTAGGATGGCTTCCGGAAGAGGTGCCGACATTGTTCTGGCCTCACTTTCATGAGTGTATTCCTGGGGGAAGTTTGACATGGGGTGCAACTTGCATAGGTTAATAGTTGTACATTCAACAGTATTACAATAATCATTGTTACATTTATTACACTTATTCTTATAATCTATACTACAGTTGCTAAGAGCGTTTTTATTGTTCAACCTTGTGCTTTTCTCCGCAACCACAATCCTCCCTGATGCCATGTCTCTCTTCTCAAGATAAGAGTCAGAAAAGTCAATTGAATCTCTTTGTAATTCACCTTCCTGTTGCCCTAACTGCAAATAATCATAATGTTTACTTCGTCTCTTTGTTGGTTTAATGAGACATATCCTCCTCCTTAAATTTTGTAACACTTTTGAGCTGAAGCTCCCTATTCTTGGGAATTTCTCCCCGTCATGCACAGTCATTCTCTCCCATTCATCACATAAAGTTTCTGTGTGACTTCCATATTTCTCACACATTATATACCTGGCCGACCCAATTGGTCGGACCACTGAATCAACCCGAACCGAGGTTGATCGCCCCCTACCTGAACAAGTGGCCCCCATAGTTCGAAAGTGTTGCTTTATTTAGCCAACCCTTTACGAAAAACCAAATGCCAACAATAGGCTGACGGTGGCGGTTTACCGAGTACCCCACTCACTCGCCCACGCCGACCTATACGACCTGATCACACCGATATGGTGCTGGCGTACTCGACCTAGGGCCCCTGCGACCTGAACCTCTATTTACTGGAACCTGTGAGGGTTATCCGAAGAACACTTACTCTTTCCAGTAACTATTGGTTGCTGGATAGTTCCTGAGTGAGCAGCGAACTTCCCTTAAAATAAAAAAATTACACAAATCACGTTAGAGTGTACAGATAGCGTTTGTGACCCCTTTACTCTAATGGTATTAGGTCAGATTACTAACTACTGCACACACTTACGTGCGGTCCAGTCGTTCAGTACACAAACAACTAAGCTTATGTACGGAAAGACCAATGGAATCGAAACTTACGACTGCGAATTCCTTCAGCCAGAGCTTATATGGCCTATATGGGTGTTGCACCAACCCTTTTCGGTGTTGTGCCTGTGAACTGTATAGCGGACTTCCTTGTCGGCTGTACCTGGACCTCCTGGTCTGTTATGACCTCCTGGTCTTGTTACAGTATGACCTCCTGGTCTTGTTACAGTATGACCTCCTGGTCTGCTATACTCTAATGCTCAAAATTGTATATTTAACCAGAGATGCCTCCCTAGCCACCGTGCACGTCACTTACACGCATGTACCTCACGAGTACTCGACTTTTCTTGTGGTTCAACCTTTAAAAATTGTAAAAACACTCACTCATCACATGTACACTTTTGTTTCTATTTCTATTTCTGCGCAGAAATTTTTTTTTTCTTTAGCCCAGCTGTGTTACCAATTAGGAGCAGGATCTGTTAATTTAAATTTTGGATTTCCAAAAATAGACTTGCGTTATTTATCGCCTGTGGCGCTCTTTACCGCTTTGCGTTACTTACCGCGTTGCGTTAAAAATCAACTTATCTTGACTTGAGCTACGTGGGCGTAACCGGACGCTCCGTTGCGTAATGTACGCTGCGTGCGTCCGCCTTTGGATTGCGTACACAAGTCTTTTGTTAGGGACACGTGTACGCAAAACAAAGATCCACCGTAACACAATTTATATTTTTATCAATGTAGATGATCCCTGGTCATCTACCACACAACACACTGACTTCGCCTTATCTCCCAGGCAAAACTGTGTGTTTGTCTATCTTTTAACTATATTACCTTTACTCTTAAACTATGAAATAACGGCAAATCTTTTTTTTTTTAGCACTTCTATCGACTATAAAACTGGCAGACAGGAGAGTGATATACGAAAATGAAAAAGAAAAAGAAATGCAGATATATGTGTGCGTGCGTGTGTACGCAAGACAGAAAAATACAGTTTTAAAAGACACTAGCGTTTTGTTCTTACCTCCGGTTCCCGGATTCCTTCAGCACTCTTTTATCTAAGCGAAGCAGACGCTTATCCCGTCAGCACTACGAGACAACCTCCCGCCCTTTGCTGAGGGATAATGTCTGCTGATCTACCTAGTGCAGATATGTGAAGGACAGGACGAGCCGCCAATTGATAAAGCTAAATATTTATCGTGTATATAACCCTTTATGAGGTCTAAGAACACTGTACGCTATCTACGTAAGAAATACCGTAAGGGTACGCAAGTTGCGTATCGATCGCTTAGCCGTGATCGAGACGCTCAGGCGTCACGTTCACTCACGGCCAAGTGATCGCAGGCAGGCAGACTATTGGCTGTTGACTTATCGTAATGATTCGCTATAGCGTAGCAGCGCTCGGGACCACGAGGAGATCACCAGCGATGCAGACGCTCACAACGTTAAACCTTTATATCTATATCCTTAACAATGAAATACACAGTAAACCTTAATGTAGAGACAAAGTGTAAGTGCAACCTTGTGTAACCTGATTAGCTACAAAGCTGCTTGAGCGTCACCGACGCTCAGAGAATACTTAACACTATAAAGAATACACAGATACCTGGGCTTAGGGTCCGAAACCTATTATATGTATTATAACTATTATACTTGCAAAAGGAATCACAGTACAAATGATACACTACAATATAACATAAACCAACTAACCAGATAAACTACACAGGAAATACAATACAATACAATTTAAGGAAAATACGAGAGAAAGAGTAGAGAGAGAGGGAGAGATAGAGAGAGAGAGAGAGATGGCTCATAGTAAGACAATATGATTACGGAGAAAACTTACGCACAAGGGGAACGATCGCATGCGCCTCGATATCCAGCTCCCGATTATCAGCAATGAGAACCGTTGAAGAGAGTGAAGTTGGATATGGTCGGCCTGCTATTTATGCCCCACACACAATACAATTCAATGGTCCCTACAATCTCATTGTTCATTGGACACAGGAATTCGGCTTCGCATTATAACAAAAGGTCATAGGTTGATTCATACAGGTGGGCTGTGACTATTTCCAACTGCTCAGGTGGGAGGGAAACTGGGTTTCCCGCCGCATGGGTAATAAAGTGCAAATAAAGTAAATGTTCATAAACTTCTTATGTCCATAACTATTCGCACGAGCGATTGATCTGCTTCAAACCAACACCGGAATATTTCTAATTAAATATTCTTCCGATGGATACTAAACACCACTGTATTACTCCTATCTGACCCTTCGTATCAAACAAAGAGGGACTCCTCTGTTCATAAACATTCTATATTAACCAAACTTTCAGAATCTATCAAAGGGACCATGATCTACAAAATACATTATTAGTGGAAATATGTAATGATTGAGTCGCAAGCTACAACCACATAAACTCTACCGTAAATACGCATACCATGCGCCTGCGGGTGCCCGCGACTGTGAGTATGCGCACGTACGGGAGAGCGTACGCATGCGCAGCACGGACCTGTGTGAGGTGCAAATATGGTAGTGTGCATAGAGATATTTTTCTCACTTTGACAAATCCATGCACGTTATCAATGAGTTTTGCATAACATCACATGGGTGTGACATTTGCTGATGTCACCCCAGTCAGTTCTGATTTCAAGCAAATAGAAATTCTGACATCACAGACACAAAAGCATTACACGAGTGAGCAATCAGCTTAGTGTTTTCAACTACCACCATATCTCCAGTAGTTTTCATGTCAGTCCCTGCCCCGCTACACAAGTACAAAAGCATCACACAACGGCGATACTTTTGTGCTTGAAGAGTAGCCCCCTACCAGCGCAGCTCCTGCGCACTGTCAGGGAGCTACTCGTCGCATCCTGGGTTGCAGCGGCTGCCGCAGACCTGCATTGCCAAGACCGCGCCCCTAAAACCGCGATCAAATTCCGCTGGCCCGCCCAACGTACGCCTCTGCCTATCAATCAGGCAGAGGCGATCGCAGGGCTAAGGCAGCCGTCGGCTGCCGGCGCATGCGCAGTTCAGACCTGATCGCTGCTGTGTGAAAGCGCACAGCAGCGATCAGGTCTGAATTAGCCCCAAGGTACTCTGTCTTTGTACAGCATTACTCAGGCTGTCCAAAATATTGGATAATAATCATCCGATATTAACAACTAGTGGGAATTAACACCTACACTTATTTTACTGCACCCAGAAGAAAGGGGGTCATTCCGAGTTGTTCGTTCGTTATTTTTTTTCGCTACGGAGCGATTAGTCGCAAACTGTGCATGCGCAATGTACGCAGTGCGCCTACGCCAAGTAAATTAGCACAAAAGTTTGGTATTTTACTCACGGCGTAACAACGTTTTTTCATCGTTCTGCTGATCGTAGTGTGATTGACAGGAAGTGGGTGTTTCTGGGCGGAAACTGGCCGTTTTATGGGAGTGTGCGGAAAAACGCAGGCGTGTCAGGGAAAAACGCGGGAGTGTCTGGAGAAACGGGGGAGTGGCTGGGCGAACGCTGGGCGTGTGTGTGACGTCAAACCAAGAACGAAACGGCCTGAACTGATCGCTATTTGTGAGTAGGTCTGGAGCTACTCAGAAACTGCTAAGAAATTTCTTTTCGCTATTCTGCGAATCTTTCGTTCGCTATTCTGCTAAGCTAAGATACACTCCCAGAGGGCGGCGGCCTAGCGTGTGCAATGCTGCTAAAAGCAGCTAGCGAGCGAACTACTCGGAATCACCCCCAATGCGTGGTATGACTCCTCTGTAGCGCTGTAAATGTGTGACACACGCGTCTCATTTTCTTCTTCACAAATACATGTAAGTGTGGGAGCTAGTGGCGGAAAGCACTTTACTCACACGTCCATTTACTTAATCTGTATTATCCATGTAGCCCGTCAGTATGTCTGTCCTGGCCGGTGTGATTAGATGGTATGTGTATCTGCAGGCTGGTGAATGCCCCCACTAATATAAATCGGAAGTATGTATGAAAGTACTCTTGTCTAAGGCCATCGCTTTGTGTTTCCGCTGCTGGCTAATGGAGAGCCTGTTTATCAGGCAGCTGTGCTAGCTTAGAGAGCAGGGAAAATGTTCTTACATCACTTTCTTATAAAGTATAACATGATTCGAGTGCAATAGTATCTGGAATAGTATCAATAAAATGTGATTCAGAAGGAACACCAAAGTGTTTGTCACTTTAGGCTTGTAAAGCCTTCAAAAATAAACTACATTCAAAAAGAATAAGGTTTTTCTTTTCAATTGTAACATTAAGCAGAAATGTGTATGTCTCTGTTCCCAATCCATGTATTTTACAGTTCCTAAAATAATCTACAGACAAAATGTATGATTGATACGTAAGTGATACTACTACTATATGTAACTACATAATGCAATACTTAAGGAGTTACATTTAGCTACGCTGAAGTTTACAGTGGTGCCACGTCCTATCCCAAAAGTCAGGATGCTCCTGAGAAAAGCTGAATTCTTGTTATGTCTATTGTAGCGTTAGTATTTGTTTATAGCAAGGTATAATACAGACTATTGGATTGGGCTCAGTTGGGTTGTTAGGGGTTGGGTAGGCGTTACCGGCAGCTGGAATCCCGGCGGTCAGCATCCCGACTCCGGGATCCCAGCCGCAGAATGACAGCGGGGGGGTCATGAGCGTAACGAAGCCCCTTGCGGGTTCGGTGGCGTGCTGCGCTCTCCACAGGTTCTATTCCCACTCTGTGGGTGTTGTGGACATCCACGAGTGGGAATAGTCGCTTGTAGTCTGCATTTTCAGGGGTTGGGATGTAGCTGGAGGTATTGTGACCGCCGGTCACATAACTGCATCCCGGTTGTTAGTACAGAAAGGAGTCAGGCTGCCCTTTTACAGTCTGCACTTGTGTCAGTTTGATACATTTTACATCTTACAGGTTTTTCACTGGGTATGGGTCATTGGGTCGACACAACTTAGGTCAACCACTATTAGTTGACATGCATTAGGCCGACAGGGTCACTAGGTCGTTTTATCCGTAATGTGACCGGGAACCCCAATTAGTGCACTGTGTCCCCTCGCATGGCGAGCGATCGGGTAAGGTGCCTCGCTCTGCTACTGCTGCACTCGGTACAGGTTACCGTTCCCAATTGTAGTCCACGTGGATCGTAAAGTATGACAAAGTCCAAAAATTGGAAACATTTTTGAAAAACTCATGTTGACCTTTTGACCTGTTGACTTAGTACATGTCGACCTAATGACCATGTCGACCTAGTGACCCTGTCGACCTAATGCATGTCAACTTATAGTGGTCGACCTAATGACCGTATCCCTTTTCACTTTACTCTTACTGGGCAGTTTGCATAATGAGGATAGTTGGATGGAATTCGGCTTCCTGCCTGTTTTCCTCATTCTCTGTGTTTCCTATATTTATACTGTTCAAGTCTCACTATATTTTCCTTTTGTATTTATTTAAAACACAGGGGGTCACGCTGCAGTCTTTCGCAGCGCAGCGAGCAGGTCACTACTGCGCATGCCTATGCACCGCAATGCGCAGGCGCGTTGTACGGGTACAAAGCGGATCGTTGCTGGGCGATGGATTTAATGAAGAATCCATTCGCACAGCCGATCGCAAGAAGATTGACAGGAAGAAGGCGTTTATGGGTGTCAACTGACCGTTTTCAGGTAGTGGTTGGAAAAACACATGTGTGTCCAAGCGTTTGCAGGGCGGGTGTCTGACGTCGATTCCGGGACCAGACAGGCTGAAGTGATCGCAGCGGCTGAGTAAGTTCAGACCTACTCAGAAACTGCACAAACCATTTTCGTACCGCTCGGCTGCACAGGCGTTCGCACACTTGCAAAGCTAACATACACTCCCCTGTGGGTGGCGACTATGCGTTTGCACGGCTGCAAAAAGTAGCTAGCGCGCGATCAACTCGGAATGACCCCCACAGTCTTCTCTTCTGGATCTTTTATAAGGGAATACATAAGTGTTACCAGCAGACTGGATGCTGGCTGTCCGTATACCGACAGTGACATCCCGCCTGCCAGAATCGAGCCCCTACACAGGTTATATTCCCACTCGGTTGGTGACATGGACCCTCCAACCGAGTGGGAATACCCAGAGGCAGTCGGTATTCAAGGCATCGGTATTTCACCGGCTGTCGGGATTCCGGTGTCGATCTCCTGAACGCTGGGATCCCGACAGCCGGTATTTTAACTGCATCCCAATGTAAGTCCACCTGTCTCCTAAATGCAGCAGATGGGGAATGATGGCAGCTACTGTAAGTGATGTTGTGGTACCTGTGCAATAAATGTTTTGTGGTACATATTTATTTAAATGATGTAACAGCATATAGAAAATCCTGCAGAGAAATACAACTGTTAAACTAAAGTGGATAAAAAAAATTAGCAACTGCAGTAGGCGCTGTTTTAACACTTAAAATCTCAATGGTTTTATGAAAATACTCAATAGTTATAAAGAAAAAAAGCTGCTGGTCAAAGAAGAAACAAAATCTTCCAAATGGAACCCCAAAAATATTATATAAACCAGTGCTAAAATGTATGTATGCATATGTATACATATATACATACATATATATGATGTCCTGATGAAAATGCCACTGGAATAAACGTATCACCATTGGCTGCTATATGGTCATCTCTCATGGGCGTGGAGTGCCGCTTTGTTGGTGGTAAATAAATATATATATGTATACTGTGTGTGTGTGTGTGTGTGTGTGTGTGTGTGTATATATATATATATATTTACAGTATACGTGCGTGTGTATATATATATATATATATATATATATATATAAAATAAACATGAAAACATGTAAACGGGTATACCTTAATGAGACCGATCAAAAATAAATCCAAGCACATTGACTGAAATATCTGTCCTAGGAGAATGAGTATAATATTACTTTTACCAGATCGAGGGCTAGATGCATCATTGCTTGGACAGAGATAGATTACCAGCCAATCAGATCCTAACTGCCATGTTACAGGCTGTGCTTGAAAAATGACAGTTAAGAGCTGATTGGCTGGTACTTTTTCTCTCCATTTTATCACTCTCCAAGCGATGACGCATCTAGCCCTTAGACACAAATGGTATTCTATTAGAGACATGTGAGATAGTTCAAAATTAATATGTATAATAGTGTAGGTAGGTATACCTGTATAATCCATTAATTGTCCACCTGCCCAGGAGATGGCTACATGCTAGCGGCTCAAGAGTGTCCTCCTCTATGTTATCACATGGGTTAGATATTGTGAACAGGTTCCATAAACAGACGTAACTTCTTCCAAGGCTGTAGATGTTGGGGATCACCGGACAATCTGACAAGTGCCATCTGATCGCAACGCCTTCCTTGGGTATGGGCTCTCAGGTCTGACAGTGGATAATGGCTGACTTGTTTCAAATATGAGTCCATCCGGAATCCGAAACAGATTACTGTAAGGGTAATTGTGTTGCAAGCAATTAAGCTATTGCTGGTTGAATACAGTGGTATTCATGAGACGCAACCATAGGCGGATCCAGGGGGGGCACTCGGGTCCGTGCCCCCCCCCCCCCCTGTCGTTTCTGACTTCTTTTTTTCAAAAGGAGAACAGCAGCAGCACTACTGCTATTTCCGTCAGTCGTATTTGATAAAAGAGCTGGCAGGCACTAGGACCCGCCGCGGCTCTAACAGCAAGTCCCTGCTCACACCACAACCTACCTCCCCCACTGCCAGCTGGCCAGAGTCCAGCCCAGGCGCGGGGTCCAAATGCCAGCATCAGGTAAGACTGTTACTTATGACGGCGCAGAAGGCTTCATTATCCCTCACTACACTGCACAGTTTCCCAGCGCTTCCTCCTTCCTTTACCACCATGCTAGGTGCAGTCAAACTCAGCCTCAGCTTTGAGAAGGCAGCCCGTGTGATTGTGACAGGGCTGCCCTGCAGCTGTCTTATGCTGCTTTTTGGAGAATCAGTTGGCTTCTGCTAATCAAAGATGGGCAGTTCGTGTCCTGCAGTCTGAGTCTCAGTGCAGTGCCCAAAACAAGGTATGCTGCACCTGCCGCCACCAACTGAAAACTTTAATAATTATATTGTGCTGGGGTGCCTTCCAGACTCCCATAACTAATGGAACAGGTGACCAACATTTCAAGGACCAATCAGCCTTTTCATCAGGGTGAAACATTGGCAATAAACCAGGATGCGCTCCTACAGCCAATCATTACCTGATGGCGTATTTTGTGAGGCCACGTCCTCTGTGATACCACACCCCTTATCTGGGAGCACCCGTGCCTTAGGTGCATGTAAATATAACTATTACCATTCCCCTATCATGGTGCCCCCCCTTTCATTTTCTTCTGGATCCGCCCCTGGACGCAACACCTTACTGAATAACTCCACCAAATCCAAACCTCTGTTGGCCAACAAGATGCTGATGGAGTGGGCTTTGCAGTCTGGAGACACTGCAGAGTTGTAAAAGTCTACCCATATCTGATAAATCTCAAGTTTTAAGGCTGATACTTGAGTCTATAGATCTACAGTTAGGTCCATATATATTTGGACACTGACACACTGGGGTAGATGTATTAAGCTTGGAGAAGGGATAAAAAAAGTGATAAAGCAGTGGTAAGTGCAAGGTGATAATGCACCAGCCAATCAGCTCCTAACTGTCATTTTTCAAATCCGTAATGATTGGCTGGTGCGTTATCACCTTTCACTTATCACTGCTTTATCCCTTCTCCAGGTTAAGACATCTGCACCCAATGTTCCTAATTTTGGCACTGTAAACCACCAAAATTGATTTGAAATTAATCGATGGAGATGCAGTTGAAGTGCAGACTTTTAGCTTTAATTCAAGGTGTTGAACAAAAAAATATTACGTGAAATGTTTAGGAATTGCAACCATTTTATACACAATCACTTGTTTTGAGGGGCTCAAATGTAATTGGACAGATTAACATAATCATAAATAAAATATAGAGTTGTAATACTTGGTCAAGAATCCTTTGCAGGCAGTGACTGCCTGAAGTTTGTAACCCGTGGACATCATCAAATGCTGGGTTTCCTCCATTATGCTTTCCCAGGCATTTACTGCAGATGTCTTCAGTTGTTATTTATTCATGGGTCTTTCTGCCTTTAGTATTGTCTTCAACAAGGGAAATGCATGCTCTATCTGGTTGAGATCGGGTGATTGATTCAGCCATTGCAGAATAATCCACTTCTGGATTGCTTTCACAGTATGTTTTGGTCCATCTGTACTGTGAAGCATTATCCAATCAACTTTTCAGAATTCAACTGAATATAAGCAGTCTATCTGTATACTCTTCAGAATTCATCTGGATACTTCTGTCTTCTGTCATATCATCAATAAACACTAGTGACCCATTGCCATTGGAAGCCATGTAGGAACATGTCATCACACTGGCTCCACAGTGTTTTGCAGATGATGTGGTATGCTTTTGATCATGAGCCAGATTTTGACTAACTGTGCTTGAGATTTTGTCTATGTATGATTTTGACTAAGGGGGTGATTCCGAGTTGTTCGCTCGCTAGCAGATTTTAGCAGCATTGCACACACTAAGCCGCCGCCCTCTGGGAGTGTATCTTAGCTTAGCAGAATTGCAAACGAAAGATTAGCAGAATTGCGAATAGAAATTTCTTAGCAGTTTCTGAGTAGCTCCAGACCTACTCACAGATTGCGATCAGCTCAGGCCGTTTCGTTCCTGGTTTGACATCACACACACACACACACGCCCAGCGTTCGGCCAGCCACTCCCCCGTTTCTCCAGACACTCCCGCGTTTTTCCATGACACGCCTGCGTTTTTCCGCACACTCCCAGAAAACGGCCAGTTTTCGCCCAGAAACACCCACTTCCTGTCAATCACACTCCGATCACTTCAACGATGAAAATTCTTCGTTCGGACGTGAGTAAATCTACTAAGTTTTGTGCTAAAATACTTACCGCATGCGCACTGCGAACCAATGCGCATGCGCATTTTTGCCTTAATCGCTCCGTTGCGAAAATCGGCAACGGCGAACAACTCGGAATGAGTGCCAGTTTTGACTATACTTTGTACTTAGTAGAACACTAGATAGTCAAGACTGACTTGCCTGCACATTCTATCTAGCCTTGCGATACCGACCCCACGGGAGTGTGCATCGGGATCTAATCGGTCTCGCAAGCTGCCTAACACCTTGAGATATGCACTAACCTTCCTGAAGATTTAGACTATATAGTCAAAATCTTACAGATTCATCTGTCCAGAGGATGCTGTTCCAGAACTGGGCTGGCTTTTTTAGATGTTTGTTTGTTTGTTTGTTTGTTTGTTTGTTTGTTTGTTTGGCAAAGTGTAATCTGGCGTTTCTTTTGTTGAGGTTTATGAATGGTTTGCACGTTGTTGTGAACCTTCTGTATTTTGTTCTTTTCGAACCTCCTGGATTGTGTTCTTCACTTGAATGGAAGTTGTGAAGTGTTTTTTCTTTAGCATGGAAAGGATCCTGTGATCATCAACCACTGTTGTCTTCCACGGATGTCCAGGCCGTTTTGTGTTAAGTTTTTTTTCTCAGACTGTACCAACCTGTTATTTTGGCCACTCCTAAGGTTCCCACTATCTAAAGGTGGCAATATTTTAGAATATTATATTTTTTGGACGTGGGCTTGCTCTTGCAGCCCTTTTCACTTGCATTGAGAGCTCATTTGACCACATGTTGTAGGTTCTTATCAACAGCTTCTGAATGCAAAAGCCACACTTGGAATCCACTGCAGACCGTTTGCCAGCTTAATTGATGATTAAATAATGAAGGAATAACCCAGACCTCTCCATGAAACTGCCTTTGAGTCAATTGTCCAATTACTATTGGTCCCCTGAATAAAATAAAAAAAGAGCTACATATTAAACGGCTGTAATTCCTAAACCATTCATCCAATTTGGATGAGAAGCCCCTTAAATTGAAGCTGATAGTCTGCACTAATCATTATATAACTAACATGAGATAAACTGCTAAATGACAAAAATTGTGTCAGTGTGTGTCCATATATGGTCCTAACTGTATCTTTTGTGTGTCCATTGTGTGGGCTGGATGCATATGGTGTGGTTTGAGTGTTCTCATGATATACATTGGGTCCCTTACTACAATTAGCGCAACAATTGGTTACGAATGGACATCTGGATGTAATTTCTAGTAGGCTTCCTAAACTCTTGGAACACAGATAAAATAATCCATACGTGATCATCCTCTTTGAGCAAGGTAACACTCCAGAAGGTTTAGGCTATTTCTTGAATGGTTCCAGAAACATAACCTTGATTATTGCTTAATGCGATGGTTTTACATTCACCAGATCTCTATCCAGTTACATTAAATAAATTGCACTGATCTAAATAGAGCTACAGTTAATTTGTTTTATCTCTTGGGTGACTGGAGTCAACGTGATCAAGCATTTCCCCGCTCTACTTTCCATGGTCCATTTCCTGAAGGGTTCACTTAGCGCTCAGCTAGCAGTGCCTGATAAACAAGCCACTCCAATTTTATAAATCCTATGTTTTATTAGTTTACAGCAGCCTTATCAGGTTTTAAATAGTATATTCGTGACACTGACAGTGAGTTATTATGGGGCGTTCAGAAAGAATTCTCACAAGCAAAATCTTTTTTTTTTTTAAACTTCTTTTTTTATTGCAGTGTTTCTTTTTAGGTTATTTTTAACATATCATTAAACAAAAACCTTCACAAGGGCAGCAGCTCGATCTCCGGTTATGCAAACCCTGCAACACCAGGCCCTGTGTAGAAACCGCTCACTTGTATCATGCAGTAATAGAGCACAGAGAAGGAATACTTAGGCAGTAATGATTTTATGTCTGGTTGTATTAAATTATCTGTGAATGCTAAAGCACCAAGACAATAGCTCTGCTGATATGGATGTCAATGATAAATGCCGTCTCTGTGTCCTTCTGTTATTTTCTCAGCATTAGAAACATGGTACCAGGTAATTACCAGTGTGGGGCACACATCCTGGATTCTTTTCCTTTCCGTTTTATTTCAAGGCTAATCACAGTAATCATTTTATACTTGGTTGTGTCGCTCTGCGGGGACCTAGTCCAGGATTATTGGCCAAGGAGGTTTCATTGCAGCAACATGGAAGCAAGCCAAGCCAGCAGTCTGAGTTGGATGGAATGTTATGTGTGCCGACACTTTAATATCATGATCTGTTATACAGGTTTCTGTATACCCTTGCTGGTTGATCCAGTTTATTAATAGAAAATGGTAATAAGATTCTGCCTGTGTTACCTCTGGTTACAGTTCCAGAACAAAAGTAATAAGAGAAACGGTGTCTGTGTTCAATCTAGTTGCATAGAACCTTCTTTTGATCACTCTTGCCAGACAATCTTTATGCAGTGGCGTCACAACGTGGGTGCGGGGTGACACCAAAATGCCGGCTCCTGCTCAGTGACAGGAGCCGGGTGCTGCACTGTAACAATACGTGCAGCACCTGGCTTCTGTCCCTGTGTAGGATCCGGCACTGCATTCCGCATTCAGCCTGTGCGCGAGAGACTTGCCGCAGCTTCACCCGCCGGCAGCGCCGCACACTCGCATGCAGACCGGACACAGGTGAGAGACTCAGGAGCCCCAGGCTGCAGGCTTAGGAGGGGGGAAGGGGCGGGATGGGGGAGGAAGGGACAGAGTGGGCATGTATGAGGGATAGAGGCACTTCCCGGGGGGGGCAGCCAACATCTTCTTAACCCCCTGGAGTGCCGAAAACGGGGGTCCGCTCGTGAGGCCACGCCCCCTTATGGTAGTCCACACCCCCGTTTCGCGACCTCCCGCACCGGGTGTCACCAGGGGCAGTGACGCCCCTGTCTTTATGCCTAGTTGCTCATTTTGTATGAATACTCAATTGGTGATCCTGGAGGGAAATATCCAAGTGGCACCATGAATCAAGCTATAGCGGCCCTGCTGCAAAATGCAGCAATTTGCCACTTTTACAGCAGGAGACAGGGCCGTAGTGATGTCAATTCCCTAGCCCCACCCACATTACTGCAGATGTGGCTGGGAATTGGGGATGGTTGGCAGCAGTGGGAGGGGGGGATGGAAATGGTGAAATCAAGTCCACGAACCGACCAATTCACTGAGGAAGTGGGCATGATCCGGGCGGGTGGCCTACCATCTGGTAATTCTAGGGGAGTAGGCAGCTATGTCTTTATGCAGAGTACCCTGCTGTAGCTATTATGTAAGAGAGGTTATTTGATGCTTTTTGTTCTATATTGGCAAACTGGGCACCATGATACACTTTTTATTAATAAGAGTAATCCGTTGCAGTGATGACTGCTGCAGATGTTTCTGACCTTCAGCTGTCCTCTTGTGGCAGCTGTCTCCACGCTGCAGTTGTCCGCTCCGCTTTATCTCATGTTGGATTGCAGTTGGGATGTCTGGTAACACAGGACCAATAGAACCAATCATAGGATAGTAATAAGTGTAGGAGTTTAAAAACCTGGTTTAGGTAGAGTCAGAGAAAGTGGCAGCCTTGCAGACATCCTCTGGCTCAGCTGAGGATTTTGGGGTGTCCCCATAAATTCCTGGAACAGTAGGGTACCCTCTCACATCACGCTCCTTTCCCTAGTGAAATGTGTAGGACGTGGGGCAGAAAGACATGATTTCAGCAAATACCCCTCTTCCCAACAGGTTGTGCTAAAATTGGGCAAGTATGAAATAAAGCTGCCCGTTATTTGTGTGCTGCATACAGAAGCAATCAGTAGTGTTCTTGCATAGAATAAAATGCATTTCCATCACGGCATGGTTTCCAATTAGCAAATGGCCACCATTTAGATGGATTTGTTCATAATTGAAAACTAGGGGCCTAGTTCAGAGTTGATCGCAGCAACAAATTTGTTAGCAGTTGGGCAAAACCATGTGCACTGCAGGGGAAGATGGGGCAGATATAACATGTGCAGAGAGAGTTAGATTTGGGTGGGGTGTGTTCAAACTGAAATCTAAATTGCGTGTAAAAATAAAGCAGCCAGTATTTACCATGCACAGAAACAAAATAACCCACCCAAATCTAACTCTCTCTGCACGTTACATCTGCCCCCCTGCAGTGCACATGGTTTTGCCCAACTGCTAACAAATTTGCTGCTGCGATCAACTCTGAATTACCCCCAAGGTCTTTAATAGCTTCATATATCACAGTTAAACACATGTAGCTGCTCTGGAAAAGGAATACATGTCTAGACCATTTGTTCACTTTACAAACCCCCCCCCCCCCCAAAAAAAAACAAAACAAAACACTGGACGAGGTTGCCAGGCACGGAACCAAAGTTTTTTTTGTTGTTGCTTTTCTAAGGCTTTAAAAGCTTGACCATGAATACTAGTAATGCACAAGGAACTTTCCCATGATGTTAGTCCATTATCATTGGCAGGCATGTTATAACAAGAGCAGCCAAATCCGGAACAGAGTGGACAACAAGCTGTGTTATTATTGTCTTTCACAAAGAAACTGGTTTTCTAAGATAAAATGCACTGATATGGACGGGTCTGTATCCCAGTCTATCTGGAGAGCGAGAGAGAGTGCTCAGTAGTCAATGCGAAGCTTAGTCCAGTCGCAATCTAAGCCGATAAAATCTAAAAGTCATTATGTCTGAAAGCTGTTTATAGATCTCCCGATTAGAAACATGGTGTAATGAAAGGGAGGTAGAGTTGTGTGGCCAGTAAATGGAAATATGTCATCTTCACTGCAGCTTCGTTCCTATAAGTGTTGTGCAGCGCACCTCATGCCTCCTATTTCTTAGCTTGTTACTGTAAGGCCCGGCACAGAGAATGTGACTGTGGTTAATTATAATCATGACTGCGTGCACAGCAATTACAGTAAGAGCAGCACACTATAGTACAGTCACTCTTCTTAACATATATTTACAACAAATGCCAATTCCCCTTCCAATTGGTAGAACCATGAGCACTCGGTAGGAAGAAGTCTGAAGGCAGGTTAAGACTATAGAATGGTTGTCGGTGGAGTTGAATACTTGGCTGACGTGCCTTGTCCACTCAGTTGTACTGACAAGCGCTAAGTACCCAAAGTTTATCTCCAGGCATATCCTGACCATCTACATAAGAGTCCATTGCAGCTGCTGCAAGAGTGAATACCTCCAAAGCCCTTCTTCATTCTAACATTCCTACACTCTCCTCCTTAACTGTCTCTATCCTCCTTCTCACATCCCTACACTCTTCTGCTGTCGTACCTTTCCTCTTTCTCCCATACCTACGCACTCTTTTCTCACTACTCCTTCATCATACCCAATTCCTACATATCAATCTCACCTCATCATTCGCGTTTCTCCAAATGAAATGATAATCCTGACACGCACCTCTTGTGTTATGTTGCAGTGTTAGCCCATGTATCTTTTTATATTGGCTCATCTGTCCATCGTTTACAGTACCTTTACAGTCCCATCCTGGCATCCACCACCCTCTCCTCTTATTACCCGCACACCCTCACATCCCCATGTCTTTCTCCTTTATGCTGGTCTTGAGACATTTTTTGATAATAGTTCATTGATTCTATTGCGTATGATGTTTGATGTGTAGCCCAGATTGCACATATTTGAATTGCAATGGAAATTGGCTATTGGATGATCTCAGAGGTGAGCCATTGGTGATCATCTGCCAATATGATTTTCCATCTTGCAAAATTAAATTCTGGTTTTACCTTTTAACTAATTGGTTCTTTAAAACGATCAACTGTTGCACCAGTTAATTAATTAATTAATTATTTTTTTACACTGGCCCCCAAGTCTCTCTTCTACCGTTGACCATGACCCTTCTGACCTCAGATGTGATTATTGAGATTATTCAGTCTACAATTGTCAATATGAGAAATGTTTCTATGTAAGAGATCATAAACCATAACGGGACTAGAGTTGTCAGGTCTGATAGACTAATGATTACATCAGGATGCGTACGCCTCTTGCTGCCAGGGCTGACACATTGTTTTGTGTGGCCTACAAGTTTTCAAGTAATTCTACTGTTCCCTTAAGAGCTGTGAATGGGTAGTATTAAGTAAATACAGTAATATATTCTAATTGTCATCTCTTCTTTCCAAGGCATGTATTCCACAAGGTGTGCGTGGACCCGTGGCTCAGCGAACACTGCACCTGTCCAATGTGCAAGTTAAATATTCTGAAGGCCTTGGGAATAGTGGTAAGTAACCAGCAGACTTTGTTACACACGTTGTCTTCCTGGTACGGAGCAGTTGTTTTTACATAGTATGCACACATTCTCCCAACACAGTTTCCATTCTCAGTGATGCTTATAATGCAGAGATGGTGACGTCTCCGACAGCACCAGGTGACAGTATGATTTGGAACAGCGAGCCTTCTTAATATAACATTGTTATCATAATTATTTAATAAACATTCCTTTCTATATGTACCCTTAGAACAGTCTAGTTCAGTGGTTCCCAAACTTTTGTGAATCACGATGCCCTGGAGCACTAGAATTATTTTCACGGCACCACTAAGCCAAAAGTTTCTTATTGAGAAATTTAGAAAGAGAGATTAAATTAAATAAATGAGGTTCTATTGTGTGGTGAGGGACAAGATTTGCTTCTGTTTGTCCTTATATGTTGTGATTAGCAGCCACCAGCACTAGTTTTGCCTATTACATTGACCATAAATAATTTGAATTGTTCCTGAACCACCAATCCAAGGCACCCCTGCAAGTGTCCCGAGGCACCCCAAGGTGCCACAGCACACAGTTTGAGAACCACTGGTCTAGTTGCAAGCTTTTCTCGGGTGGATAAAATGTCCCAATCACAATGCATTTTCTACAGGTGCAGGCGGCACATGATAGATCCTGTCCAGCAGCAAATCCAGTTCCAGTACGATCTACTTAGCCATGAGAATTGCAGGGTTTATACATGACTCCCAATAGTACTGATTTTGGTAGCCCTGTCCTGTACTTGATTGCATTACAGATCAAGGACTGGGATAGGGGGCCTGGCCTCATTGCAATGGAGTGACACTTCCCTATATCACGCGTCAATTTGAGGCACGCAAACATTGGTAAGTGTACAACTGGAAAGTGGGCATGGTTTCAGCAGAACATGGATATTGTTGGACTTGAGCGGACTATGGATTCGCTCTTCTTGTCCCAATTTTTGCTTCTTTTAGACTGTTGAATACCACAAGCTATATATTGGATAACATTAACAGCAAATTAATTATAATACTACAGATTGATATTTACAGCCCACTAAACATTGATTGACAAGCCCTTGAGAATCGGAAAGAATAGATACTGATGTACTGAAGCCAGTGTTGCTCCTACTGTAAGTTTTGGACCACATATGCCAACAATAATGACCAGTGGAGAAGTTGCCCATAGAAACCAATCCGCTTAGAGGTAGCTTTTATCAAGTACATTCTATAAAATGAGAGGTAGAAGCTGATTGGTTTCTTTGTCCAAATTCTCCATTGGCCATTTCTCCAATCTTTTCCCTGCTTCGTACATCAACCCCACGTTGTAAAGACAAACGGACCGTTTTACTAGCACAGGCTTCAGCTAATAAACTTGTTTTTGAAACACTGATGCGTTTATTTTTTTTCCGTTCCTATATTGCAGCGGTCAGTGTTCCGAAATATCGTCCATTCATCATAAACCAACTTCCTGAAAGTGTTCTGACATTACAGTTGCCACAAACTGCTCCCAGCTGATAACACGCGCTGGTGTTTAGTTTCCTCTTTCATGGCTCAGAGCTGAAAGAAGTTGTTGTTTTTTTAGTTTATTTTAATTCTTCTTTCTTGAGGTCATCAATGTGACCTCAGTGGTCAACAAACTGTTAATCTTGAATTTTGTTACTTTTTTTGGCCAACCTAATTGATGACCAATTGATCCGTAATGACATTGTAGCTACATGCTTCACAGGGTAAGAGTACCTCGCTATCTATTTATTTTTTAGACTTTTCAAGTCCCCTTAAAGGAGACGCGCATTTTTTATTTTTATTTTTTTTGGGAGGGAAGGGGGGGGGGGGGGTCATCACAAGATAATAGTAGAGGTCCTGCAAGGGAATATTTCCTTTCACATACATTGTTTAACCTCACTTGACCTTTCAGATGCTTACACATTTGCCTTCTGCTATGGAGATGAGCTAGGGACTGGCCAGACCTGCAAACACAGTGATCGCTGCTCAATCAGTCTGGCAGCACTTATCAGGTGCATGTCAGGGAGGGGGTCGGGGTCACAGAAATCAGAGGAGGGGGGCTCTCCCCCACATGTATCCCCCTGCACACTAAATAGTACTTGCAACATTACTTGAAAACTATATGGTAATATAAATCCAGAGATATTTCTTGCATATATTTGCAAATACATGGTAGCCTACTGTGCCCCTTCACAGCTTCTCTGATGATCGGCAGTCCGTACACGGTATGGTAACAGTGCCCACCAGGTCTGCCAGAATCCCCACATTTGTGCCGGCTAGCAGTGGAAGCTTTCAATGGTTCTACGACCCGCTAAGGCACAACGCAGGCGTGGCCGGACTGAATGGGGGGCGGGCCGCAGCGGCTGTGTGACATCATACGCAGCCACTGCGGGCCGGGGAGCGAGGAGTAGCTCCCGGCCAGCTCGCAAAAGCTGCGCTGGACGGGAGTTACTCCTGAAGTGCAAAGGCATCGCCGCTGTGCGATGCCTTTGCACTTCTGCGAGGGGGGGGCCGGACTGACATGCGGGGCGGACTAGCCCTGTGCTGGGCTTCCCCCCGCATGTCAGGAAAGTTGAGCGTAGCTGTGTAAAATTTTGCACAGCTACGATCAACTCGGAATGACCCCCTTTGTTGTAACGTCAAAGTCAACACCATGATCTTCTTTTTACCCTTTGTCTGGGTGCAAATTGGCCTTTTAACTCCATATGTGTGACAGGAAAACCACGCAATGATCCAACTGAATTCCACTGATGGCCTGGGTATGGTGTTGCCGGATTGCCTGATCTTGCCAGTCTGGCTAGCCATACTTTATGTTTGTCCAAATTAGAAAGTGATCCTTTTGCTTTACGCACCCAGATCAGCCATGGTTTGGCTAGTTGTACTTGCACTGGAGACGTCTCTGCCGTGTTTAGCAGAAAAGACACCACTAGACCACCAGGGAGAGTCTGTTGACATGTCATCCATGTAGACTGTGGACCTTATATAGCAGACCCTGTGGAGTATATGGGCAGCTTTGCCCTTACTCCTCAACAGTTCAGGGAGTAAGTTACTTAATGCCGCACCCATTGCTAATTTGCAAGTTAATACTTTTTATGTACAGTAGGCTGTTCTCCCGCAGCCCAGAGCTGTGCGTCTCTGTGGCACCTTACAGATAAATGCTAGTACTGAGTATTGAGATCATACTGGTAGAAGCTGTGCCAGGGGGCAACCGTTATTTGTTACAGACAGGAATCTAATGTATCTCTACCAGGCAGATTAATGCACAAGAACAAAGAAAAATCACTGCTATAAAGCGCCAATGTAAAAATATGTTCTATTACTGGTCCCTCATTCGCTGCTGTAAAGGTAATGTGTATACAGTACCTTTTAATGGATTGCAAAGAGGAGAAAGGAACAGCAGCGCTCGTGGGAGCAGAAATGATTCAAAGTGAATGGAGAGCTAGTATAGATACATAAATGAATTATTTAATAAATCCAATAATTAAACATGTTAACATCACACAATATAGACATGATTGAAAACGTAATAAAATATTTGGTTGTGAGAAAAAGAATAATAGTATGCTTGTTCACTGGATTATCACAGTTAATGAATCAGCTGCTTGTAGCAATAAACAGGTACCAATCCACAGAGCCTTAGAGCTGTAGTAATCAGCTAATATGCAGTTGCTGAGCTCAGTATGGAGACGATCTGAATGCAATGTTCATATGGCAACTGTAACATAAGCCATTTGCAGAGTGATGGAGATTGTAAAGGCCAGTACTCACTGGCCGATGTGGGAGAGATGTGTGCTGAGCGAACCGCTCAGCACACATCTCTCCCGCCGCTCAGCACAGCGCGATGTGTGCTGAGCATGCGGGTGAAGATGGGGGGGCCTGCACGGCAGGCCAATCTAGCACCAGCGATAGAGATGCGTGGGGCTGCGCATCGCTATCGCTGTAGGGGGTACACACGGAGCGATCAGGCTTAAAATCTAAGCAATCTAGTCAGATTGCTTAGATTTTAAGCAGCGATCGCTCCGTGAGTACCCCTTTTTACAGAATATCTCAGCAAAGTTACTGTGTAGGCATTGTACCTGATTATGAATTCGATGGCGGAGCTCCCAGTAGAAGTTGTAAATAGCGGTGATTTATCCACAGAGTGACCAGTGTCTGCCACGGCAAATTGCAGATGAGGTAGATAACAGGTATTTGGATGACCTCTCCCGTGGGCTGGTAGACCCGAGCATCCTCGGGTAAAGTCCACTGTGATACCCTTTCCTGTGTTGTAGGGGAGAGATGAACCTGCGACAGGCTTGCCGGGGTGCGCCACCGAACAAGACAGAGATCTGCTCTCGATGAGGTGGAAAGACTGCTTCAGTGTTGGAGGGAAAACAGGTGGTTGGGGCTGCAGGAGCCGTGTGGTAAACCCAGTGAGATAGGGGGAGGAGTTCTGATGCGTTTCGTCATGGATCACTTGACTTTTTCAAAGGCATACCTCACTGGGCTGATACCTAGCAAATATATAGCGGCTAACAGCACAGATCACATATAAAACTCATTAGCAATTATAACTAATCAAATTAACCCTATTCAGGTCAGCTCCATTCAAGGGTTTCTCAATAGTACAGCAGGAAAAACATAATAATACAGTTAAAACACAATGGCAAAGAAGGAAATACATATAAAGAAATCACGTTACCTTTATACTTAAAGAAATAAGAAGAAAAAAGGAGAAAAAGAGGGATATCAAATAGGACATAAATTTCCCAAACCCAGGACATAGAGGAAAAACTAGTTTCAACTTCTGTAATAGGAGACATTTATAACTGAGCTCAATAATTGCTCAGAGAAATGGAGAACAATTTTGTGTATTAAAATGTGCTCAGTAAATAGAAGACATTACAAAACATATTTTGTAGATTTTTATCGGATAAAACAATACTGCCAATAGACAGGTATTGATAATTGAATTCAACAAGAATGTTGACCTAGACAAGAGAACTACAACTCAACCCTACAATCTGACTATATATTGTTCTGAACTTGTATTTGCTCACGGAAACAGAGGATTCCATAGACGGGGTTGATAACAATTTATATTAAAATATACACATGATGAATACAGACGGGTCCATGTTTATCTTGACCTTTAATAGGATTAGCTGAGACTGGGCAGTTGGACTTAATCCCCTATTGTTCTCTGTATTGTATTGCAGCTAAAAACAATAGATGAAGGGTTTATGTTAATAAACCATGTTGTGCCTAGGAGCAGCAAACTAGCCAAGATAACCGTGGACCCATCTGTATGTATATTAATATTTAGTGGGCACAAGGGTTGGGTACAAGCGAATCACTCATTAATGTTGGTGTGTGAAAAAAAAACGTCAGCCCTTATAATTGGCGGCTGATCTAAGGTACAGTCATATATAGACTAATGATAAGGGATAAACCCTTAGTGTGTTCAATTGTCCTACACTAGAGAGGGCCCCCGAGAGGAGGATCAGGATACACATTGTCAGGATGGATCAGCCAGTAACTAAGCGGCGGCCAATATAGATAACAGGAAATGTATATGTTAGAAGGCACTGGGGAATCGCTCTGATATTCAATATATGACAGAGAGAGAATGAGGAATTCAGAGAGTTATCTAGCTTCAAGGTCAAATTCAATAGATTCATTGAGTCCCTCGGGAACGAGGGTCCTCAATTTGTGGATCCAAAAATGTTCCCTTAAACATAACCTTCTATATCTATTGCCTCCCCTTGGAGTGGGCATGATGGTTTCAATCCACAATAGATAAATGGCATGTGGGTTATTTGCATGAAATTCCGCACAAGGGCCCTCATTCCGAGTTGGTCGGTCGCAAGGCGAATTTAGCAGAGTTGCTCACGCTAAGCCGCCGCCTACTGGGAGTGAATCTTAGCTTCTTAAAATTGCGACCGATGTATTCGCAATATTGCGATTACTAACTACTTAGCAGTTTCAGAGTAGCTCCAGACTTACTCTGCCTGTGCGATCAGTTCAGTGCTTGTCGTTCCTGGTTGACGTCACAAACACACCCAGCGTTCGCCCAGGCACTCCCACCGTTTCCCCGGCCACTCCTGCGTTTTTTCCGGAAACGGTAGCGTTTTCAGCCACACGCCCCTGAAACGCCGTGTTTCCGCCCAGTAACACCCATTTCCTGTCAATCACATTACGATCGCCGGAGCGAAGAAAAAGCCGTGAGTAAAAATACTTTCTTCATAGTAAAGTTACTTGGCGCAGTCGCAGTGCGAACTTTGCGCATGCGTACTAAGCGGATTTTCACTGCGATGCGATGAAAAAGAACGAGCGAACAACTCGGAATGAGGGCCAATGTCTTGAGACACTGTGGAAGAGAACCCTTTATGAATGTTGTGCTTATGCTCCAAGAATCTTACTCTAAGTTTTCGGGTCGCCCTACCTACATAAATGAAATTGCAGCTACACACTAAAATGTAGATTACAAAGGTGCTATTGCAGTTAATGAAAGATTTAATTTCGAACTGCTCATTCTTGGATGAGTAAATATTTTTTGTATTATTCCGTATGAATGAACAGGTTATGCAGGTATTAGAGCCACACTTATAACAACCTTTGATTTTCGTTGGGAGCCACTGCAGAGGATTAGGAGCAATATTGGAATACTCTGAGATCCTTTTATCAATTAAAAAGCTGGGGGCGAGGTGTTGTTGTAGATTAGCAGAACATTTAAAGATGACTGAGGTTAATGCACAAGCAATGGCATGATTCTGCAGAGTGACACTATAGAAGCTGGTGAGCCAGCGATACAGGATGCGGAGCTGGCAGGCAGGGGCGTAGTCAGAAGTTTGTGGGCCCCATAGCAACATTTTGAAGGGGCCCCCATCCCAATGTCTTCTAGAGAGACACTTCTCTGCAGCAGTTGTTAATTTGATGCCCTATAATAGTGCCCTAGTTCATTTTCTGGACCATAGCAGAGCCTTATTTAATGTGATGCCCCATAGTAGTGCCCTAGTTTATTAATCGTAGTAGTGCTTAAGTTCACCCTATGCCACAATTCAGAGCTGCCAGTACACATTATGCCGCACAGTACCCTCTATTCACATTATGATGTATAGTGTTCCATGTTCATATTGTGCCTCATTACAGTGCCCCGGTTCATATTATATAACATTAAAATGTCCTCCAGTTCATTTTATACCACACTACAATAAGTAGGTCCAGGAGCATACCTAGATCTATTGTAGGCCCCAAGAAAAAAGTTTGAAAGGTCCCCTACGTACCAGGATCAGACTGGCCCACAGGGGTACAGGGAAACCCCCGGTGGGCCCCACTGCCAGAGGGTCCACCCTCTCCTCTGTGAATCAGGTTCCAGACTGTGCAATTAAGTTATACATTATACATAGGCTACATTATACTGCAGAGGACAATGGTGTATTCTCTACAGTGTATTGCTGTTATTAATCTGGTACATTATCATGTATGCACTACCAGTATTTACTATATATATTATCAAGGGGCCCAGATCATGCACTCGCTAATGGTTAGCCAAGCCTCTATGGGGATTAGCCACACCCCCTCTGGAGGTTAGCCACACCCCTAAGCATGGGGCCCTACAATTTCATCCCCCCCCCCCTTCCCCGGTGGGCCCTTCATGCCCCAGTCCAACACTGTTCATTACTGAATCTCACATGCTGCCCTTGTGATTTGGAAAGGATACAAGGCTGTCTTTTTGTGTGCCAGTAATTTTTCTTTACTACTGTATGTTGCTTTATGAGAATGGTATAAGTGAAGATATATATATATATTTTTTGTTTTTCAGACTAATGTGCCATGCAGCGATAATGTAGCATTTGACGTAGAGCGGCTCACCAGGGTTCAACCCAGTACGCGAGGGTCTGCACCAAGTGACCCAGTGGAAGAGGGATCACTGATTCTAGAATCCCTACGCTCCTCTGCAGTATCTCAGCTCCCACATGAGGGAGAGATCACTCCAAGGACAGGAGAAATCAACATAGCCGTCACAAGTAAGTTACTATGAGAGACGTGTGATCAGTCACATTGTTTATATATACACAATATCCTTCTATTTATGGGTTATAGCAAATCCTTGGAAAGACTCGAACGAACCAGAATGTAGTTGGCGTGTTGTCATAAAATGAGAACTGTGCTCTCTGTTGTTGGGTTTTGTTTTTTGTTTTTTTTTAAATAAAAATCAGTCAAAAGGGGCCCATACATCAGTGATCAATGCGTGACCGGCGGTCATAACTACATCCCCAATCAATTGGGACAATCTGATGTTTTGCAGATGATTGTGTCAATAAATCGGCAATATACGGGGTTCACAGATCGCTGATTTCAGACACAAATTGATTGGGATTGTTAAATCAGGTTTTTCAACATGTTTAATTTCACATATCAATTGGGGCTGTAGATTGCTAGTGTATAGGTAACAATCAGCAGATCTGCAGACCGCTTCTAGGGGGTCATTTCAAGTTGCTCGCTAGCTACTTTTTGCAGCGCTGTAAACAGATAGTCGCCGCCTATAGGGCAGTGTATGTTTGCTTTGCAAGTATGCGAACGCATGTGCAGCTGAGTGGTACAAAAAAGTTTTGTGCAGTTTCTGAGTTGCCCAGAACTTACTCAGCCGCTGCGATCACTTCAGCCTGTTCATTTCCGGAATTGACGTCAGACACCCGCCCTACAAACGCTTGGACACGCCTGCGTTTTTCCAAACACTCCCAGAAAACGGTCAGTTGACACCCACAAACGCCTTCTTCCTGTCAATCTCATTGCGATCGGCTGTGCGAATGGATTCTTCATTAAATCCATCGCTCAGCAACGATCCGCTTTGTACCCGTACGACGCGCCTGCGTAGTGAGGTGCATACGCATGCGCAGTTTTGACCTGATCACACCGCAGCGAAAAAAACTAGTGTGCGATCAGGTCGGAATGACCCCCCTAGTAAACTGATGAGTCTTTCAAGATTGGCAGATCTGTTTAACTGAAATGATCTGCAAATCACTGATATATCTGTAATGTATGAGCAAATCAGATGGATTGGGGGAACAATATATCTGGTGGGGGGGATCACAATAAATTGTGATTGCTGATGTATGGGCCCCTAAAGACTTGCCACTAATTTATGGGTGATGCCTCTGACCTGTATCTCATGCATTGCTACGTCTGAGCTTGGAGAATACAGATGGTGGGTGAGGAGAGTGTGATTAAATGTATTAGTTATTGATATCATTTATGATTTGGTATTTATTTTTAAATATGGAATTTACAATCCGTATGTAACATATTTCAGATTAAAGATGAACTGGAATTTCATGTCTGTGCCAGCAGTAAGTCTGTTGTGGATTAGCGACATAAGATAAAAGCTGCCAGTGTGTTTACTTCACTGTGCGTATAGCTATGGGTATTGTATACTCTCATTTATTAGCCTCTGGATTGTGTTGCCAGTGCATTGTCAGCAATTATAATAAGAGATCATTTTCTAAGCACAACGGATGATGGCCACAGACATGTTACACTATGGTGTGAGTGCCTACTGTAATTATTCCACAGGCTGTGACATCTGTAACAACTATTGGAGTGTGCAGGGGTGAAAACAGGTGCTGTTTTGTTATGTGTGCACCTATCATTCAGCACACTGCATACATTAAACACGGGTCATGCATCACACGTGTCTGTTGGTGGCATGGTTGATTTCAATGCAGAGGTGTGTTTCTGCTTTCTCGTTAGTTTAAAGGCTCCCAAATGGAGATCAACGAGGAAAATATGTGTTGTCGTTAATGCATCTGTATACCAAACCTGCCCAGGGTCTATATTTGGAAAATGTTTGTGTTGGAATATCTCAGAGACACTATTTCTGTGGCGGTCCTCTTATTCTCATACAGTACTTGCAGAGATGAGAGGTCTATAACTGCTGTCCCCGTTATCCTCTCAGGATTTGAGTCAGTGGGGAATATCATTAATGGAACATGATGAACCAATAGGAGTCAAATCCGCAGAACATTCAGAAACGTCTTGTACAATCACATTACTTTGAAACTAAGCTTTTGATCTCCCAATTTAATATGATCTGTGTATATCAGACTGAAAATGTATGTCCATCTTGTATAGGCCGATGCCTTCTAAACATAGTTCCTCAAATAATGCATCATGCCCACAGCTACTATTTGTGCACCATAAACAGCGCCAGGCCATTGTAGCGGAATATTCATTCCCATGTCTCTGTTCAGTCATTGATTTCTGCACTAATGTGTGTTTCTGATATAATGAACTCCAGTAGTCCATTATAGGATGGTCATACTTCATGCTGTAATCAGTAACCAAGCTGGGGTACTTCATGTTAGTTAGGAAGCTTTGGGCCAGGTACCTGTGGTATGATATTCCTGCTCTCACCGCGTCCCATGTCCCAGATTGCTCGGTATCCATTTGGTAGGTCGACCCTACTTATGTCGATAGTCACTAGGTCGACCTCTGTTGGTCGACAGTGACATGGTCGACATGGACAAATGGTCAACACATGAAAATGGTCGACACGGGACAGGCCGACACATGGGAAGGTCGACAAGGCCCTTTTTTTTACGTAGATTTTTAACTTTTTCATACTTTACCATCCACGTGGACTACGATTGGGAATAGTAACCTGCCCGCAGCATACAAGGAGACGTGGTACACTAATTGCGGTTCCTGGTCATGTTACGAAAAAAATGACACCAAAAACAGGTCAGAAATCCGTGTCGACCTTTTCATGTGTCGACCTGCCCCGTGCTATTTTCATGTGTCGACTATTGCCCATGTCCACCATGTCAATGTCGACCAATAGTGGTCGACTTAATGGCTGTCGAACTTAACATGGTCGATCATTCATACCGGAACCAGACTGCTCATAGAGGATACAATGGAAGTTGGAGTGTCTGGATTCAGTGTTTGTACTGTGACATTGTGTACACTAAGGGGGTCATTCCGAGTTGATTGTACCTGTGCTAAATTTAGCACAGCTACGATCATGTTCCCAGAAATGCGGGGGGACGACCCTCACAGGGCTAGCCCACCCTGCATGTCTGTCCGGCCTCCCTACCCCCGCACAAGTACAAAAGCATCGCACAGCAGCGATGCTTTTGTACTTGTGGAGTAACTCCCGGCCAGCGCAGCGGCTGCGTGTGACGTCACGCAGCTGCTGCGGGCCGCCCCCTCGCACGATCCAGCCACGCCTGCGTTGGCCGGACCGTGCCCCTAAATGCTGCCGTGCCGCCCCCTCCCGCCTGTGCCTGTCAATCAGGCAGAGGCGATCGATAGGGAACGACGGCCTTTGGCCGTCCGGCATGCGCCTGCGCAGTTCCGACTCGATCGCTGCGCTGCGATAAACTGCAGCGAGCGATCGGGTCGGAATGACCCCCTAATCCTTGTATACACTACTACTAACACCCTCTAACTGTTTCCTTTATAGTGCAGGGACCAAAACCGTCATTATGGCGAGGACATTGAATTGTTGACAAAACATAAATTACAGACAACTGTGGGGGGGGGGGGGGTTTATATTGAATTATTGAAACACGATTTTCGTGCAAATAGCTTGCAATGATTGATATGACTTTCCCAAAGATGTATTACTGACGGCAGAATGTGGAATGCTATTGTAACACCGTCCTTATGGGGAATTGTTTCTTCATATGTTACTTTCAGTATCCCATTTATATTATGGTAACTATTTGTTTCATGAATGTTGTAGTTATTTATTTTCTGTCTCCTTTATCATTGCATTCTGTACAAATGTGGAGGAGAAAGTCTCAGCAATCAACTAATTCTATTGTGGTTCTGGGAAGAGGAATACAGCAATCATTTTAATGTTCCCATCTATTCTCTTCTATTTAGACACATCCATTATAAATGTTGTAAATAAATATATTCATATTCAGTATGTTAACATTTAGAGTTAATGGGTAGTAATTGATGAATAAATATTATTGTAATTGGAAAATTAAACTTAATAGGATTGATGAATTAAAAATAGATGGTAACATTTTTGGGTGGCAATGAAATGCTGAATACAGTATATAACATTCAATACTGTGTAGTTCGCTGAATAAAATAAAGAGTAGAAGCAGCTTACAAAACAATAGGTTCTAATTGTGGCAAACAGTGTTTTTAAAAATTACAGCTTGGGTTCCTAAATTATTTGTTTTAAATTACCAAATTTGGGCAATAAGACTATGGGGCGTATTCAGTTCCCGTCAGATCCTCTCTGAAAATGGGCCAAAAACCTGTCAGAAATAGCCGCAAATTCATGCAGCTTATCCACCGATCCACGTGTTTTCCGACAAGTTGGAAAAACGGCAACTCAGTTGAATAGGTCGAATCAGGATTTGACCTAAAAAAGTCGGAAAGTGCCGTCTTTCCGACTTGATGGCAATTCCGACTAGAATTGAATAGACCCCTATGGAGTTGATGCATCAAAAAGTGAAAAAACTGGAAAAGTGGATCAGTGGAAAAGTTGCCCGTAGCAACCAATCAGCTTTGAGATAGCTTTTATGAAATACATTCTATAAAACAAGTATAAGATGATTGGATGCAACTTCTACACTTCCAACTTCTTTTCATTGCTTGATAATTCAGCCCCATTGTTTTAGAGGCAATGTTTTTAATAAAAAAATGTATGGGTTGGTGGTGGGCTACCAGTTATGAATATTCTGTGGTAGGGGGCTGCTTATGTGTTTGCACTTGATTGATTCTAATTGCCATTGTATAAGGATTCTGTAAATTTGTGCAACTGGTGGAATATGCAGAACTATTTTAGGCTTAATAAACTCCACGTTTGTATTTAGACCATTTGTTGCCAAAGTTTGTGAATACACTTTGCCGATATGTGATGCATGTTTAAATGTGCTACAGCTGAAATATAATAGTTTTGGTCTTTGTTCACTACCAGTGTTTGACTCGTTTCAGTTAATCTTCCGTCTAGATGTAGCTAAAGTCTTTGCCCTTGGTATTCGTGATGATGCATTGGGCTGACAGGCGTTGTATTTTCTGCCTGGTCATCACCATTTGGTAGATTCCATAAATTTTTTAGATATTACAATAATATTCGTTGTTGTATGATTAGTTTACGTTTGTCTTCCTGCCACTCTCATTACTTTAGGTTTGTAGCGTTAATAATGATTTTTCTGTACAAGTTCTACTTACGTCACTTAGATTTTTGTGCAGATCATAACCCTTTTCTGTATCCATCATGTGCTCTGCTTGTCGGTGGAATGTTTCCATGGCAGTGCGATTTTCTTTTTACTCTTTTGTGTTGGTTGTTAGGAGTGTTGTTAAGCCAAGATTGTGGTAGCAAGATGAATACATTGAAGGATATCTACCACCACAATACTATTCATAGTGGTCATGTATTTGTTCTGAACATAATATAGCTCGGTTGAGGCAGTCCTGTGTTTCATTGCATTGTTCTATACCTTTGGTGCAGGGGTGGATTGTGAACTAAAAGTGGCCCTGGAAAAATATGTAGAAGTGGCCTCACATTTGCAGCACCAGAGGTATACCGTATAACCATGGCGGCCCTCACATGTCAAACAAACAAAACAGGCCCCACATGCATATCGGTCCACGGGAATCTTCCACACGGGCCGACGCGGCCAATCCGCCTCTGCTTTGGTGTTACAAATGTTCTATACCTTTAGTATTACACAGAGCAATAATGATCTAAACATTAGTTCCCATAACCGATCCTCAAGGACCCCCAACAGTTCACATTTTCCAGGTCATCCAGAGGTGCACAGATGTACTTATTACTCACTGACACATTTTAAAGTTCCACAGGTAGAGCTAATTGTTTCACTTGTGATGCTGTGAGGAGACCTGGAAACTGTGAACTGTTGGTGGTCCTTGAGGACCGAGTTTAGGAACCACTGATCTAAAGGAACAAATCAAATAATGTCCATCTTTGGTTCCTTAAATTAACAGTATAGCCATTGCCGCCAGCAGTAATTGTGGGCTCTGCTACAGGTACTTCTTGTTCTAGGAGAAACGTGACCAAGGGAGGCTCGAGTACTTTGTACCCACCACCGCCATATTTCCCAACACCCTGTTCAGATATATCCCCAAAGGATAGTCTCCAGATTATTGGTTTAAGTTTTCTTACCGTTAAAATCAGCTTCTCTGCAGGATTAGGGGAAACATTGTGCAAAGTATCTGGCACACAGTGTGTGCTGGGTGGGATGCATTCAAAATGCCGGTGTTCAGGAGACCGACGCTGGAATCCCAATATCTGACGTTTTACCGGTGGTTGGAATCCAGACACCCCCCTCCCTCGTAATTCCCACTCGGTTGGTGGGTCCCCACCACCAACCGAGTGGGAATAGAACCTGTGGTGAGCGAAGCTCGTCACCAGGCCCAAAGCATGCCGAACGCAGCGAGCCCACGGAGAATACGAGCCCACGGTATGCCGGCAGGCGGAATGCCAAATTTGATATACATGGGCGGCTTCCATGGCAAAAAATGAAAGGCTATTGAAATGACTTTGCCGGGTTTGTGGCAGACCAGTCTGATTTGATGCCTACAGCACTTTGAAATATTCCTTTTTCTCATGTAGCTTCAGAAGAGGTGTCTAACCCCAGTGTTTCGCCCCTCAGTAACAAAGACCTTTGTCTGCTCAGCTTCAGATGGAATGCTGTGAGCTATATTCCGACTCGGCCCACCAGGTAAAACTCCTTTAGGCTAAGCACTGTTATCTCAGGCCTTCCGGTGGGTTCTCAAAGAAAACGTTTCATAATAAAGTGACAGCACACTGGTATGTCTAGATTTGGGACAGCGTCTCACGGCAGACATTTATTTATTATTTAAATATCAGGACATTTTAGAGTCACAAAAATGTCAAAATGCTTCACTCCTAATCTGAAACCCGTTGCTAGACATTTACACCGTAGAAGTCTGGTATGTCTGCTATTTACAGACAGAGAAGCAGAATTTGTATTAAATTAGTTCACAGGCTCTGCTGTGTATTCCTCCAACTACTGGAAGAGAGACTCCATATTTGCAGGTCTTCTGTGGGCACGATTTAGCCTTTCCTCAGTGGCAGGATTGAAGCTAAGTGCGCCACAGGACTTAGCTAAATGGATATTGTTCACTCTAGGATTTCTTTAGGGCAGGGTGCTGATCACCGAGGAGTTAAAGAGACAATGGGTGGTCAGCACACAATGCACAGCACTTATGTTAACTGTCTTTATACATATACGCAGGACCATTACTAGGAATGTACGAGTGGGCTCTGTGGGTGGCCAGATGCTGCCCCATTGTCCTTGTATCTGGCTAGAACGACACCCTGTATCTCTGGGGCAGCACTGGCCAGAGCGTCCTTCGGACATTCCAGACAGAAGACAGACACTCTGGGCAGAGGTGCATTTTACGGTGGCGGTGGCCCCACCCTCTCAGTCTGACTTCATGACATCAGTCAGGGGGCGTGTCTGGGGAATGGCCAGCACAGGATGCAGTGCAACCCTGTTCTGGCTCTGCACATATATGCCCTTAGAGTATTATGTACCCACACACAGTGGCGTAACTACTGCCCCCGCAGCCACTGCAGTGGCTTGGAGACGCAAAGCTGCGGGGGCGCCACCGTTGCCACCACTGATTGCTGCTGTGAGTTTTGGGAAGGAGCCAGAGGGCACAGCGCGCGCCTCTCCTGTGTGTCCCTCCTGGGTCTCCGTCGGCGGCATGTCTGTTAAATGAAGTGCCGGATTGTGAGCCAATCAGAGCTCGCGGACCAAAGAGATGGATTATCTCCCCAATTAAGATGTATGGAAAATTCTATAGACTATAACACATGTCCCTTAGACTTCCCCACATGCCCCTTCAATACCCATCTCTTGCCCCAAGTACGTTTTATGCCACACAGTAAGATCCCCAAATCACAGTATTCCACACAGTAGGCCCACCAATTCATTGTTAGAAAGTTTTTATAGTGTAAGCATACATTACTATAAAATGTGCAAAATCTGTACAGACTAGCCCAGAGTAATTACATAAATCAATTAGCGCTGAGCCAGCGATCTCGCCTCGGCACCCCTACCCCTACCTGCACCCTTGCCGCCACTCCCTTACTTTGCCCCTGAGCTGCAGGAGTCTCCAGGAGGCTCAGGTGTGCCGGCCGGCTCCTGGGGCTGGGTTGTGCCCAGGCACGTAGCTCTTTGCTCCACCTGCTCCCAGAGTCTGTGTCATACTTGCCTATTCTCCTGGAATGGCCGGGAGGCTCCCTGAAAATCGGGTGACCCTCCCAGCCCCTCGGAAGAGCAGGCAAGTCTCCCGATTTGAGGGGTCCCTCCTGCCCGTCCGCCCACTTTGTGTGTAAAGTGGGCGGTCCGGGCAGTCGATGACGCAATTCTTGCTGAATCGCGTCATCATAGCCACGCCCCCGGCAGTGTAATGCCGGTGATCGCGGCATTACAGAGCAGGGGGCGGGGCTTAAAGGAGGTGTCACTGCAACCCTACCCCCGTCCCGCCCTTGCTCCGCCCCGCCTCCGGCCCACCCCCTCCTTACGTCAGAGCACTCCCCGGCCCGCCTGTTGAGCCGACCTGGCTGCTCTCTCCCGCAGAGAGCAGCCAGAATGTCGGTAAGTATGGTCTGTGTCAGCTTGCTCCAGGGAAGTGCAGGCACAAGCGGGCACTCATAAGCGGGGCAGGGAGCATATTAACAGTTATAAAACGGATAGGGCAGGGTGCAGCACCCTGCTAAAATAGCATGGCGTCTGTATAGTGTGACATAGGGAAGGTGCGTCTGTATAGAGTGACATAGGGAAGGTGTCTGTATAGTGTGACATAGGGAAGGGGCGTCTGTATAGAGTGACATAGGGAAGGTGTCTATATAGTGTGACATAGGGAAGGGGCGTCTGTATAGAGTGACATAGGGAAGGTGCGTCTGTATAGTGTGACATAGGGAAGGTGTCTGTATAGTGTGACATAGGGAAGGTGCGTATGTATAGTGTGACATAGGGAAGGTACGTCTGTATAGTGTGACATAGGGAAGGTGTCTGTATAGAGTGACATAGGGAAGGTGTCTGTATAGTGTGACATAGGGAAGGTGTCTGTATAGAGTGACATAGGGAAGGGGCGTCTGTATAGAGTGACATAGGGAAGGGGCGTCTGTATAGTGTGACATAGGGAAGGTGTCTGTATAGAGTGACATAGGGAAGGGGCGTCTGTATAGAGTGACATAGGGAAGGTGTCTGTATAGAGTGACATAGGGAAGGGGCGTCTGTATAGAGTGACATAGGGAAGGTGTCTGTATAGAGTGACATAGGGACGGTGTGTCTGTATAGAGTGACATAGGGAAGGGGCGTCTGTATAGAGTGACATAGGGAAGGTGTCTGTATAGAATGACTTATGGCTACTCATTTTTCTCTTCTATGATATTTACACCAAATTCATGTTACTTTACTGCCTGTAACTTTACTTGTTGCTACTGAGCGCTCTTATGAACACATGGAAGCAGAACATGTGGTCCTGAGAAAGGTGTTTTATCTCGATCTAGTGAAATGTTATAAGCTGCAAATACTTATGTCATTTCTTTAGAACTCTGATTGTATGTTTATATATATATATATATAGAGAGAGAGAGAGAGAGATTAATAATAGGCTACTTTGTTTAGGTCTGGGAATGTAGGATCCTCCACCACAAGGCAATAGAGGTATGGAATAAACACTTAGGTCCTCAGTGCTGACCTGCATGAGACTAGGAAGGAGTATGAATCCTTGTATCTTGTTACATATGTGGTAGTCTTTGCAGTGCGGAGACCGGTTATCACTGAGAAGTCACATCTGGGTGACATGTCTGTCTTTCTAACTGCTCCCATAAAAGTATAGACAGATACAGTATTTTGTTGGTTATACCACAATAGTGAGGATGGAGCCTATCATATCACAAGGCACTAAGGCAGGGCAGTAACTAGGAGTGTGCACTTGTGATAGCAGCGCATCATGCGCCTTAACCCCAATTGGCCACCCTGATAGTGTGCAAGTGGCAGACTGAGCCTGGGTTCCATGCGTCCCAACGGTTGCTCTGTTTTAAAGTGTTCCAGCAGCTCCTCCAACAGCTCTGGTGGTCTAGTGTTTTACGCGGCAGTAGCTGATATGACTTTGTATTATTTTGAGCGTAATGCGAATTGGTATTATTTTGTGGCCACGCTCCTTCCCCATAAAGCCATGCCCCTATATTTTTGGAGCGCACATATGCCGCGCACTGTCCCTGTTTTGTATATGCGGTGGGGGATGTCGATGATGTTTTTGCACACAGCGCTAAAATATCTAGTTACGGCACTGCATTGAGGACATCACAGGCCCTGCATAGCTGCAGTGTCATAATTATTGGTTTAACCATTTTGTGGAACAATGAGGTCACTGGTTCATAGTAAGTTCATAGAATTGGTAAGTTGCGTTCTCAAGTACATTGGGGCAGATGTATTAACCTGGAGAAGTGATAAAGCAGTGATAAGCGCAAGGTAACACACCAGCCAATCATTACGGGTTTGAAAAATGACAGGAGCTGATTGGCTGGTGCGTTTTCGCCTTCCACTTATAACTGCTTTAGCCCGTCGCCAGGCTTAATACATCTGCCCCAAATTGTTCCCAGACACAAAGTTGCTGCCTCCATTTCTTACAGATGATGGGAACAATGCTAAAACATGCAAGATTGTGTGGGAGATGTTTCAAGCCTTAACTTCTACAGAGTGGAGAAGGTGCCCATAGCAACCAGTTTCTACTAGAACCTGATTGGTTACTGTGGGCAACCTCTCCAATCTTTAGAAGTCTTGATGCATCTTTCCCTATGGCCGATATACGAGATAGATATATATATATATATATTTATATATATATATATATATTTATAATATATATATGATTTTTGTGTATAGTTGGCTTCAATGTTTCCACATGATGCAGTCCCACAGAATCTTACTGTAATAAGAAAACCAATGATATAAAGCTTAGTGCTCATACACACAGGTGATAAAACCAATGCTCTGTAATAGTGACTGGAGACCAAGGCCCTCATTCTGAGTTGATCGGTAGCTGCCGTTGTTCGCTGCGTAGCGATCATTTAAAAAAATGGCAAGACTGCGCATGCGTATGCACCGTACGGGTACAAAGAGCATCGTGGTTTTGCACAGGTTCTAGCAACGCTTTCAGTCGCACTGGCGAACGCAGGGAGATTGACAGGAAATGGGAGTTTCTGGGTGGCAACTGACCGTTTTCTGGGAGTGTTTGGAAAAACGCAGGCGTGGCCGGGCATTTGCTGGGCGGGTATCTGACGTCATTACTGTGTCATTCGTCGCAGCAATCATCGCACAGAATAAGTAACTACAGGGCTGGTCTTCTGCACAAAATGTGTTTGCTGCCGCTCGGCTGCACAGGCGTTCGCACTCCTGCAAAGCGAAAATACACTCCCCCGTGGGCGGCGACTATGCGTTTGCACGGCTGCTAAAAGTAGCTAGCGAGCGATCAACTCGGAATGAGGGCACAAACCCACTTTGTATTTGCTTTAACAGAGCATCAGAAATGAGTTTATTATGAGTTTTCTTAGCTTCCTTGCAGCATAGCCCATTATTCATCTTAATTATTATTCACATAGAACCGTAAGGCGTGAATGACAATTTAGATATAGTTTCGGGTTGAGGTTTTTTCATAGTGTTAAAATTGCTGAAATATAAATAATGGGATCTTTGCTGTCCATTCATGTTCTGAACGTCTATTGTTGGACGAATATACTTAATAATTCCTTCATTTTTAACAGTAACAGGGTTGTAATTGTTCAGTAGAATGACGTCTATTCTTAATTTTAGGTTCATACATAATTAGCCGTTGGTGTTGGAACATCCATTATTAATAGGTTCAAACTGAAAAGGAGTTTGACATCTGAACAACAACTTATACAGTACCTATCTAAATTAGCCAAGTATTAGGGGTAGATTTACTAACGCTTCTAAAAATGAAAAGTGGTGGTGTTGCTATAGCAACCAATCAGATTCTGTCTATTCATTTCTAGGATGCGGTAGAGAAATGATAGCTAGAATCTGATTGGTTTATATGGACTTTTCAGTATTCGAAGCTTTAGTAGATGTACCCCTTAGATTTCAGGTACAGACTTTCTTAGAGGGTTTCATAGATCTGTGGATTGAAACTAAATGTTATTAACCATCTAGAATCTACAACAATCTACAATGAGTTTAGTCAGGTTATTGCTATAGTTATGGTGTAGTCAGGCTTTTGTAATCTATTTTGCACTTTTATAATTTTGGACATTTTGAATGAAAACATTTCAAAGGGATGGGGGTGGAGGGGCCTTCAGGGACATTAAGGGGTTTATTCACTAGGCGTCCGGTGCTACAACTCGGCTCATCCAATAGTGCTTAGATCTGAAATTTAAATAGGACAATTTTTTCGCCAGTTTTTATAGACACTTTTTCCATGTGCGTCTGTCATTTAACTTGTCGTTTTACTGTTAATATATTAAAAACCATATTAGAAATAATGGAATAATATAGAGTGTAGAGAAAAGGTCGACCACCCCTGTTCGCTGCGCTTTGTAAGTTTCTTGCTCGTCATCTGTGAATACTAATCCCTTTACCGCGTATTATTCAGCCTGTCCTGACTCCCGCTGCTGTTCTTTTTACATATGTAATCATTTTCTGCTAATTCTCCTATTCTCTTTCTCCTACAAGTAACTATACTAATCTCCGCTTTTCCATCTTGGCCGATCGGTTCAGCCCTGTGGCGCGGCCCCTCCAAAAGCCGCCCTCCTCCTTTTCTCTTCAGCCTTTGGGCCTGGGAGTGATGTGTTGACCTTGCTGCTGAAATTGCTGTCAAGAGTGACTCCCTCCCGTTTCCTTTGTCAACAGAAGAATGGTTCATTATTGCCAGCTTTGGCCTCCTCAGCGCCCTTACACTGTGTTACATGATCATCAAAGCCACGGCTAGCTTGTACGCCACAGAGTAAGTAACAGTGTCTTTTCTATTTTTACAAATATGTCGTTTACTGTGAAGACCCATGCATCCCATTACAGACAAGCAGCCAAGATTTTACAACGTGACACATGAAGCAGACTTTGGGCCTAATTCAAGGTTGATTGCAAAACAACATTTTCCTCCCTTGGGCAAAACCATGTGCAGTGCAGGTGGGGCAGATGTAACATGTGCAGAGAGAGTTAGATTTGGGTGGAGTGTGTTCAAACTGAAATCTAAATTGCAGGGTAAAAATAAAGCAGCCAGTATTTACCCTGCACAGAAACAATATAACCCACCCAAATCTAACTCTGCACATGTTACATCTGCCCCACCTGCACTGCACATGGTTTTGCCCATTAGAGGAAAATTTTGTTTTGCAATCAACCTTGAATTAGGCCCTTTGTACAAAGCACCATTCTTACTGTATGCATATGTATGCATTACTGTATGCTGGTACAGGACTAGTCAGCGGATAGGAGGGAAGCAGCATAAAACAGCCATGTTTCACAGAAACAACCACTGACCTTCACTCTCCTTATAAACTCAGGTTCAAGCTGCAGTTTTATGCTATAGAAACGCATTGAGATATACTGTAGCTATGCTCACCACTGTAATAAGCGGTGCTACCCCCTGGAAGCCATTGTCTGGCTCCTGTACACAGTCATGCAATTAGTTCTATATTTCAGATTGTCACTGTACATATATACCTAGGAACTTGTGGGAGGAACTCTGCATGGGAGGCGCCATGTCTGGGGGAGTAGGAGTCCTGTCTCTACCAGTGACGTGCGGTGGGGTGAGGCAGGTGACGCAGAGCGTTTCCTGTCATACTAACGTTTGTGCCAGAGTTTTCACTGTATAAAGTATATGAAAAATACAAAGAAAATGTTTGAAATATCTTCTTTGCATTATTCTAATCATTTTTATAGCCAAAACTGTGGAGTAAAAACCTATGGCAGGTGAGGCAGTGCCTCCCCTGCTTATCTTTTCATCACATCTCTAATCAAAACTCACAAAATTTCTAGGAGTGTATACTGCTGCACCTGTGTATAATGCCCCCATGTACCCTTTGACTCATATTTTGCATGTAAATGTGGCTCTGGTGCTAGCCAGTGCCTCCTGAGCAATTTAGCTCCCCGCACGTCCCTGGTCTCTGTCCCCCCTAATAAAGTCACAGTACACATCACCGCAGCACCTGTTATGATGATGACGTGACACTCTGGTTTTGCCATGTGCAGCCGACCAAGTCCTTCTTTTTGTGGTCCCGCATCTTCTGTGCCAGACCCTCCATAGGGTATACTGTATAAAATGTTATATAATAATAATAATTATTACCGATTATTTATATAGCACACCCACATTCCACAGCGCTTTACAGATAATATTTCGCCATTCACATCAGTTCCTGTCCAAGTGGAGCTTACAATCTATATTCCCTACCACATGTACACACACAAACAAACAAATACACTAGGGTTATTTAATTGTTGGGAACCATTTAATCTACCAGTATATTTTTGGAGTGTGGGAGGAAACCTGAGTACCTGGAGCAAACACATGGGGAGAATATACAAACTCCACACAGATAAGGCAGTATTGGGAATTGAACCCAAGACCTCAGTGTTGTGAGGCAGTAATGCTCACCATTACACCACCATCTCTACACCACCATCTCTAACACTTCTAACTAGATGACCTTGGATTAAATTATGATAATAATATATATATATATTTTATTGGCATAATTTAATCCAAGGTCATCTAGTTAGAAGTGTTAGAGAGAAACCCAACTTTCCCAGGCAGTCGTCTCCGGCCAGTATTGCTTTACATGCATTTTCATGGAAACTGCCTACTGTACAACTGTATTCAGGGCACTAAGAAGGTTCTCATTGCGTATTCAAATGAATGCATGTACATTTTCTATATTAATGCAGTCTCCCCCGTGGCAGCACACTGGCTTCATTTCCCTCAGAGTCTGTCACTTATGAGTTACGATTCTTGCCTGAGGCGCTTATGATAAACTAGAGCAAGTCCATCAGACCTATTATATTTTAGGATCAATACATTTCACTGAATAAGATCTCTTTCTGAGTGCATGCATTGTAATGAAATGATCTGTCCATACAGATAAGAGTTCTGCTGTCAGTAAAACCATTTCAAAAGGGATCGTAAATGTTGGGCATGCTGGATAGTGACTTAACATATTTATATATTTTTATTGCCTGCAGTTAGTATGATCATTTTTAAAGTACACCTAGCTGAAGGCAGACATTTTGTAAGTGGAACCAATTTTAATGCCCATGGTCATGGAATGGTCGCCTCGTTGTTGATTAGATAGTATTCTCGTGAATGTTGGTCAGCCAACAAAATGGCTTCCTCTACTGTGCGCAGGTGACAAGTGTTATTTCAGTAGTTGTTTTACCATTGTGAAGTAAAACAATAAATAAACTAGGGTGACCTACATTAAGTAATTGGCCCATCGAGTCCTGTCAGAGGAATTTCATAACACAGCTTAGTATGCATTTTAAATACAGTGAATCCCCGTGGGGTCTGTGAGTGTATAAAATGGTTGCTCCCATAGGTACCTTAAAATGGTAATTTGTTGTAAGCGCATGCAAACGCCAACAGATTACAGCTATTTCAGTGATAAACAGGCGCTGGATGTCTGTAAGAAATAACATCATAAGCCTTTTACAGTTAAACCTACAGCTACTTGGCTAGAATTAATATATATATATATATATATATATATACACACACACACACTTTTTATAATGAATATGGTTTTCAAGTGCAGACTATCAGTTTTAATTCGAGGGGATTCACATCCAAATTGGAGGAAGGATTTAGGAATTACAGCTGTTTAATATGTATTATTACCTTACCTCCCAACATTGGGAGGAGAGCAGGAGAGATGCTTTGGCGCGGCGAAGCTGCGCCTGCCCAAAAAGGGGCATGGCCTATAGGAAATGGGGGGTGGTTTTGCGGGAGTGCCACAATCGCGAGGCATGCCCCCGTTTTTTATCACAATGGAGGCATGGCCAGCGCTCTATGAGCTGCTGGCATGCCCCCTCTCCCTCCATCTCTAGTGAATAGACGCTGTGTGCATGCGCACAGCGTCTATTCACCGCTTCTCTGCAAGTACAGGAGCCTCCCAACTGCCCCCCCCCCCCACTGTGGGACACTGTGGCCCGCGGGTGGGACAGCGGGACAGTCCTAAAAAAACAGGACTGTCCCGTGAAAATCGGGACAGTTGGGAGGTATGTTAATACCAGTTACCTATATAGCACGCACACGTCCCGCTGTGCTTTACAATTTGTATTATGTAGCCCCCTCTTTCTCAAGGGACCAAAAGTAATTGGACAATTGACTATTGCCATTCCTTTGTTATTTCTTCATCAGCTATGCAGGCAAGAGGTCTGGAGTAGATTCCGAGTGTGGAATTTGCCACAATTGGAAGCCACAACCTGCAGTCAAAGAAGTTCTCAATGTAAGTGACACAGGCCATCCGTAGGCTGCATAAACAATCCATCAGGGAGACAGCCGGAACCTTAGGAGTGAGCAAAACAACCGTTTGGTACATACTGAGAAAAATAGAACGCACTGGTGAGCCCGGCAACACAAAAAGGCCTGGATGTGCATGGAAGCCTATAGTGGTGGATGATCGCAGAATCCTTTCCATTGTAAAGAATATACACTTCACAACATCTAGCCAAGTGAACACTCTCTACAGGAGATAGGACATATCATTATCCAAGTCTACCATAAAAGGAAGACTTCACAAGAGCACGTACAGAAGGTTCACCACATGGTGCAAACCATTCATAAGCATCAGGGATAGAAAGACCAGAGTACACTTTACCAAAACACATCTGAAAAAGCCAGTTCTGGAACAATCTTTAGACAGATTAAACTAAGATCATCCTCTACTAGAATTTAAAAGTATGGAGAAGGCTTGGAATGGCTAATCATCGAAGCATACCACATCATCTGTAAAACACGGTGGAGACACTGTGATGGCATGGGCAGGCATGGATTCCAATGGCACTGGGTCACTAGCATTTATTGATGATGTGTAGATTCAGCCAAACTCAGCAAAGTTGACTGAAAGGCATTTCACAGTATAGATAGCAGGACAGTGATGCAAAACATACTGCTAAAGCCAGGAAAGTCAAAGATGTGGAATATTCTGCAGTGGCCAAGTCAGTCACTTGATCTCAGCCGGACAGAGCATGCATTACCCTTGCTGAAGGCAATACTAAAGGGAGAATGGGAAAGAGGCAAGAAAGGCCTGGCAGAGCATAACAAAGGAGGAAAGTATGGTGGCCAATCCCGGGATCGGGATCGGCGGGATCCCGGGATTTAGGCCCAAAAATGGCCGGGATTCAATCCCGGGATTGGAAACTCCAATCCCGGGGATTGAGGGATCAGCGTTGAGCGTCCACAGGACGCTCAAACGCTGCCCGGCTTCCTGTTTCCGGGTCCCCAGCGCAGCGTGAGAGGTCACGCTGCGCTGTTAGCTGCTGCTGGGAGCCGCCAGCAGCGTTCAAAGGATGTTCCCCTCCCGCCCGCCCCCGGTATATTGTGAGTTATATGTGCGGGGCGGGGTGGGGTCGAGGGGGCAGCCACCTAGGTAAAAGCCAATGCCGGGAATCCCGGGATTGCCCATTTTTCAATCCCGATACCCGGGATTGAAAAGAATGGCCCGGGATTGGCTTCCCTAGAGGAAACCCAGCATTTGGTGATGTTCATGGGTTCCAGGATTCAGGCAGTCTGCCTGCTAAGGATTCTCAACAAAGTTTTAAAAATTAAAATGAAATTTATGATCATGTTAGTTTGTCCAATCACATTTGAGCCCCTGAAAATAGGGGACTGTGTAAACAAGTGATGCAATTCCTAAACTTTTCATACAATATTTCTGAAAACACTGCTAGTGTGTGTGTGTGTGTGTGTGTGTGTGTGTGTGTGTGTGTGTGTGTGTGTGTGTGTGTGTGTGTGTGTGTGTGTATATATATATATATATATATATATATATATATATAGTGTATCGGTATACATTCATACACACACAGAGACACATACAGTATGTGTACATAGCATGAAATTTGCTGCAAAAACACTGAGCTGGTTTAGCTTCTTATGGCCACCTGTTGGGCAAAAGTGTTATTGCAGGTTTTGTTGTTTTATTTATTTGTATTCAATATTTGTTTATTTATTATTATCATGATCCTTTATATGGTGCCACAAGGGACCTGCAGCGCCCAATTACAGAGTACATAAATAAGCAAAACAAGAAAACAGTGACTTACAGTTCAAGACAATAAAGGACAAGTGCAGGGTATATAAACATAGCCGCATCAGCGGACAACACTGAAAGAAGTATCAGGGTGGCAGAAAGCTAAGGGATTTGGTGCCGTCTTATGCTGATTTCAGATCGCAAATGTCGGATCCTACCCGGTAAGAGAAACGTGTACTTACCGGGTGGGATCCGGCATTTGCGCTCCGTTGCTGGCTTTCCGACCCGGCAATATACCGGGTCGGTTGCCATAGCAGCGGGGGGCGCAGCAGGGGCGGGGGTGGAGGCGGCGCTGGGAGATGAGCTCATCTCCTGCGCCGCCTCTGCCTATGCTGTGAATGGGAGCCGTGTCGCATCGGAACGGCTCCCATTTACACTGCGCCTGACCCGGTAATCAACCCGGTAATAACCCTTCTTTTTTACCGGGTTGAATTACCGGGTCAGGCTACCAGCTAATTCACCAAAGGACCTTTCACATCGCACACGGACCCGTTTCGACACGGCAATATGCCGTGTCGATACCGGGTTTTTAGTGCGATGTGAAAAGGGTATAAGAGAGTATGGAGTAGAAGATGGTTTAAGCAAGAGAAGGAAAAGCACGCAAGGGAATCCATCTTCACAATCAGTATCCAGCTTCACAATCAGTATCCCTTACTTAGAAGGGTGCTCCAGACCCATATATCCCTCCTAGAATCGCTTGAAAGAAAAGATTTAGCAATGTGTACCATCTCCAGCATACTAATAATCTTACTCCCCTTAGCGTCAGTGTGCTCTGTGTTTTATACGTTGTTCTTCTGCTCCTTTAATCTTTTTCTGTGTTCCCCTTCCAGAGCGGAGTGGTCATGAACTACTGCTTTGTGAAACCGAAGAGGACAAGGAGAGACGCTTCTCACACACCATGTAACAAAGTGCAGATGAAGTCCCTTTTTTATAACAAAACTTTGTCGCTTTTTTTCATGCTGTTACTTCAGTGCCAAATGTTCTTTAAACATGTAAACTGCTAATTAACAAAATATATTGAAACATACAGTTTTTGTTTGATTTATTTCACGTGTCCTCATTCTTCAGGACTGTTCTTGGGTTGAAAATATTAGTAGTATAATACACCCCAAAAAATGTAAATAAAAACTATAACCCACACAAATGCAAATGGAATATATAGACCTTATGCTGTCGTCATCTTTCGCTGACCTTTTTGTTAAAGTAGATTTGCACCTTCAGGTGGCTTTTAGCAGTGAGCTCATTCTGAAATAAAAACACAACAAAATGAAAAGAAGAAATGATGCTGTGACAAATCACTTCTGGAATTTTCATTTCCTTTTGTACAGCGTCATTTTAAATGAAACCTAATTTGCAATTTCAGCCTCTCACCTGTAGAAGTGGCCAGGGGCTTCCAAGCACTAGCTACTTGCTGTAAGGTCTTGCACATACCAGTGTAGCACACTGACAGCAGATGCGGGCATGCACATACCAGTGTAGCACACTGACAGCAGATGCGGGCATGCACGTACCAGTGTAGCACACTGACAGCAGATGCGGGCATGCACATACCAGTGTAGCACACTAACGGCAGATGCGGGCATGCACCTACCAGTATAGCACACTGACAGCAGATGCGGGCATGCACATACCAGTGTAGCACACTAACGGCAGATGCGGGCATGCACCTACCAGTATAGCACACTGACAGCAGATGCGGGCATACACATACCAGTATAGCACACTGACAGCAGATGCGGGCATGCACATACCAGTATAGCACACTGACAGCAGATGCAGCCTATTTAGAATGCCATATATTATTTCTGGTCTAATTTACAAAAAAATGTACACATGTCACAGGCTAGTCAGAAAGCGGTGGAACCCAATTATCTCTTCTGTCCCCATTGGTGGGGTACTAGCGTCACGGCACTTGGACTGTTCCCTAACCCATGGGATTCTGAGGTGTACATTTCGCGGCTGCAAGTGCAAAGGCCGTGGCTGTAAGAATTACAATGCCCTGTGTCCATGCATTTATTTACTATTATTTAGGCTTGGGAAAGTTCTTGCTCCAGCACACCCTGTGCAAGCCCTACAGATACTAGCAGAGCCCAGTAGTTAATGCCTACCAGTGCTAGCTGGGACTTGTAGTTCCACGCACTTAAATAATGTTTGGTCATCTCTTACACATTGTCCGGCCGCACAAAGTCAGCTAGAGCACCATGGCACAAAGTGAGCTAGAGCACCATGATTACCCTAGTGAATTATTTTGCCCTGTGCTGACCAGTCTGGGACAGACGTGCATTATGACAGGGGGACTCCACGCTGCTGGGTGTCCCTGTTCTTTTGTGAGCGAGCAGCCCAGCCTGTCATAGTCTAATACTGGCTATTGCTTTTGTGAGTGGACCTGTCTTATGATGTATCTATCTATCTATCTATCTATCTATCTATCTATCTATCTATCTATCTATCTATTTGTATGTATCTACAGCTGCTCCTCACCTCTGTGGTGTCGCCTGAAGGGCACCTGACAGAGCTTAGTTTGGGGGATGGACACACACACGCACACCTCTATGAACGGGTGGTATTCAATATACTGGTTGTTGGGATCCCGGCGCACAGTATACCGGCGCCGGAATCCCGACAACCGGCATACCGACAGCTTTTCTCCCTCTTGGGGGTGCACGACCCCCTGGAGGGAAAATAGATAGCGTGGCGCGCCCGCAAGGGGCTCATTTGCGCTCGCCCCACTGCTGGTAAGCGGGCGGTCGGGATCCCGGCGCCGGTATGCTGGCCGCAGGGGCCCAGCCGCCGGCAACTCATACCACACCCCTATGAACACCCCCCACCATATACTGCCCCTACATACACACCACCCCAATCCCCTTCCATACTGTGCACCCCCCAACATATACTGCCCCTATATTAACACTGCACCCCCATACCCCTCCATATAGTGCCCCCTATATAAAGACTCCCCCCTCCATATACTTTTCCCGTCATATACAGCATACTCTGCACCCCCTCCTCCATATACTATGCTGCATCCCCAGGTTACTTGCCATGCTGGGACACAGCAACAGTTAGCAGCAGTAGCCATGAAACGGATGCAGGAAACACCAGACGGTCCCGGAGTGCTAAGAGCGGAGGCACCAGGGGACACGTGTGGCAGCAGGAAGGGGTGAGATCCTGTATGGGGTAAGCAGTGCAGTGACCGGGAGGGAGGAGGGGTCAGTGCTGGGTCTGCAGATGATGCGGTGAGGAGGAGGCAGATGACCGTCTCAGCTGCTTTATATATACTGCGCATCAGCGGAGGGGCGGGCTCCTGTGCTCACCCCTCCCACACCCCCTTCTGGCCAGCTGCGGGTGGCTATTGGTGTCCTCTAGCCCCAGACTGGCCAGGAGCTGCGCAGTACTGGTGGATATAGTGCAGCATCATTATAGCCTGCCCATTACAGAAATACAGCATCTATATACAGTACTGTATATAAAAGGCTAAATCTACACACACACACACACACACACACACACACACACACACACACACACACACACACTCAGCATGACAGAGCCCCGGCTCCCAGCAGCAGGACTTCCAGAAACACCTAGAAGCTCCTGTGTGAGTACGGACCCCCCTCCCCCAATATTCCCTCCCTGGTGTCCATTTTGACAGGCTTTTACCTAGTCAGGCCATAATGGGCCAATTTAACACTTTCTCCAATGAATCACAAAGATGACTTACAGAAGTAGTCTGGGTCCTATACATAGAAGGTTAAGAACCCCTGACTAAGCTAAGTGAGTTTTTTTTTCTTTTTTCACTGTAATAGACCCATGAACAACAGTAGTAATGCTATTTAAAGCATTTTAACCATGTCGGTATTCTAAAGCATAAAGGCCGCAGTTAATATGCTTTAGATAACATTAATATCTCGTCAACATGACACCGTCAACATTTTTACTGTCAACATCATCCACGTCGACAAATCATACCAAACCCATACATATAGATTTCAGAACTGGTACAAATACTGTAAAATACAATTAAGTTATAAATCTAGTAAAATATGGTTTTCAGGTTCATTTTTCCATGACGTATGCATTGCCTAAAGCAAACTAAGAATTAGTAGCTTTGCTTCTTGTTGAACCGCTTTTCAAATAAGAGTAGATGTGGGCAGAGAAGCCTCTACTATGTCCAGACAGAATTTCTTTATATTACTAAGGGGTTTATTTATTAAGCCTTCGAGAGATACCGTAAAGATTGATAAAGTAGCAGCCAATCAGCTCCTAACTGCCATGTTATAGGTTGCGTTTGAAAAATGACAGGCTCGTACTTTATCTCCACTTTATCTCTCTACAAGGCTTAGTAAATAGAACCCTAGGGGCGGGGTGTACTAAAGCAAAAATGCGGTAAAACCCCCGAAAACAGGGGTTTTACTGCATTTTCAAATTTACTAAGACCCTACCTGTCAGACTTGGTTTTGTCTGTGTCCCCGGAGGGGGCGCTAGTGGGTCAGTGGAGGTGGATGGGAGAAAACGAGGAGGCTGGATTATGTTTCTGCGCATGAGCGCAATGATATTTATTATACAGATGATTCACAAACGGCAGCAGAAAATAACAGTAGAAATGCAAATGTCAATTGTACAGCGTAATAGCTGAGAGTCTATGGTAACAGAATGAATGGTGACTGATGAAATAATAACCGGTAGTGATGATAACAGATGGGTGATAATTTGGCAGAGAATATTCTGGTATGGAAACCAGAGCAGATTAAAACATGGAACCAGCAGAGATGGTGTTGTATGGCAAACCTGGTAGCAGAGGCAGGAGTCTGACTCACAGTGCAGGTGATGAAGCACTGGCAGCAAGCAAGCTGTATCACAGGTGGAGAGATGGAACACACCTGGAGTCAGTCTCTACTGCTAGGCTGAAGCACACAGAGATGGTGGTGAGTGTGAAGCCTGTAGATGGAAGCAGGTATTGCTGGGGCTTGAAGTTCCACGGAGCTGTGAAAAGTAACCAGGAGTACAAAGTCTCAGGTAGAAAGCCAGGAACACGGAACAGCAGGTAGGTATCCAGGTACACGGAGGAAACAGGAACCAGATCCTTACACATGAGTCGCAGGAGTGACACAAAGTTCAGGATGCCTGCAGACTGATCCTGCAGCTTCATATATACCCCTTGTTAAACAGTCATTGGTGGAGTGAGGAAAAGTGGGTGCGGCCAAGCACCGGATTGGCCGCCGTATGCTGACTGCTGGAGGCTGTCATGGCGGCGCCCATGCCGCGGCCTAGCGGGGACGCGGCGTGCTACACGCCCGCTATCACAGGAGCGCTCCCAGGCCCAGGATGGCGTCTGATGGCAGAGACGCGGATGACAGATGAACGCAGGGACCCAGGACGGAGTCCGCAGCGGCGGACAGATGTCAGCTTGGTGAGTCGATTCCTGACAGTACCCCCCCCCCCTTTAAGGGTGGGCACCGAACACCCACGTGGCTTGGAAGGATGAGTGTTATGGAAGACACGGACCAACCTTGGAGCATGGACATCCAACGAATTTACCCAACTTCTCTCCTCTGGGCCATAACCGGACCAATCGACAAGGTATTGAAGACGTCCATACCGGCAACGGGAATGCAGAATCTTGCCAATCTCGAACTCCACGCCCCGCTGAGTTCGAACTTTGGGGCCAACTGGAAGAGCTCTTTGGAAATGATTCAGGACTAAAGGTCTGAGGAGAGAAACATGAAAAGCATTAGGTATTCGCAGAGAAGGTGGTAACTTCAGCTTGTAGGCCACAGGGTTGAAGACTCTTTCGACAGGAAAGGGGCCAATGAAACGTGGTGCAAATTTCATAGACGGGACCCTAAGACGGAGGTTCCGGGTAGATAGCCAAACCTTGTCCCCAGGTTTCAGGCTAGGAACTGCGCATCTTTTGCGATCAGCAAAGTATTTATACCGGCTGGAGGCCTTTTTGAGAGAAATGTGAATCTTCCTCCAGATTGAAGAAAACTGACTCAGGGCAGTAGTGGCAGCAGGAACATCCATGTGAGGGAGTTCTTGGAAGTCTGGAACACGAGGATGTTGCCCATATACTGCAGAGAATGGAGTTGTCTCAGTAGCAGTGTGGTAGCGGAAGTTGTGGGCAAACTCGGCCCATGGGAGCAGATCAAACCAGTCATCCTGAGAAGATGAAACATACAATCTTAAAAATGTCTCTAGTTCTTGATTTACCCTCTCTGTCTGCCCATTCGTCTGAGGGTGGTAAGATGACGAGAACTTCAGTTTAACCTGCATGGCAGAACAGAGAGCCCTCCAAAACCTCGCTACAAACTGTACACCTCGGTCGGATATTATTTCTGAGGGTAGACCATGTAAGCGGAAAATCTCCCGTAGGAAGATTTGGGCGAGTTTTGGGGCAGAAGGGAGACCCTGGAGAGGAACAAAATGGGCCATCTTGGTAAATCTGTCCACTACAACCCAGATGGTATTGTATCCTTGAGAAGGAGGAAGGTCGGAGATAAAGTCCATGGACAGGTGTGACCAAGGGCGACTAGGAATAGACAATGGTTGTAACTGACCTGCTGGAGACTGACGAGGAGTCTTGTGCTGCACACACTTAGGACAGGATGCTACGAAATCCTTGATGTCAGCTTTCATCTTTGGCCACCAGTATGTCTCAGAGAGGAACTTGAAGGTTTTCAGGACACCGGGATGACCAGTGAACTTGGATTGATGGGCCCAAGACAGCAACTTGGGACGGAGTTCTGGGGAAACAAAAGTCTTACCAGGAGGAGGAGCTGGGGAGACTTGAGATGCAGCAAATACCACTGGACTCAGGATGGAATGTGGAACTGAGTCAGGCGTTTCCTCTTCGGATTCCATAGATCGGGATAAGGCGTCAGCTTTAACATTCTGCGAACCTGGGCGGAAATGAAGCTTAAAGTTAAAACGTGAGAAAAACATAGCCCACCTGGACTGGCGAGGATTAAGGCACTGGGCTGCCTTTAAATATAGCAGATTTTTATGATCCGTGTAGATGTTGAACGGATGTTTGGCCCCTTCCAGGAGATACCTCCATTCCTCGAGGGCCAGCTTAATCACCAGTAGTTCTTGATCTCCAACGGAGTAGTTAGCTTCTGCAGGGAGGAATTTACGGGAATAAAATCCACAGGGGTGGATTTTCCCATCGGTTCCCTTCTGGGAGAGAACAGCTCCAACTCCAACTGTAGAGGCATCCACCTCCAACTCGAACGGTCTGTTTACATCTGGCTGGGACAGAACTGGAGCAGACATAAAGGCCAGTTTGATCTTCTGGAAGGCCGCTAAAGCCTCTTCTGACCAGTTGGAATGGTCTGCCCCTTTCCGAGTTAAGTTGGTAATAGGAGCGATGAGAGTGGAGAATCCCCGAATAAATTTCCTATAGTAGTTGGCAAATCCCAGGAACCGCTGAATAGACTTGAGAGAATTTGGAATGGACCAATTGGCAATGGCTTCCAACTTTGTCGGGTCCATCTGGAGATCCGATCCGGAAATTATATAACCCAGGAAGGGTATAGAGGAAACTTCAAAGGTACACTTGGATAGTTTACCGTAGAGCCGGTTCTCACGAAGACGTCGGAGGACTTCACGGACTTGTAGACGATGAGAGGGAAGATCTTGGGAGAAGATGAGGATATCATCCAGATAAACAACGAGGTATTTATACAGAACGTCACGGAAGATTTCGTTCACAAAGTGTTGGAACACTGCTGGGGCATTACTCAACCCGAATGGCATTACCAGGTACTCGTAATGACCATCTCGAGTGTTAAAAGCTGTCTTCCATTCGTCACCACTCCGGATTCTGATGAGGTTGTAGGCACCGCGGAGATCTAGCTTGGTGAAGATGCGGGCTCCTTTAACTCTGTCAAATAATTCGGTAATGAGTGGTAATGGATAACTATTTTTAATGGTAATGTCATTGAGACCCCGGTAGTCAATGCATGGACGCAGTCCTCCATCCTTCTTTTTAACAAAGAAGAAGCCTGCACCAGCGGGTGATGATGAAGGACGGATGAATCCCTTCTGTAAATTCTCCCAGATGTAGTCACTCATCGCTTCAGTTTCGGGAACAGATAACGGGTAGGTACGACCCCTAGGTGGCTTCTTGCCAGGAAGGAGATCGATGGGACAATCCCATTCTCTATGGGGCGGCAGGACATCCGCGGCCTTTTTTACTGAAGACATCAGAGAAATCTTGATAAACCGCAGGAAGACTTGACTGGGTTTTTACTTCAGTAGACTTGATTGGACAAACTTGGGCTAAACAGGACTGATGGCAATGTGAACCCCATGAAGTAAGTTGTAACGTTGACCAGTCAAACTGTGGATTGTGTAGCTGGAGCCAGGGCATGCCCAAAACGATCTCCTGGGTGGCTTGAGGAATGACTAAGAACTTTATTAATTCTGAGTGTAGGAACCCAACTCCCAAAACCACTAGTGCAGTTTGGTGAGAAATATTCCCCTTGGAGATTCGGCTACCATCCACGGCGGTAATGTAGACTGGGTAAGAAAGTTCACATACAGGCAAGCAAAATTTATTTACCGCAGCTTGGGTGATGAAATTTCCTGCGGCTCCACAGTCCACTAATGCTGATGCAGACTGAAGCCCAACTGAAGTCTCTAAAGTCACAGGAAGGATAAGGTCTTGAATAGAAGGAGCTTGTCTAGAAGATCCCAACTTGACTCCTCCTTTACAAGTCAGGATCTGGCGTTTCCCGAACGCACTGTGCAGGAATTAATCTGGTGACCTGCAGCCGCACAATAAAGACAAAGTCTCTCACGAAGTCTTCTTGACCGCTCCTCAGGAGTTAGGCGGGACCTATTTATTTGCATAGGCTCATCAGAAGGTGGAGACTGGAACTGTACGGAAGGTATCATCCTTGATCTGCGTGGCTCACTCCGAGCACGTTCATTGTTGCGTTCGCGGATGCGAGAGTCCAACTTGATGCACAGGGAAATTAAATCAGACAATTGTACAGGAAGATCGCGGGTTGCCAGTTCGTCCTTGATCCGATCAGAGAGTCCATGCCAGAAAGCTGCTACCAGGGCTTGATTGTTCCACTGAATCTCTGCGGCCAACGTCTGGAACTGGATGACATATTGTCCCATACTACGGGTACCTTGACGAAGTTGGATTAGGTCTGCAGAAGCTGATGTTGCACGACCAGGCTCGTCAAAGATCCGTCTGAAGGTTGACACGAATTCTGTATAGTTGTTAATCAGAGGGTCGGCACGTTCCCACAGAGGAGACACCCAACTCAAAGCAGATCCAGAAAGTAGAGAGATGATGTAGGCAACCTTGGATCTTGACGTGGGGAAATTATGTGACAACAATTCAAACTGGATTTCACATTGGTTGAGAAACCCGCGACATAACTTTGGGCTGCCATCATACTTGCTTGGCACGGGCAGGTGCAGACGTGACACTGGAGCTGATGCAGCCGGCATAGAGGAACTCACAGTACTGGCAGGTGCTGGAGTAACAGGAACTGTAGAAGTGTGTACACTAGGCAGGGATTGCTGTAGTGTATCTATCCGGGAGGACATCCCTTGCAGGAACTGGAACATCTGCTGCTGCGCAGCCTCTTGACCATCCAGACGGGAGACCAGATTTTGCAAGGCCTCTGACCCCACACTCCGTCCACCATCCGAGTCCATCGATCCTGAACTTACTGTCAGACTTGGTTTTGTCTGTGTCCCCGGAGGGGGCGCTAGTGGGTCAGTGGAGGTGGATGGGAGAAAACGAGGAGGCTGGATTATGTTTCTGCGCATGAGCGCAATGATATTTATTATACAGATGATTCACAAACGGCAGCAGAAAATAACAGTAGAAATGCAAATGTCAATTGTACAGCGTAATAGCTGAGAGTCTATGGTAACAGAATGAATGGTGACTGATGAAATAATAACCGGTAGTGATGATAACAGATGGGTGATAATTTGGCAGAGAATATTCTGGTATGGAAACCAGAGCAGATTAAAACATGGAACCAGCAGAGATGGTGTTGTATGGCAAACCTGGTAGCAGAGGCAGGAGTCTGACTCACAGTGCAGGTGATGAAGCACTGGCAGCAAGCAAGCTGTATCACAGGTGGAGAGATGGAACACACCTGGAGTCAGTCTCTACTGCTAGGCTGAAGCACACAGAGATGGTGGTGAGTGTGAAGCCTGTAGATGGAAGCAGGTATTGCTGGGGCTTGAAGTTCCACGGAGCTGTGAAAAGTAACCAGGAGTACAAAGTCTCAGGTAGAAAGCCAGGAACACGGAACAGCAGGTAGGTATCCAGGTACACGGAGGAAACAGGAACCAGATCCTTACACATGAGTCGCAGGAGTGACACAAAGTTCAGGATGCCTGCAGACTGATCCTGCAGCTTCATATATACCCCTTGTTAAACAGTCATTGGTGGAGTGAGGAAAAGTGGGTGCGGCCAAGCACCGGATTGGCCGCCGTATGCTGACTGCTGGAGGCTGTCATGGCGGCGCCCATGCCGCGGCCTAGCGGGGACGCGGCGTGCTACACGCCCGCTATCACAGGAGCGCTCCCAGGCCCAGGATGGCGTCTGATGGCAGAGACGCGGATGACAGATGAACGCAGGGACCCAGGACGGAGTCCGCAGCGGCGGACAGATGTCAGCTTGGTGAGTCGATTCCTTACACTACCGCTGCGTTTTCGCCGTCCAGGGTATCGCCATCTTTGGATGGCGATACCCTATAGAAGCCTATGGGCTTCTTATCGCCGACCGCCGCAGACGCCTTCCCCCCCCCGGCTTACCTTCCTCCAGGCTGCCCTGGACCCGGAAGGTAATCTCCTCCTCCTCCTAGCAACGCAGCCAGAGGTCCTTCCGGCTGCAGGGCGGAGGAGGAGGCGCCGGGGGCAGCCTGCTGCTGCTTCCCGGCGTCTAACCAGTGTAAAGAAAGATCCCGGGGAGATGACGGAGACCCCCCGCAGACCACCTAACAAGTATTGTGGGGTCCTCCGTCACCGCATTGCGATATTGATCGCATATGTTAGTACATCTGCGATCAACATCGCTGCGGTAAGCGGCGGCGATGTATCTTAATACATCCCGCCCCCGGAGAGGTAGCAGATTCCCTCTTACTGTTTTATTTCTGAGGAATGTCATGACTGCAGAAGTTCTAGTCCACCTTGCGTTAGTTTTTATGGTTGTAGATGTTTGTCTGCCCAACTTTGTGTACTGGCTGAAATGCGTTCCGTCCTATTTGCATACCATGAATGGGGATGGTAATCTTCCAATGCCTGCCATAACATTTACGGTATGCCCAGGTTCATCTGCTCAGCATCATTGTCCCAGGAAAACGTCCAGGTGTCCCCACTTTTCAGGGGCGCAGGAATGTTTTGTGGTTGGGGGGCATAGAAAAATATAAGTTTTGGCGCTCCCCCCACTCCTCCGAGACATTCCCCAAACATAGAAAATAAATACACAGGTAGTGCAAATTTTCTGCAAAATGAAACAGGCATTAGGGCAGCTCAGCAGTGAAGACAGCTCCCATGCCACACTCGCCCCCACGTCCGATGGCTCCCCACAATACAAGGCTGGACACCTGTAAATAACATGCAAGGTAGAGCAGCATCACAAAATAACAGGCCAGGTAGCATCATCATAAATCAGTCAAAGCAAAAAAAAAACCAGGAGGGTCAGATCTACAGCCAATGCCACACCCGTGACCCACAGAATACACAAATTGAAGCCCCGCAGAGATGCCAAGAGCACCCCCCAAAATAAATAAATAGAGAAACAGGCAGACTCAGGCACAAAAACAAACTGACCAATCCAACCAACACCCCACGTCACTGCCTCACTTGTAAACAAGCTACAATGCATCCGGAAAGTATTCACAGCTCTTCACTTTTTCCACATTTTGTTATGTTACAGCCTTATGCCCAGCTGGAATAAAATCATTTTTTCCCTCAAAATTCTACATACAATACCCCATAATGACAATGTGAAAAAAGTGTTTTTGAGATTTCTGCAAATTTATTAAAAATAAAAACTAAGAAATCACATGTACATACTGTAAGTATTCACAGCCTTTGCTCAATACTTTGTTGATGCACCTTTGGCAGCAATTACAGCCTGAATATGATGCCACAAGCTTGGCACACCTATCTTTGGGCAGTTTTGCCCATTCCTCTTTGCAGCACCTCTCAAGCTCCATCAGGTTGGATGGGAAGCGTTGGTGCAGAGCCATTTTCAGATCTCTCCAATCGGATTCAAGTCTGGCCTTTGGCTGGGCCACTCAAGGACATTCACAGAGTTGTCCTGAAGCCACTCCTTTGATATCTTGGCTGTGTGCTTAGGGTCGTCCTGCTGAAAGATTAACCGTCGCCCCAGTCTCAGGTCAAGAGTGCTCTGGAGCAGGTTTTCATCCAGGATGTCTCTGTCTGCAGACATTGCTGCATTCATCTTTCCCTCTATCCTGACTAGTCTCCCAGTTCCTGCCGCTGAAAAACATCCCCACAGCATGATGTTGCCACCACCATACTTCACTGTAGGGATGGTATTGGCCTGATGATGAGCGGTGCCTGGTTTCCTCCAAACATGAAGCCTGACATTCACTCCAAAGAGTTCAATCTTTGTCTCATCAGACCAGGGTATTTTTTTCTCATGGTCTGAGAGTTCTTCAGGTGTTTTGGCAAACAAATAATTAAAGTTTACCAAAATAGATTTGAGGCTGCAGGGACTCTTCTCCAGAAGTCTCCAGTATTCAGTATTTATGCGGAAAGTATCCAAATGGATTATGCCCCCACTCCGCCTTATTGGTACATTTTCGGTGTGGCAAAGCGGAACTCATCATGTAATTGCATATACCGAAAATTTTGCAAGCGGAAACAAATTCATGTAGGCAAAACTGCAGGAGAGCGGAAGAACACGAAAATGACGTCTAAAACAGCGGGAATTGAATACGCCCCAATGTCTTCTACAGGGATTTTATGCTTGTCATTGGTTGGTTACCTAACCTTTACAGTGTTTCTTTCTCATTTTGAGGAGATGAACATATTTTTAATTACATTGAATATTGAACATACAAGGCAGGCGGTCTAGCAGCTAAAGCTCACCTGCGGCTTCACCCGGTGTGCCTACGCTGGAGTATTTGTGACTAGCGGCTTATAACTCATATGAAGACCAGTTAATTCTTTCTCAGAGTAATGACTTGACACGAGTAATGTGTTCCCTGGTTTGGACACTTTTGTTCCATAATGATGTATCTCCACCTAAAGCATTTATTATATATTAGCATCCGTGACCTGCATACTACAGTACTTACAGGAAACTTATCTGTAGACTAGTCCACAGTTCACGGTCTGTTGTTTAATGAAATTCAGCCCTTTCCTACCATCCAGCCCCATTATGAATCACAGTAACATAGTAACATAGTAACTAAGGTTGAAAAAAGACAATTATCTATCGAGTTCAACCTATTTGTGGTCTCCTGTGCAGTCCTATTATCGGACTAGTTATTTTTATGTTAGGACTAGTTATATTAACTATAATGCGTGACTACGCACCATAACCCTGAATATCTTTATCCAATAGGAATTTATCTAACCCATTCTTAAAGGTGTTGACTGAGTCCGCTGTTACTACTCTCTCAGGCAGGGGATTCCAAACACGTATTGTCCTTACTGTGAAAAAACCTTTTCGCCTCAATGTGTGGAAACTCCTCTCCTCTAACCTAAGCAAGTGACCACGTGTCCTCTGTGCTGATCTTATAGAAAACAGGTCCCTCCCAAGCTCTGTGTATTGACCCCTTATATATTTGTAGAGGTTGATCATGTCCCCTCTTAGTCTCCTCTTTTCCAATGCAAACATGCATAGCCTTGCAAGCCTTTCCTCGTATTCCAGCGTCCCCATGCCCTTGATTAGTTTGGTCGCCCGCCTCTGAACCTTTTCTAGCTCCAGGATATCCTTTTTGTAATATGGTGCCCAAAATTGCACAAAGTATTCAAGATGTGGCCTCACTAGTGATTTACATAATGAGAGTATAATACTCTCGTCCCTTGCATCAATTCCCCGTGTTATGCATGCTAATACCTTATTTGCCTTCTTTGCTGCAATACTACTTTGGGTACTGCTGATTAATTTGTTATCTATGTGAACCCCTAAGTCTTTTTCCAGTACAGAATCCCCTAATATTACCCAATTTAGTATGTAGGTGTTATTTTTGGTCTTGCCCCTCACAGTGCATTACCTTACACTTGTCTGTGTTGAATTTCATTCTCCATTTTGCTGCCCATGCTTCCAGTTTAGTTACGTCGTTCTGAAGAGACTCAGCATCCCCCTCCGTATTTATAACCTTACACAATTTGGTGTCGTCTGCGAAAATTTACACCATGCTCTCTAGACGTACTGTTAGGTCGTTGATGAAAATGTTGAACAAAAGTGGTCCAAGTACAGACCCTTGTGGCACACCACTTAGTACTTTAGTCCAATTTGAAAATGATCCATTGACCACAACGCACTGCTCCCTATTATCTAACCAATTACTAACCCAAGTGCATATTGTGCTCCCTAACCCTATTTCTTGTAGCTTATAGATAAGACACATGTGTGGTACAGTATCGAAAGCTTTGGCAAAGTCTAAAAAGATTACATCCACCTCCTTACCCTGATCAAGGTTCGCACTTACTGTTTCATAAAAGCCAAGTAAGTTGGTTTGACATGATCTGTCCTTCACAAATCCATGTTGGTTTCTTTTAATGACCTTATTTGCTTTGTCCCTTAGAATACCTTCCAGTGCTTTCCCAACTATAGATGTAAGACTAACTGGTCTATAATTACCTGGTTCAGCTTTGCTCCCCTTTTTGAATATCGGCACTACCTCCGCTATACGCCAGTCTTTGATAGTAGTACATATTTCATTTATTTAGACCCCAGTCCTCGGGAGCAATTGGTGTGTGTAATGTCGACATAGTAAAGTGTCAGAATATTGTTGTTAAATACCTATGCTTCTAGCAAACATTTCCAGTACAGATGGGATTCATCAGGAATATGGGATGACATGTGGCGGTACCTGTGACATATGAAGTATCGCTGGCTCCTTGTTGTGGTCCAGATAGTAAAGTAATTTACCTAATTATCCTGGAGCGTGCTTTAAAGCTCATGTTCCGTGGCCTAGTGGGTTTGGTAAAGAACATATCAAATGCTCTCCTCTATTCTGGCCATAAATGTTTGACATAATTGTTGGCAAAATTTTTTGAATAAAAAAAAAATCTCAGGCATTATTAAATAGCGCCATAGACTATTTTCACTTCATTTTATTTTTATTTTTTTAGCTGCTCGTCATTCTATCACAAGAACATGGAATCTCTTGATTTTAACGAGAGAAAGTTATTGGTAAATGTCCATTAAGAAGTTGACCAGCACCCTTAATAATTACCACACACAATGGTTAAGGGTTTCTTGTCCATGAGTATTGCGTGTTAATTTATCACACCTGAACTATAACTTATCTTGCTATGGGATTAACGCTTTATATGCCTCCTCTCCTTCTCCCCTTGTCATCTATTACCTGTGATTCCTGACTTTGGGAGTTATTTCAAAGTCGTTAGCAAACCCAAAAAATTACCTGTTGGGCAAAACCATGTTGCACTGCAGGTGGAGCAGATGTAACATGTGCAGAGGGGATGCAGTTAATTTACTGTCTGTCGGGATCCCGGTGGTCAGGATACCGACGCTGGAATCCGTACAGCCTGGGAAATGCTGGCGGTCGGAATACCGACAGAAGCCTGGTATTCCCGTTTACTGCCAGTTCTGGCTGTCGGGAATCTGGCGGCGGTCTCCTGACCGTCAAGACACCGACTGACGGTATTTCATACCGAATCTGTGCAGAGCGATCTAGATTTGGGTGGGTTATATTGTTTCTGTGCAGAGTAAATACTGGCTGCTTTATTTTAACACTGCAATTTAGATTTCAGTTTGAACACACCCCACCCAAATCTAAATCTCTCTGCACATGTTACATCTGCCCCCTCCCCTTCAGTGCACATGGTTTTGCCCATTAGTGTGCTTTTTGGTTTGCTATCAACTCTGAATAACACCCATTATTTTTAAATACTGTTTTGTTTTTAAGAAAAAGGGCCAGCGCTCCCGTTATAATAGTAGATTTCAATCAGGACAATATTAGTCCAAATATATAGTTTTACCGTCAGGAAGGATTAGTGAAATCACTGTTACATGGTGGTTATACCAACACAAAAGTCATGTAGAACTGAAGGCGCTGTAAATTAGTGTTGCAAACCTTGATAAATAAGGGCTGACCTTAGAAATGTATAGTTTTCCCAAGCGTGCTACCTGGTGAGAAAGTACATGGTGACTTACCTCAAGTGTGTTCAGTAATTCAAAGCTATTTTAGGCTAACAGCTTGGGAGCAAATGAGTGCCTCTGAAACCTTAAGCACACACACCAATGTTGTAGGGGCTGCCATCGAAAACCGATGGTTGAGAACCATTGATGATCCAGATTTTTGTTGTTGTTGCTTCTTACAATGGCTTATCCAGTGGCTGATCACATCCATTTTGCTGCCGACACCAGGAAGGAATGTCGGTAGCAGAGCTCCTTTGCGGAAACTTGAACTTCTGAGGTCCCCTGTACACGTATACTAGCTAGCCATTATGGCAATGATGCTGCTATTTGGTAGGCATTTTGCGATGACCATCTCTACTATGTTGCCACCATACCTCTATTTTAGTTTCTCCCAATTACCTCCAGGACATGTTAGGAGGTATTCTATGCTGGTGTGGGGCAGCCTATAAATGCCCCATTTATCTTTGTATAGGTATGTGAAAATGTTTTTTTCTAATACATTGGGGCAGATATATTAAGCCTGAGAAGTGATAAAGAAGTGATAAGTGGAAGGTGATAACGCAGCAGCCAATCATCTCGTAACTGTCATTTTTCAAACCCGCAATGATTGGCTGGTGCGTTATCACCTTCCACTTATCACTGCTTTATCACTTCTCCAGGCTTAATACATCTGCCACAGGTAGTTTTATCTTTGTACGGTTTTCTTGTCATTTGCAGCTCGTTCCTGATCTATATTACATTGATTTTGTTTAATTATTATTAAGCTGAGATTTGTTTCCTCTCTGTCCAGCCCACATACGGTATCTCTTGGGATCAAATCAATGTTTCTTTTGTCTTTAATTTAACTTTTGTCTTTGTATTATTTAGTTTGCATGATTTGTATATACTGCTTATTGAAAAACATATGTATGGATGTAAACTGCTGTATGTTGACAGGCTTTAGCTTACAATAAGGCATTGAAGCATTCTGTAAATCGATGATAGACTTGTAGCATCAAATAAATGTAACACATTGAACATAATAATTTTATTATTGCAATTGCATTATAACAAGGGATCAGTTGTAGTCACCCGTCCAGTGGCGGTGTGCTTTACACCACCAGCCGGAGTTTGGCATTGTGCCTGTTGATCTGAGGATTGTGCGCAGCCGCTAGGCCATGGAAACTCAGTCCATGATGCTTCTGATGAACAGTTCTGGTGCTGACGTTGCTTGCTGAGACCATGTGGTCCTTGGTAGTGATGCCACAACCGGGGACAAACAATTTTTGCTCACCAGGATCGCCCAGTCAGCCTGTTTGGCCAGCTGCTCAGTATTAGCAGTTACAGGTGGCCATGGGGCAGTTCTTGTGGGGCAGAAATCTGATCAGCTGGAATGTTGGGAAGGAGGCATCCTATAACTAGATCATTTTGAAAAACATGGAACCCTGCAGTGCAACCGATTCCTCTGCTAATGTGTGACCAGGGTCGGACTGGGGCATGAAGGGCCCACTGGGGGAATGCAGTGGTAGGGGCCCATGCTTAGGGGTGTGGCCAGTCTTCAGAGGGGTGTGACCAGTCACCACAGAGGCTTGGCTAATCATTAGTGTATAATCTAGGTGCTAGTGCATGCATGATAATGTACCAGATTAATAACAGCAATGCACTGTAGAGAATGCAGCATATCCCTGTGCAGTATAAGGTAACATATGTATAATGTATAGTTTCTGCAGAGTATATAGAACTGGATCCCTAGAGGAGGTGGGCTCCTGGGCAGTGGGGCCCACCAGGGGTTGCCCCTGTGGTCCAGTCCAACCCTGTGTGTGACAATGGAGATTGTATTACCGTGTGCTTGACTTTATGCACCTGTTCGCAATGGATGTGGCTGAACTGGCCAAGCACACTAATTAGAAGCAATGTTTGCGTGCTTTTGGCCATGTAATAATAATAAGAATAATTTTATTTATATAGCTCTCTTTCTTTAACAGGACTCAAGGCGCTTTACAGATATCAAAAACAATGCACATGATACAGAGGATTTGAGTAATACAACAATAGATAAGCCACACAGACATAAAAGAAAACCTTAAGCACACAGAAAGCATAATGCAGGATTGGTGTAGGCATTTTGGGTAATAACTTCCAAGGGTTGTGTATTCCACCCTCACAAGGTACCAGGTGCGGCAGCCATCTTGGACGCTCAGCGTAGGATTACCCAGGGTGGAATAGGGTGGAAATGTAGTGTAGGCTCAGGCTAGGAAAGCATTTGATCTACTAGAAATTACACCACACTGGTTGAGCACTTTAGGAAACAAGGATTTGGAAACTTCCCCTTCACGTGTATTTATTTATTTATTTATTTATTTAATTTATTAACAGTTTCTTATATAGTGCAGCATATTCCGTTGCACTTTACAATTAGAACAACAGTAATAGAACAAAACTGGGTAAAAACAGACAAACACAGAGGTAGGAAGGCCCTGCTCCGCAACCTTACAATCTATAGGGAAATAGGCATTGGTACACAAGGATAGATGCTACCTATTGCATAAAGGTCCAACAGATTGCTAGGTTCTTAATGGGTTGTATGATATGATCACCCAGCAATGTTGTCCCAAGTGTCAGGAGGGTGTGACAGTAAAGAAAGACAAGATATGTGATGTTATGTGTACTGTACGGAGAGGATGTAATTAGATAGGGAAGCACTGAAGGTTATGTGGGTGGGTCTGGAATTTGATAGGCTTGTCTGAAGAGGTGAGCTTTCAGGGAATGTTTAAAGGTTTGGAGGTTAGAGGCGAGTCTTATTGTGCATGGGAGGGCTTTCCACAGAGTGGGTGAAGCCCGGATAAAGTCCTGTAATTTCTCTATCGTCCTAGTGGATGCTGGGGTTCCTGAAAGGACCATGGGGAATAGCGGCTCCGCAGGAGACAGGGCACAAAAGTAAAGCTTTCCGATCAGGTGGTGTGCACTGGCTCCTCCCCCTATGACCCTCCTCCAAGCCAGTTAGATTTTTGTGCCCGGCCGAGAAGGGTGCAATCTAGGTGGCTCTCCTAAAGAGCTGCTTAGAAAAGTTTAGCTTAGGTTTTTTATTTTACAGTGAGTCCTGCTGGCAACAGGATCACTGCAACGAGGGACTTAGGGGAGAAGAAGTGAACTCACCTGCGTGCAGGATGGATTGGCTTCTTGGCTACTGGACATCAGCTCCAGAGGGACGATCACAGGTACAGCCTGGATGGTCACCGGAGCCTTGCCGCCGGCCCCCTTGCAGATGCTGAAGTAAGAAGAGGTCCAGAATCGGCGGCAGAAGACTCCTCAGTCTTCTAAAGGTAGCGCACAGCACTGCAGCTGTGCGCCATTTTCCTCTCAGCACACTTCACACGGCAGTCACTGAGGGTGCAGGGCGCTGGGAGGGGGGCGCCTGAGGCAAATGAATACCTATTTTGGCTAAAAATACCTCACATATAGCCTCCGGAGGCTATATGGAGATATTTAACCCCTGCCAGAATCCGTTAAGAGCGGGAGACGAGGCCGCCGAAAAAGGGGCGGGGCCTATCTCCTCAGCACACAGCGCCATTTTCCCTCACAGAAAGGCTGGAGGGAAGGCTCCCAGGCTCTCCCCTGCACTGCACTACAGAAACAGGGTTAAAACAGAGAGGGGGGGCACTAATTTGGCGTTAGAAATATATAAAAAAGATGCTATAAGGGAAAACACTTATATAAGGTTGTCCCTATATAATTATAGCGTTTTTGGTGTGTGCTGGTAAACTCTCCCTCTGTCTCTCCAAAGGGCTAGTGGGTCCTGTCCTCTATCAGAGCATTCCCTGTGTGTGTGCTGTGTGTCGGTACGTGTGTGTCGACATCTATGAGGACGATGTTGGTGAGGAGGCGGAGCAATTGCCTGTAATGGTGATGTCACTCTCTAGGGAGTCGACACCGGAATGGATGGCTTATTTAGGGAATTACGTGATAATGTCAACACGCTGCAAGGTCGGTTGACGACATGAGACGGCCGACAAACAATTAGTACCGGTCCAGACGTCTCAAAAACACCGTCAGGGGTTTTAAAACGCCCGTTTACTTTAGTCGGTCGACACAGACACAGACAGGGACACTGAATCCAGTGTCGACGGTGAATAAACAAACGTATTCCTTATTAGGGCCACACGTTAAAGGCAATGAAGGAAGTGTTACATATTTCTGATACTACAAGTACCACAAAAGAGGGTATTATGTGGGATGTGAAAAAACTACCGTAGTTTTTCCTGAATCAGATAAATTAAATAAAGTGTGTGATGATGCGTGGGTTCCCCCCGATAGAAAATTATGGGCGGTATACCCTTTCCCGCCAGAAGTTAGGGCGCGTTGGGAAACACCCCTTAGGGTGGATAAGGCGCTCACACGCTTATCAAAACAAGTGGCGGTACCGTCTATAGATAGGGCCGTCCTCAAGGACCAGCTGACAGGAGGCTGGAAAATATCATAAAAAGTATATACACACATACTGGTGTTATACTGCGACCAGCGATCGCCTCAGCCTGGATGTGCAGAGCTGGGGTGGCTTGGTCGGATTCCCTGACTAAAAATATTGATACCCTTGACAGGGACAGTATTTTATTGACTATAGAGCATTTAAAGGATGCATTTCTATATATGCGAGATGCACAGAGGGATATTTGCACTCTGGCATCAAGAGTAAATGCGATGTCCATATCTGCCAGAAGATGTTATGGACACGACAGTGGTCAGGTGATGCAGATTCCAAACGGCACAAAGGTGTATTGCCGTATAAAGGAAGAGGAGTTATTTGGGGTCGGTCCATCGGACCTGGTGGCCACGGCAACTGCTGGAAAATCCGCCGTTTTTACCCTAAGTCACATCTCTGCAGAAAAAGACACCGTCTTTTCAGCCTCAGTCCTTTCGTCCCTATAAGATCATATCTGCCCAGGGATAGAGGAAAGGGAAGAAGACTGCAGCAGGCAGCCCATTCCCAGGAACAGAAGCGTTCCACCGCTTCTGACAAGTTCTCAGCATGGCGCTGAGACCGTACAGGACCCCTGGATCCTACAAGTAGTATCCCAGGGGTACAGATTGGAATGTCGAGACGTTTCCCCTTCGCAGGCTCCTGAAGTCTGCTTTACCAAGGTCTCCCTCCGACAAGGAGGCAGTATGGAAAAAAATTCACAAGCTGTATTCCCAGCAGGTGATAATTAAATTACCCCTCCTACTACAAGAAAAGGGGTATTATTCCACACTATATGGTGGTACTGAAGCCAGAAGGCTAGGTGAGACTTATTCTAAAAAATTTTTTGAACACTTACAAAGGTTCAAATCAAGATGGAGTCACTCAGAGCAGTGATAACGAACCAGGAAGAAGGGGACTATATAGTGTCCCGGGACATCAGGGATGCTTACCTCTATGTCCCAAATTTGCCCTTCTCACTAAGGGTACCTCAGGTTCGTGGTGCAGAACTGTCACTATCAGTTTCAGACGCTGCCGTTTGGATTGTCCACGGCACCCCGGGTCTTTACCAAGGTAATGGCCGAAATGATGATTCTTCTTCGAAGAAAAGGCGTCTTAATTATCCCTTACTTGGACGATCTCCTGATAAGGGCATAGTCCAGGGAACAGTTGGAGGTCGGAGTAGCACTATCTCGGATACTGCTACAACAGCACGGGTGGATTCTAAATATTCCAAAATCGCAGCTGATCCCGACGACACGTCTGCTGTGCCTAGGGATGATTCTGGACACAGTCCAGAAAAAGGTGTTTCTCCCGGAAGAGAAAGCCAGGGAGTTATCCGAGCTAGTCAGGAACCTCCTAAAAACAGTGCATCATTGCACAAGGGTCCTGGTAAAAATGGTGGCTTCCTACGAAGCAATTCCATTCGGCAGATTTCACGCAAGAACTTTTCAGTGGGATCTGCTGGACAAATGGTCCGGATCGCATCTTCAGATGCATCAGCGGATAACCCTATATCCAAGGACAAGGGTGTCTCTCCTGTGGTGGTTATAGAGTGCTCATCTTCTAGAGGGCCGCAGATTCGGCATTCAGGATTGGATGCTGGTGACCACGGAGCCCAGCCCGAGAGGCTGGGGAGCAGTCACACAAGGAAAAAATTTCCAGGGAGTGTGATCAAGTCTGGAGACTTTTCTCCACATAAATATACTGGAGCTAAGGGTAAATTTATAATGCTCTAAGCTTAGCAAGACCTCTGCTTCAAGGTCAGCCGGTATTGATCCAGTGGGAAAAACATCACGGCAGTCGCCCACGTAAACAGACAGGGCGACACAAGAAGCAGGAGGGCAATGGCAAAAACTGCAAGGACTTTTCGCTGGGCGGAAAATCAAGTGATAGCACTGTCAGCAGTGTTTCATCCCGGGAATGGAAACTGGGAAGCAGACTTCCTCAGCAGGCACGACCTCCACCCGGGAGAGTGGAAACTTCATCGGGAAGTTTTTTCCACATGATTGTAAACCGTTGGGAAATACCAAAGGTGGACATGATGGCGTCCCGTCTGAACAAAAAAACGGGACAGGTATTGCGCCAGGTCAAGAGACCCTCAGGCAATAGCTGTGGACGTTCTGGTAACACCGTGGGTGTACCAGTCGGTGTATGTGTTCCCTCCTCTGCTTCTCATACCTAAGGTGCTGAGAATTATAAGACGTAGAGGAGTAAGAACTATACTCATGGCTCCGGATTGGCCAAGAAGGACTTGGTACCCGGAACTTCAAGAGATGCTTACAGAGGTCTTATGGCCTCTGCCGCTAAGAAGGGACTTGCTTCAGCAAGTACCATGTCTGTTCCAAGACTTACCGCAGCTGCGTTTGTCGGCATGACGGTGGAAAGCCGGATCCTAAGGGAAAAAGGCATTCCGGAAGAGGTCATTCCTACCCTGGTCAAAGCCAGAAAGGAGGTGACCGCACAACATTATCACCACATGTGGCGAAAATATGTTGCGTGGTGTGAGGCCAGGAAGGCCCCACAAAGAAATTTCAACTCGGTCGTTTCCTGCATTTCCTGCAAACAGGAGTGTCTATGGGCCTCAAATTGGGGTCCATTAAGGTTCAAATTTCGGCCCTGTCGATTTTCTTCCAGAAAGAATTGGCTTCAGTTCCTGAAGTCCAGAAGTTTGTCAAGGGAGTATTGCATATACAACCCCCTTTTGTGCCTCCAGTGGCACTGTGGGATCTCAACGTAGTTCTGGGATTCCTCAAATCACATTGGTTTAAAACCAGTCAAATCTGTGGATTTGAAGCATCTCACATGAAAAGTGACCATGCTCTTGGCCCTGGCCTGGACCAGGCGAGTGTCAAATTGGTGGTTTTTTCTCAAAAAAGCCCATATCTGTTTGTCCATTCGGACAGGGCAGAGCTGCGGACTCGTCCCCAGTTCTCTCCCTAAGGTGGTGTCAGTGTTTCACCTGAACCAGCTTATTGTGGTGCCTTGCACCTACTAGGGACTTGGAGGACTCCAAGTTGCTAGATGTTGTCAGGGCCCTGAAAATATGTTCCAGGACGGCTGGAGTCAGGAAAACTGACTTGCTGTTATCCTGTATGCACCCAACAAACTGGGTGCTCTTGCTTCTAAGCAGACTATTGCTAGTTGGATGTGTAATACAATTCAGCTTGCACATTCTGTGGCAGGCCTGCCACAGCCAAAATATGTAAATGCCCATTCCACAAGGAAGGTGGGCTCATCTTGGGCGGCTGCCCGAGGGGTCTCGGCTTTACAACTTTGCCGAGCAGCTACTTGGTCAGGGGCAAACACGTTTGCTAAATTCTACAAATTTGATACCCTGGCTAAGGAGGACCTGGAGTTCTCTCATTCGGTGCTGCAGAGTCATCCGCACTCTCCCGCCCGTTTGGGAGCTTTGGTATAATCCCCATGGTCCTTTCAGGAACCCCAGCATCCACTAGGACGATAGAGAAAATAAGAATTTACTTACCGATAATTCTATTTCTCGGAGTCCGTAGTGGATGCTGGGCGCCCATCCCAAGTGCGGATTATCTGCAATACTTGTACATAGTTACAAAAATCGGGTTATTATTGTTGTGAGCCATCTTTTCAGAGGCTCCGCTGTTATCATACTGTTAACTGGGTTTAGATCACAAGTTGTACGGTGTGATTGGTGTGGCTGGTATGAGTCTTACCCGGGATTCAAAATTCCTCCCTTATTGTGTACGCTCGTCCGGGCACAGTACCTAACTGGCTTGGAGGAGGGTCATAGGGGGAGGAGCCAGTGCACACCACCTGATCGGAAAGCTTTACTTTTGTGCCCTGTCTCCTGCGGAGCCGCTATTCCCCATGGTCCTTTCAGGAACCCCAGCATCCACTACGGACTCCGAGAAATAGAATTATCGGTAAGTAAATTCTTATTTTTGAGTGTGAACAGGTAATGCGTGTGGATGAGAGATGCAGATCTTGTGCAGAGTGGAGAGGTCGGGTAGGGAGATAATTTGAGATGAGTGAAGAGATGTATGTTGGTGCAGTTTGGTTAATAGCCTTGAATGTCAGTAAAAGTATTTTATATTTAATACGGTAGAATACTGGTAACCAATGGAGGGACTGACAGAGCGGATCTGCAGACGCTGAACGTCTAGGGAGGAAGATTAGCCTCGCAGCTGCATTCAAAATGGATTGTAGTGGTGAGAGCCTATGTTTGGGAAGACCGGTCAGGAGACTATTACAATAATCAATGCGGGAGATAATGAGAGCATGGATCAGAGTTTTTGCTGTGTCTTGTGTAAGATATGGTCGTATTTTGGATATGTTTCTTAGATGTAAGTAACATGATCTTGAGACAGATTGAATGTGGGAACAAAGGACAGTTCAGAGTCAAGAATGACACCTAGGCAGCGATCTTGTGGGGTAGGGATGATTGCCGAGTTCTCAACAGTGATAGAGATATCAGGTTGGTAACTATTATTGGCCGGTGGAAATATAATTAATTCTATTTTGGAAATACTAAGTTTGAGGTGGCGAGATGTCATCCAAGGTGAAATGGCAGAAAGGCATTCAGTGACACGGTCCAGTACAGATAGGGACAAGTCAGGGGAGGATAGGTAGATTTGAGTATCATCCGCATAAAGATGGTATTGAAATCCGAAAGAGTTGATTAGTTTGCCAAGAGATGTGGTATAGATAGAGAAAAAAGAGGACCTAAGACTGAGCATTGCGGTACTCCAACTGAGAGAGGTAGCGAAGAGGAGGTGGAATCAGAGAAACGAACACTGAAGAAGCGATTAGATAGGTAGGATGAGAACCAAGAAAAGGCTGTGTTCTGAATACCTAGGGATTGTAGTGTTTGTATGAGGAGAGAGTGGTCAACAGTGTCAAAAGCAGCAGAGAGATGAAGGAGAATAAGTAGTGAGTAATGGCCTTTAGATTTAGCAGTGACCAAATCATTCGCTACCTTAGTCAGTGCTGTCTCTGTGTAGTGTTGGGCGCAAAATCCTGACTGAAGTGGGTCCAGTAGGCTGTGTCAGTTAGGAAAGTGTGTGAGGCGAGTGTAGGAAAGTCTCTCAAGTAGCTTGGAGGGGATGGGAGCTCAGAGATGGGACGGTAGTTTGAGAGAGAGTTAGGGTCAGAGTTTTTTGTTTTTTTTTCAGGATGGGAGTAATCCCTGCATGCTTGTACAGAGAAGGAAAGATACCAGTAGACAGAGAGAGATTACAGATTTTAGTTAAGGTTGGGACAGCAGACAGAGCTTTACTGCACAGCAGACAGAGCTTTACTAATTTGTGAGGGTATAGAGTCAAGGGGACAGGGTGTAGACTTGTTTCTGAGTGTTCCGCTTCATTTTTGAATTATCAGCACACATTGGGGGCATCTTAACTAAGCAGCGGAGTTTAAAAGCCGCCAAATCTTCTCGGGATTTAAAACTGCAGTAGCAATAAATGCAAGATAGGCCTGATTTCACATTTATTACTATGCCCTTTCTATATTCAGCAGCCAAAGTCCCAGCTGAAAGTCTGGTCAGATGACTGTGCATATGTAGTACTACAGACGGGTTCAGTATGCTATACCAAAGGACGGGATGCCGGATGTCAGTATACCGACAGCGGCATCCCGTACATCATAATCCAGACAGCCCCCCATTTAGCCCCCTAACCTACATCTTTTCCTTACCCTATCCCTCTCTTGTGGGTGCCTAACCCTCCCCGGTGGTGCCTAACACTAACCCTCCCCGCTAGGTGCCTAACCCTCCCTTCCCCGCTGCCTAAACCTAACCCTCCCCGCTAGGCACCTAACCTCCCCTTCTATGTGCCTAACCCTCCCTGGTCCCTAACCCTAACGTTCCCGTGCCTGCACCCTAAGCCTAACCCCCCTTCTGCTGCCTAAACCTAACCAAACCCCCCCACGGCAAGACGGCAGTGTGTCCCATTGTCAGGACGATTGGGATGCCGGCTGTCGGTATTTTGACACCGACATCCTATTTGGCGTTGGTATATTGACGTCGGAATTGTGTCCTCCCTCGGGATTCTGGCCTCGGTATGTCGTCCGCCGGGATCCCGTTCATCGGGAAGCTAACTGGTTCTGCACACGGATGTAAAATGAGTGTATTAGTGAAATATATATTTTATGGTAGAGGGACGCTCCATAGTATATAAAAGCTTTATTTAGGGTAATACATCCACTAGAAGCATATATCTCCAGCATGTATTATCCTGAATATTACTTTTTTGCACTGTGGAGCAGTAACCACGATCAGTAAATGGACTTAATTTTTGTACTTTTTATGGACAGTCCTTAATTGGATTTATTTGCACTTTAACGCACCTGTTGATGTTAATATATATATAGTAAGATATATATAGATCTATAGATGTGTGTAATTTATAGATCCTGCGTAACAGCACTTTCCAAGTCACTCTTAGGCAATAACGCTGTCTGCTACACCGCCTGACACGGCCCTTTTCCCTTTGGGGGATGAGATTCTAGTTCATATCCTTAGCAGGGTTGTAATAGAGGCTGCAATAGAAGTGCTTTCCTGCTGTATGTAATATATGAGAACCTTTATGACCAGTAACATTTCTTAAGCTACTTAGGAAATGTAAAGCACGCTGCAACATCTCTATAATGTAACCTGTCTTTGCTAAGGATGTGAGTCTGATATTTCCTGCAGAAAAAGATCATATTGATTAACACTATGGGTACCAAGCCTAGAAAAGTGATGAATCGCATGGTGATAAACCAACCAAACAGCTCCTTACTGTCATTTCTCTAACGTCCTAAGTGGATGCTGGGGACTCCGTAAGGACCATGGGGAATAGCGGCTCCGCAGGAGACTGGGCACATCTAAAGAAAGCTTTAGGACTAACTGGTGTGCACTGGCTCCTCCCCCTATGACCCTCCTCCAAGCCTCAGTTAGATTTCTGTGCCCGACGAGAAGGGTGCACACTAGGGGCTCTCCTGAGCTTCTTAGTGAAAGTTTTAGTTTAGGTTTGTTATTTTCAGTGAGACCTGCTGGCAACAGGCTCACTGCATCGAGGGACTAAGGGGAGAAGAAGCGAACTCACCTGCGTGCAGAGTGGATTGGGCTTCTTGGCTACTGGACATTAGCTCCAGAGGGACGATCACAGGCCCAGCCTGGATGGGTCCCGGAGCCGCGCCGCCGGCCCCCTTACAGAGCCAGAAGAGCGAAGAGGTCCGGAAAAATCGGCGGCAGAAGACGTTCCTGTCTTCAATAAGGTAGCGCACAGCACTGCAGCTGTGCGCCATTGCTCTCAGCACACTTCATACTCCGGTCACTGAGGGTGCAGGGCGCTGGGGGGGGGCGCCCTGAGACGCAATAAAACATGATAAAAATACCTTACATGGCAAAAAATACATCACATACAGCTCCTGGGCTATATGGATGCATTTAACCCCTGCCAGAATATACAGAAAAACGGGAGATAAGGCCACCGAAAAGGGGGCGGAGCCTATCTCCTCAGCACACTGGCGCCATTTTCCCTCACAGCTCAGTTGGAGGGAAGCTCCCTGGCTCTTCCCTGCAGTCACTACACTACAGAAAGGGTTAAAAAAAAGAGAGGGGGGCACTAATTAGGCGCAGTATTAAAACATACAGCAGCTATAAGGGGAAAAACACTTATATAAGGTTATCCCTGTATATATATATATAGCGCTCTGGTGTGTGCTGGCATACTCTCCCTCTGTCTCCCCAAAGGGCTAGTGGGGTCCTGTCCTCTATCAGAGCATTCCCTGTGTGTGTGCTGTGTGTCGGTACGTTTGTGTCGACATGTATGAGGAGAAAAATGATGTGGAGACGGAGCAGAGTGTCTGTACCAGTGATGTCACCACCTAGGGGGTCGACACCTGAGTGGATGTACTGTTGAAAATTACGTGACAGTGTCAGCTCTGTATAAAAAAACAGTGGTTGACATGAGACAGCCGGCTACTCAGCTTGTGCCTGTCCAGACGTCTCATAGGCCGTCAGGGGCTCTAAAGCGCCCGTTACCTCAGATGGCAGATACAGACGCCGACACGGATACTGACTCCTGTGTCGACGGTGAAGAGACAACCGTGATTTCCAGTAGGGCCACACGTTACATGATTGAGACAATGGAAAATGTTTTATACATTTCTGATAATACGAGTACCACCAAAAAGGGGTATTATGTTCGGTGAGGGAAAAACTACCTGTAGTTTTCCTGAATCTGAGAAATAAAATGAGGTGTGTGATGATGCGTGGGTTTCCCCCCGATAACAATTGATAATTTCTTAAAAAGTATTGGTGTATACCCTTTCCCGCCAGAGGTTAGGGTGCGTTGGGAAACACCCCCTAGGGGGGATAAGGCGCTCACACGCTTGTAAGAACAAGGGCTCTACCCTCTCATGAGAGGGCCGCCCTTAAGGATCCTGCTGATAGAAAGCAGGAGGGTATCCAAAAATGTATTCACACACATACTGGTGTTATACTGCGACCAGCAATCGCCTCAGCCTGGAGGTGCAGTGCTGGGTTGGCATGGTCGGATTCCCTGACTGGAAATATTGATATCCTAGATAAGGATAGTATATTATTGCCTATAGAGCATTTAAAAGATGCATTTCTATATATGCATGATGCACAGCGGAATATTTGCCGACTGGCATCAAGTATAAGTGCGTTGTCCAATTCTACCAGTAAAATGGTCAGGTGATGCGGATTCCAAACGGCATTTGGAAGTATTGCCTTTGAAAAGGGACATTTGGGGTCGGTCTTTTAGACCTGGTGGCCACGGCAACAACTGGGAAATCCACGTTTGTACCCCAGGTCGCCTCTCAAAATAAGACGCCGTATTAACAGGCGCAGTCCTTTGTTGGCAAGCGGACAAAAGGTTCCTCTTTTCTGCTCGTGACAGAGGGAGAGGAAAAAGGCTGAAGAGATTAGCCAGTTCCCAGGAACAGAAACCCTTTCCCGCCTCTGCCAAGCCCTCAGTATGACGCTAGGGCCTTACAAGCTCAGGCACGGTGGGGGCCCGTTCTCAATGAATTTCAGTGCGCAGTGGGCTCACTCGCAAGTAGACCCCTGGATCCTTCAGGTAATGTCTCAAGGGTACATATTGGAATTCGAGACGTCTCCCCCTCGCCGTTTCCAAAAGTCGGCTTTACCGACGTCTCCCTCTGACAGGGAGGCAGTTTTGGAAGCCATTCACAAGCTGTATTCCCAGCAGGTGATAATCAAGGTACCCCTCCTGCAACAGGGAACGGGGTATTATTCCACACTATTGTGGTACCGAAGCCAGACGGCTCGGTGAGACCGATTCTAAATCTAAATCTAAAATCTAAAATCTTTGAACACTTACATACAGAGGTTCAAATTCAAGATTGAGTCACTCAGAGCAGTGATTGCGAACATGGAAGAAGGGGACTACATGATGTCTCGGGACATCAAGGATGCTTACCTTCATGTCAAAATTTACCCTTCTCACCAAGGGTACCTCAGGTTATGGTACAGAACTGTCACTATCAGTTCAGACGCTGCCGTAGGGATGGTCCACGGCACCCCGGGTCTTTACCAAGGTAATGGCCGAAATGATATCCCTTCGAAGGAAGGGAATTTTAGTTATCCCTTACTTGGACGATTCCCTGATAAGGGTAAGATCCAGGGAACAGTTGGAAGTCGGTGTAGCACTATCTCAGGTAGTGTTGCGGCAGCACGATTGGATTCTCAATATTCCAAAATCGCAGCTGGTTCCGACGACTTGTCTTCTGTTTCCTAGGGATGTTCCTGGACACAGTCCAGAAAAAAGGTGTTTCTCCCGGAAGAGAAAGCCAGGGAGTTATCCGAGCTAGTCAGGAACCTCCTAAAACCGAACCAAGTCTCAGTGCATCAATGCACAAGGGTTCTGGGTAAAAATGGTGGCTTCCTACGAAGCAATCCCATTCGTTAGATTCCACGCAAGAACTTTCCAGTGGAACCTACTGGACAAATGGTCCGGGTCGCATTTTCAGATGCATCAGCGGATAACCCTGTCACCAAGGACAAGGGTATCCATCCTGTGGTGGTTGCAGAGTGCTCATCTTCTAGAGGGCCGCAGATTCGGCATTCAGGACTGGGTCCTGGTGACCACGGATGCCAGCCTGCGAGGCTGGGGAGCAGTCACACAGGGAAGGAATATCCAGGGCTTAGGGTCAAGCCTGGATACATCACTTCACATAAATATCCTGAAGCTAAGGGCCATTTACAATGCTCTAAGCTTAGCAAGACCTCTGCTTCAAGGTCAGCCGGTGTTGATCCAGTCGGACAACATCATGGCAGTCACCCACGTAAACAGACAGGGTGGCACAAGAAGCAGGAGGGCAATGGCAGAAGCTGCAGGGATTCTTCGCTGGGCGGAAAATCATGTGATAGCACTGTCAACAGTATTCATTCCGGGAGTGGACAACTGGGAAGCAGACTTCCTCAGCACGACCTCCACCCGGGAGAGTGGGGACTTCACCCAGAAGTCGTCCACATGATTAAAAAACTCGACAGGTATTGCGCCAGGTCAAGAGACCCTCAGGCAATAGTTGTAGACGCTCTGGTAACACCGTGGGTGTACCAGTCAGTGTATGTGTTCCCTCCTCTGCCTCTCATACCCAAGGTACTGAGATTGATAAGATGGAGAGGAGAAAGCACTATATTCGTGGCTCCGGATTGGCCAAGAAGGACTTGGTAACCGGAACTTCAAGAGATGCTCACGGAGGATCCGTGGCCTCTACCTCTAAGAAGGGACCTGCTCCAGCAAGGACCCTGTCTGTTCCAAGACTTACCGCGGCTGTGTTTGACGGCATGCCGGTTGAACACCGGATCCTGAAGGAAAAAAGGCATTCCGGATGAAGTCATCCATATCCTGATCGAAAGCCAGGAAGGATGTAACCGCAAAAACATTATCACCGCAATTGGCGAAAATATGTTGCGTAGTGCGAGGCCAGTAAGGCCCGACGGAGGAAATTCAACTGGGTCGATTCCTACATTTCCTGCAAACAGGAGTGTCTATGGGCCTGAAATTGGGGTCCATTAAGGTTCAGATTTCGGCCCTGTCAATTTTCTTCCAAAAAAGAACTAGCTTCAGTCCCTGAAGTTTAGACGTTTGTAAAAGGGGTACTGCATATACAGCCTCCTTTTGTGCCTCCAGTGGCAATTTGGGATCTCAATGTAGTTTGGGTTCCAAAAGTCACATTGGTTTGAACCACTTAAATCTGTGGAGTTAAAATATCTCACATGGAAAGTGGTCATGCTGTTGGCCCTGGCCTGGGCCAGGCGCGTGTCAGAATTGGCGGCTTTATCCTGTAAAAGCCCTTATCTGATTTTCCATTCGGACAGGGCGGAATTGAGGACTCGTCCTCAGTTTCTCCCTAAGGTGGTTCCAGCGTTTTCACCTGAACCAACCTATTGGTGGTGCCTGCGGCTACTAGGGACTTGGAGGAATCCAAGTTGCTGGATGTTGTCAGGGCCCTGAAAATATTTCCAGGACGGCTGGAGTCAGGAAATCTGACTCGCTGTTTATCCTGTATGCACCCAACAAGCTGGGTGCTCCTGCTTCTAAGCAGACTATTGCTCGTTGGATTTGTAGTACAATTCAGCTTGCACATTCTGTGGCAGGCCTGCCACAGCTAAAATCTGTAAAAGCCCGTTCCACAAGGAAAGTGGGCTCATCTTGGGCGGCTGCCCGAGGGGTCTCGGCTTTACAACTTTGCCGAGCAGCTACTTGGTCAGGGGCAAACACGTTTGCTAAATTTTACAAATTTGATACCCTGGCTGAGGAGGACCTGGAGTTCTCTCATTCGGTGCTGCAGAGTCATCCGCACTCTCCCGCCCGTTTGGGAGCTTTGGTATAATCCCCATGGTCCTTACGGAGTCCCCAGCATCCACTTAGGACGTTAGAGAAAATAAGAATTTACTTACCGATAATTCTATTTCTCATAGTCCGTAGTGGATGCTGGGCGCCCATCCCAAGTGCGGATTGTCTGCAATACTTGTACATAGTTATTGTTACAAAAATCGGGTTATTATTGTTGGGAGCCATCTTTTCAGAGGCTCCTCTGTTATCATACTGTTAACTGGGTTCAGATCACAAGTTATACGGTGTGATTGGTGTGGCTGGTATGAGTCTTACCCGGGATTCAAAATCCTTCCTTATTGTGTACGCTCGTCCGGGCACAGTATCCTAACTGAGGCTTGGAGGAGGGTCATAGGGGGAGGAGCCAGTGCACACCAGTTAGTCCTAAAGCTTTCTTTAGATGTGCCCAGTCTCCTGCGGAGCCGCTATTCCCCATGGTCCTTACGGAGTCCCCAGCATCCACTACGGACTATGAGAAATAGAATTATCGGTAAGTAAATTCTTATTTTTTCAAGGCTTAATACATCTCCCCTAACTCTTTAGTGGCTGATGTAAGTTAGCTGGTTATAGTACAAATGATATGTAATAATAGTGATTATTGCAAATAGCCACCCAGGTACCTTACTTAGGGCCAGATTCAATTAGCCGTGGTAATTTGCTGCACGGGGAAAAGGGTGGTAGCCTTTGGCTTTTACACCTGAGTCTATTAAATTACAGGCCTTTTTCTTCCACTGTAAATTTGCCGTTAACTCATAGGTTCCAAGAGAATTAACTGGAGCTATGGGTTAACGCAATCGTGGTCCCGCAACCGCGTTTAGTGCAGCATGTAAGATTATCATGGACCAGGTACATGGTACAATCGTAGAATTCTTATGTCACATGATTGTACAGCTGCCAGTATTTCTCAGTTTTCCTATGTGTTTTTCAAGAGTGACTTTCCATCATCTATTCAGTAGTTAAAACTTTATTGTAGACTTACAAATGTAAAAAAGACAGAACTGCCACTAAAACAGCTCATACACACATGTAATATAATGCAACAGTGGGAGTGGTGGTGGCACTTGGCCCTTGTATGGCTCATCTCCCACTGTGTAACCTTTGTAGTGCGCCGAACATGGCTGCCTTATCTGGTGCGCTTGTGGATGGGATGAAAAATACATGGACCTGATGGTTTTGATAGAACCTTACTCTGAACTTTAGGACTCTGCAATCTCCCCATTTTGTGTTATCTCTTCTAGGGGTGGACTATTCCACCCTGGGTAATCCTGCAGTGCACCCAAGATGGCTGCCGCACCTGGTACCTTGTGAGGGTGGAATACACAACCCTTGGAGGTAATTACCCAAAATGCCTACACCAATCATGCATTATGCTTTCTGTGTGCTCAAGGTTTTTTTTTTTTATGTCTGTGTGGTTTATCTTTTGATGTATTATTTAAATCTTCTGTATTATGGGCATTGTTTGAGTTCAAGATGGCTGCCTCGGTGCTGCTTTGCCAAGCAGCCCTCGTTTTTAGTTTTACATGTATAATATGTCTAATATGTCAAGTCTATCGTACAATTGCAATGTGCAGTATGAACTCATAGTACATGTAATGTTTGTAATGTATGCTACGTTATTCCCCCTTCATGTTGCTGCTTGGCAATGCATTGTACCACAAAAAATTCCTAGTGTACATGAGTACACTTGGCCAATAAGGCTGATTCGGCATAAGTCATTGGTGGCCGTGACGACCTGATGAAAGGGGATTAGTCTATTCTCCTGTGACCTGAGGGGACAATGCAGTGGATGTGCTATTAGTATGTACTCTGCATTCTCCCATGATTTGTGAATGGACTGTGCATTTAGATGGATGCGTAGGAATATATGATGTGGATGTTATCCGCTGCATTCCAAATGTGTATTACTGTATGTGCTCGCTTTACTATATGTAGGCAACAGCATAGACTGCACTTACTCTGGGCTAGAAGCACTCTGTGTATAGACCCTAAAATGTCCATTGGTTTCTCTTAGTAAGAAGGTTTACAGGTTGAGTATCCCTTATCCAAAATGCTTGGGACCAGAGGTATATTGGATATGGGATTTTTCCGTATTTTGGAATAATTGCATACCATAATGAGATATCATGGCGATGGGACCCAAGTCTAAGCACAGAATGCATTTATGTTACATATACACCTTATACACATAGCCTAAAGGTAATTTTAGCCAATATTTTTTATAACTTTTTGCATTAAACAAAGTGTGTCTACATTCACACAATTCATTTATGTTTCATATACACCTTATATACACAGCCTGAAGGTCATTTAATACAGTATTATTAATAACTTTGTGTATTAAACAAAGTATGTGTACATTGAGCCATCAGAAAACAAAGGTTTCACTATCTCACTCTCACTCAAAAAAGTCCGTATTTCGGAATATTCCGTATTTCTGAATATTTGGATATGGGATACTCAACCTGTATTCATTTAGATCAGTGTCTGATTAATGCTGTGGCAGATCGCGGTCACCGGTGACCAGAACATTCGTGGGTTCCCAATTGCTGTCCAGTCAGTCCAGATCATGTTTGGATGGGGATTACTGCGCATTGAGCCCCATTGTACAGAAATATTACAGTTTGGATTAAAACTTTGGAATTGCCAGCCCCAAATCACTGCGAGTATAGGCAGCTGTGTGGCTGTTATCTGAGTATACGCCTCTCAGCGCCCTTTCTGTCATCAGTCTGTGCTTCTCCGACAGTACGCAGTGGGGGAGCCAGTGTGCAACCTATCGGTGTGCTGAGACATGGTGACATTAATATTAGCAATGCATGAAGCACTGATTCATAGGCATTCATAGGGGGAAGCAGTCAGGAACCCGGCTGTCGGTATCCAGGCAGTCAGAATACAGACCCTATTTTGAATGCCGACAGCCAGGATCCTGAACAAGAACAGACCAAGGTGCACTACAGGTAAGCCGAGGTTAGGGTTAGGCTGCATCCCAAGGGGTTAGGCAGCAGGGAGGAGGGGTTAGGGTTAGGAAGGTTAGGGTTAGGCTATAGGGGTGGTTTAGGTTTAGGCAGCGGGGACACGGGGTTATGTTTAGTCACCTCCGGGTTAGGGTTAGGCACCAAGGGGGGAGATTAGGGTTAGGCTGCGGGTAGGGAAGTTTAGAGGGTTGGGGAGAGGGGAGTACACCCCTTACATATCCCTGTTGACCACTTCAAAATTGGGATCCCGTCATCGGTATTCCCGAGTGCCGGGATCTCATACTGATCCATTGATAGGCTACACTGACATAAATATTATTATTAATGTTACCAATTCAGCCCAAAAAATCTCTGTATTGGGGATGGGTGCCATTAGGTGTAAGTCTAGTGTTTGGGGGGATGGGGGAGGGGGAGATATTTTGTTACGGTCTTAAACACACAAGAGGAAAAAAGTTCTCTCCAAAGTCCTTCATTAATATACTGCACACGGGCTGATGATAGGTGTATTATTTACAGTGTACTAGTGATGAGCGGGTTCGGTTTCTCGGAAACCGAACCCCCCCGAACTTCACGCTTTTTACACGGGTCCGAGGCAGACTCGGATCTTCCCGCCTTGCTCGGTTAACCCGAGCGCGCCCGAACGTCATCATCCCGCTGTCGGATTCTCGTGAGGCTCGGATTCTATCAAGAGACTCGGATTCTATATAAGGAGCCGCGCGTCGCCGCCATTTTCACACGTGCATTGAGATTGATAGGGAGAGGACGTGGCTGGCGTCCTCTCCGTTTAGAATAGAAATAGATAGTGAGAGTGAGACACTTGATTTACTGGAGCTTAGGAGTACTCAGAGAGTGCAGAGTTTACTAGTGACTGACCAGTGACCACCAGTGCAGTTTTATTATTATTTAATATAATCCGTTCTCTGCCTGAAAAAAAACGATACACAGTGACACAGTATACCATATCTGTGCTCAGCCTCAGTGTGCTGCATCATCTATGTATATCTGACTGTGCTGAGTGCTCACTGCTCACACAGCTTAATTGTGGGGGAGACTGGGGAGCAGTTATAGCAGGAGTACATATATTTAACAGTGCACACTTTTGCTGCCAGAGTGCCACTGCCAGTGTGACTGACCAGTGACCAGTGACCACCAGTACATTGTGATTGTCTGCCTGAAAAAGTTAAACACTCGTCGTGTGGTGTTTTTATTCTATAAACGCATTCTGCTGACAGTGTCCAGCAGGTCCGTCATTATATAATATATACCTGTCCTGCAGTAGTGATATATATATATTTTTTATATCATTATCATCTAGTCTATACTAGCAGCAGACGCAGTACGGTAGTCCACGGCTGTAGCTACCTCTGTGTCGGCAGTTGCTCGTCCATAATTGTATACCTACCTGTGGTGGTTTTTTTTTTTTCTATCTTCTTCATACTAGTAGTTAACTTTAGGAGTCTGCAGTGCTGACAGTGTTCAGCAGGTCCGTCATTATATAATATATACCTGTCCGGCTGCAGTAGTGATATATATATATTTTTTATATCATTATCATCCAGTCTATATTAGCAGCAGACGCAGTACGGTAGTCCACGGCTGTAGCTACCTCTGTGTCGGCAGTCGCTCGTCCATCCATAATTGTATACCACCTACCTGTTGTGTTTTTTTTTTTCTATCTTCTTGATACTAGTAGCTTACTTTAGGAGTCTGCAGTGCTGACAGTGTCCAGCAGGTCCGTCATTATATAATATATACCTGTCCGGCTGCAGTAGTGATATATATATATTTTTTATATCATTATCATCCAGTCTATATTAGCAGCAGACGCAGTACGGTAGTCCACGGCTGTAGCTACCTCTGTGTCGGCAGTCGCTCGTCCATCCATAATTGTATACCACCTACCTGTGGTGTTTTTTTTCTTTTTCTACTTGATACTAGTAGCTTACTTTAGGAGTCTGCAGTGCTGACAGTGTCCAGCAGGTCCGTCATTATATAATATATACCTGTCCGGCTGCAGTAGTGATATATATATATTTTTTATATCATTATCATCCAGTCTATATTAGCAGCAGACGCAGTACGGTAGTCCACGGCTGTAGCTACCTCTGTGTCGGCAGTCGCTCGTCCATCCATAATTGTATACCACCTACCTGTGGTGTTTTTTTTTTTTTCTATCTTCTTCATACTAGTAGCTAACTTTAGGAGTCTGCAGTGCTGACAGTGTTCAGCAGGTCCATCATTATATAATATATACCTGTCCGGCTGCAGTAGTGATATATATATATTTTTTATATCATTATCATCCAGTCTATATTAGCAGCAGACGCAGTACGGTAGTCCACGGCTGTAGCTACCTCTGTGTCGGCAGTCGCTCGTCCATCCATAATTGTATACCACCTACATGTTGTGTTTTTTTTTTTCTATCTTCTTGATACTAGTAGCTTACTTTAGGAGTCTGCAGTGCTGACAGTGTCCAGCAGGTCCGTCATTATATAATATATACCTGTCTGGCTGCAGTAGTGATATATATATATTTTTTATATCATTATCATCCAGTCTATATTAGCAGCAGACGCAGTACGGTAGTCCACGGCTGTAGCTACCTCTGTGTCGGCAGTCGCTCGTCAATCCATAAGTATACTAGTATCCATCCATCTCCATTGTTTACCTGAGGTGCCTTTTAGTTGTGCCTATTAAAATATGGAGAAGAAAAATGTTGAGGTTCCAAAAATAGGGAAAGATCAAGATCGACTTCCACCTCGTGCTGAAGCTGCTGCCACTAGTCATGGCCGAGACGATAAAATACCAGCAACGTCGTCTGCCAAGGCCGATACCCAATGTCATAGTACAGAGCATGTAAAATCCAAAACACCAAATATCAGTAAAAAAAGGACTCAAAAATCTAAAATAAAATTGTCGGAGGAGAAGCGTAAACTTGCCAATATGCCATTTACCACACGGAGTGGCAAGGAACGGCTGAGACCCTGGCCTATGTTCATGGCTAGTGGTTCAGCTTCACATGAGGATGGAAGCACTCAGCCTCTCGCTAGAAAAATGAAAAGACTCAAGCTGGCAAAAGCACAGCAAAAAACTGCGTTCTTCGAAATCACAAATCCACAAGGAGAGTCCAATTGTGTCGTTTGCGATGCCTGACCTTCCCAACACTGGACGTGAAGAGCATGCGCCTTCCACCATTTGCACGCCCCCTGCAAGTGCTGGAAGGAGCACCCGCAGTCCAGTTCCTGATAGTCAGATTGAAGATGTCAGTGTTGAAGTACACCAGGATGAGGAGGATATGGGTGTTGCTGGCGCTGGGGAGGAAATTGACCAGGAGGATTCTGATGGTGAGGTGGTTTGTTTAAGTCAGGCACCCGGGGAGACACCTGTTGTCCGTGGGAGGAATAGAGCCATTGACATGCCTGGTGAAAATACCAAAAAAATCAGCTCTTCGGTGTGGAAGTATTTCAACAGAAATGCGGACAACATTTGTCAAGCTGTGTGTTGCCTTTGTCAAGCTGTAATAAGTAGGGGTAAGGACGTTAACCACCTCGGAACATCCTCCCTTATACGTCACCTGCAGCGCATTCATCATAAGTCAGTGACAAGTTCAAAAACTTTGGGCGACAGCGGAAGCAGTCCACTGACCAGTAAATCCCTTCCTCTTGTAACCAAGCTCACGCAAACCACCCCACCAACTCCCTCAGTGTCAATTTCCTCCTTCCCCAGGAATGCCAATAGTCCTGCAGGCCATGTCACTGGCAATTCTGACGAGTCCTCTCCTGCCTGGGATTCCTCCGATGCATCCTTGCGTGTAACGCCTACTGCTGCTGGCGCTGCTGTTGTTGCTGCTGGGAGTCGATGGTCATCCCAGAGGGGAAGTCGTACTCGTAAGACCACTTTTACTACTTCCACCAAGCAATTGACTGTCCAACAGTCCTTTGCGAGGAAGATGAAATATCACAGCAGTCATCCTGCTGCAAAGCGGATAACTGAGGCCTTGGCATCCTGGGCGGTGAGAAACGTGGTTCCGGTATCCATCATTACTGCAGAGCCAACTAGAGACTTGTTGGAGGTACTGTGTCCCCGGTACCAAATACCATCTAGGTTCCATTTCTCTAGGCAGGCGATACCGAAAATGTACACAGACCTCAGAAAAAGACTCACCAGTGTCCTAAAAAATGCAGTTGTACCCAATGTCCACTTAACTACGGACATGTGGACAAGTGGAGCAGGGCAGGCTCAGGACTATATGACTGTGACAGCCCACTGGGTAGATGTATGGACTCCCGCCGCAAGAACAGCAGCGGCGGCACCAGTAGCAGCATCTCGCAAACGCCAACTCTTTCCTAGGCAGGCTACGCTTTATATCACCGCTTTCCAGAATACGCACACAGCTAAAAACCTCTTACGGCAACTGAGGAAGATCATCGCAGAATGGCTTACCCCAATTGGACTCTCCTGTGGATTTGTGGCATCGGACAACGCCAGCAATATTGTGTGTGCATTAAATCTGGGCAAATTCCAGCACGTCCCATGTTTTGCACATACCTTGAATTTGGTGGTGCAGAATTATTTAAAAAACGAGAGGGGCGTGCAAGAGATGCTGTCGGTGGCCAGAAGAATTGCGGGACACTTTCGGCGTACAGGCACCACGTACAGAAGACTGGAGCACCACCAAAAACGCCTGAACCTGCCCTGCCATCATCTGAAGCAAGAAGTGGTAACGAGGTGGAATTCAACCCTCTATATGCTTCAGAGGTTGGAGGAGCAGCAAAAGGCCATTCAAGCCTATACAACTAAGCACGATATAGGAGGTGGAATGCACCTGTCTCAAGCGCAGTGGAGAATGATTTCAACGTTGTGCAAGGTTCTGCAACCTTTTGAACTTGCCACACGTGAAGTCAGTTCAGACACTGCCAGCCTGAGTCAGGTCATTCCCCTCATCAGGCTTTTGCAGAAGAAGCTGGAGACATTGAAGGAGGAGCTAACACAGAGCGATTCCGCTAGGCATGTGGGACTTGTGGATGGAGCCCTTAATTCGCTTAACAAGGATTCACGGGTGGTCAATCTGTTGAAATCAGAGCACTACATTTTGGCCACCGTGCTCGATCCTAGATTTAAAACCTACCTTGGATCTCTCTTTCCGGCAGACACAAGTCTGCTGGGGTTCAAAGAACTGCTGGTGACAAAATTGTCAAGTCAAGCGGAACGCGACCTGTCAACATCTCCTCCTTCACATTCTCCCGCAACTGGGGGTGCGAGGAAAAGGCTCAGAATTCCGAGCGCACCCGCTGGCGGTGATGCAGGGCAGTCTGGAGCGACTGCTGATGCTGACATCTGGTCCGGACTGAAGGACCTGACAACGATTACGGACATGTCGTCTACTGTCACTGCATATGATTCTCTCCCCATTGAAAGAATGGTGGAGGATTATATGAGTGACCGCATCCAAGTAGGCACGTCAGACAGTCCGTACTTATACTGGCAGGAAAAAGAGGCAATTTGGAGGCCCTTGCACAAACTGGCTTTATTCTACCTAAGTTGCCCTCCCACAAGTGTGTACTCTGAAAGAGTGTTTAGTGCCGCCGCTCACCTTGTCAGCAATCGGCGTACGAGGTTACTTCCAGAAAATGTGGAGAAGATGATGTTCATTAAAATGAATTATAATCAATTCCTCCGTGGAGACATTGACCAGCAGCAATTGCCTCCACAAAGTACACAGGGAGCTGAGATGGTGGATTCCAGTGGGGACGAATTGATAATCTGTGAGGAGGGGGATGTACACGGCAGGGACGTGCAGTCAGGGGAGGCAGGGGAGGCAGTGCCTCCCCTGTCATTATGATTAAAATAATAGAAAGAAGATACATAAGACACATATTCTGTGTCATATGTATTGTACCCTCTTTATATTAATTTAATCATTTTAGCCCATCTAATACGTTTGGGAGGCACTGACAGCTTGTGCCTCCCGTAGCTAGTGATAACGGGACAAAGCGGGGGGCGGGGCCATGCGCTGGGCTGGAAAAGCCCATTGCAAAAAGTCTAGAATGCGGCACTTATACAAGTGCCTCGCTGGCAGGGAAGCACGCCCCTGCTAGCGAGGCACCTGTGATTGGACAGCGGATCCAGTGCTGGATCCGCTGGTCCAATCACATAGACGCGGCCGGGAGAAGCGTCGCCGGGACCATTCATACTGCTCCAGCTGCGGCGGCGCCGGGATGCCCAGGAGTCCATGCGGGGCTGACTTCATTAAGAGCAGCTCCCCCTCCCTGCCTCCTTACTCACAGTGTCCTTGCTGTTGCTGCCGCTGATGGTCCGGCGCCTGTCACACACAGGCAGAGCCTGAAGACAGTGAGTGCAGCAGCAGCGGTACAGGGAGGAGGGGGAGAGCGGAACGGAAGATCTTCCTACTGTAATCTAGGTAAAGTGTTTTCCGTGTCCCCCCCTCCCCCTACTAGCTAATGTGTGTGTTCCATGTCCCTCCCTCCCCCTACTAGCTAATGTGTGTGTTCCATGTCCCCCCTTCCCCCTACTAGCTAATGTGTGTGTGGCATGTCCCCCCCCCTCCCCCTACTAGCTAATGTGTGTGTCCCATGTCCCCCCCTCCCCCTACTAGCTAATGTGTGTGTTCCATGTCCCCCCCTCCCCCTACTAGCTAATGTGTGTGTGGCATGTCCCCCCCCCCCTCCCCCTACTAGCTAATGTGTGTGTGCCATGTCCTCCCTCCCCCTACTAGCTAATGTGTGTGTGCCATGTCCCCCCTCCCCCTACTAGCTAATGTGTGTGTGCCATGTCCCCCCTCCCCCTACTAGCTAATGTGTGTGTTCCATGTCCCCCCTACTAGCTAATGTGTGTGTTCCATGTCCCCCCCTCCCCCTACTAGCTAATGTGTGTGTGGCATGTCCCCCCCCTCCCCCTACTAGCTAATGTGTGTGTTCCATGTCCCCCCCTCCCCCTACTAGCTAATGCGGGAAGCCACAGACCCAGCGTGAATTGAGCGGCGCCCGGTGCTCTCCTCCTCCGCCCTCTCTCAGACAGAAGCCCCTGCTTGACGGCCGGCGGCTGTGTAGAGTGCACAGCCGTTCACCGTTGCCAGCCGCCCACCGCCGCCAGCCACTCACCGCCACCAGCCGCAACAAATGAGTCAGGTAATGTTCACCTGCTGTCACCCTCTTTCCCTATCGTTACTATCCCTGTCCCTACTGTCACACTTTCTCTCCCTGTCGTCAATCTCTCTCCCTGCTGTCACTATTGTCACTCTCTCTCTCTCCCTGCTGTCACTGTCGTCTCTCTCCCTGCTGTCACTGTCGTCTCTCTCCCTGCTGTCACTATTGTCACTCTCTCTCTCTCCCTGCTGTCACTGTCGTCTCTCTCCCTGCTGTCACTATCGTCACTCTCTCTCCCTGCTGTCACTCTCTCTCCCTGCTGTCACTGTCGTCACTCTCTCTCCCTGCTGTCACTATCGTCACTCTCTCTGTCCCTGCTGTCACTCTCTCTCCCTGCTGTCACTGTCGTCACTCTGGCTCTCCCTGTCGTCACTCTGGCTCTCCCTGTCGTCACTCTGGCTCTCCCTGTCGTCACTCTGGCTCTCCCTGCTATCACAATTTCAGCTCATTCAGTGTGCTACAATGTGACTTTCGGCTCATTCAGTGTGCTACAATGTGACTTTCGGCTCATTCAGTGTGCTACAATGTGAATATCGGATCATTCATTGTGCTACAATGTGAATTTCGGCTCATTCACTGTGCTACAATGTGAATTTCGGCTCATTCATTGTGCTACAATGTGAATTTCGGCTCATTCATTGTGCTACAATGTGAATTTCGGCTCATTCATTGTGCTACAATGTGAATTTCGGCTCATTCATTGTGCTACAATGTGACTTTCGGCTCATTCATTGTGCTACAATGTGAATTTCGGCTCATTCAGTGTGCTACAATGTAAATGTCGGCTCATTCAGTGTGCTACAATGTGATTTCGGCTCATTCAGTGTGCTACAATGTAAATGTCGGCTCATTCAGTGTGCTACAGTGTGAATTTGGGCTCATTCAGTGTGCTACAGTGTGAATGTCGGCTCATTCAGTGTGTTACAATGTGAATTTCGTCTCATTCAGTGTGCTATAATGTGAATTTTGGCTCATTCAGTGTGCTACAGTGTGAATTTGGGCTCATTCAGTGTGCTATAATGTGAATTTCGGCTCATTCAGTGTGCTACAAGGTGAATTTTGGCTCATTCAGTGTGCTACAATGTGAATTTTGGCTCATTCAGTGTGCTACAATGTGAATTTCGGCTCATTCAGTGTGCTACAATGTGACTTTCGGCTCATTCAGTGTGCTACAATGTGAATTTCGGCTCATTCAGTGTGCTACAATGTGAATGTCGGCTCATTCAGTGTGCTACAATGTGACTTTCGGCTCATCCAGTGTGCTACAATGTGACTTTCGGCTCATTCAGTGTGCTACAATGTGACTTTCGGCTCATTCAGTGTGCTACAATGTGAATTTCGGCTCATTCAGTGTGCTATAATGTGAATTTCGTCTCATTCAGTGTGTTACAATGTGAATGTCGGCTCATTCAGTGTGCTACAATGTGAATGTCGGCTCATTCAGTGTGCTACAATGTGAATTTCGGCTCGTACCATGTGCTATAATGTGAATTTCGGCTCCTACCGTGTGCTACAAGGTAAAAGGGGCACCAGTACTAGATAGTATAAGGGGTTCTACTACACTGGACACGCCACCTATTGGGTGACCACGCCCCCTTTTCTGGAGCGTGCGCGCCTTCGGCGCGCACATACTTGCATCCTTAACGGTTGCATACCCCCACTTCAAAATTTCCACTTCAAACACTATATATATATATATATATATATTAAAAATAGCAGTGCCTCCCCAGCCAATGACCTCACCGCACGTCACTGGTACACGGTGATATATCGGAGGATGATGATGAGGTGGACATCTTGCCTCTGTAGAGACAGTTTGTGCAAGGAGAGATTAATTGCTTCTTTTTTGGTGGGGGTCCAAACCAACCCGTCATTTCAGTCACAGTCGTGTGGCAGACCCTGTCACTGAAATGATTGGTTGGTTAAAGTGTGCATGTCCTGTTTATACAACATAAGGGTGGGTGGGAGGGCCCAAGGACAATTCCATCTTGCACCTCTTTTTTCTTTCATTTTTCTTTGCGTCATGTGCTGTTTGGGGAGTAGTTTTTGGAAGGGCCATCCTGCGTGACACTGCAGTGACACTCCTAGATGGGCCAGGTGTTTGTGTCGGCCACTTGGGTCGCTTATCTTAGTCACACAGCTACCTCATTGTGCCTCTTTTTTTCTTTGCGTCATGTGCTGTTTGGGGGGTGTTTTTTGGAAGGGCCATCCTGCGTGACACTGCAGTGCCACTCCTAGATGGGCCAGGTGTTTGTGTCGGCCACTTGGGTCGCTTATCTTAGTCACACAGCTACCTCATTGCGCCTCTTTTTTTTCTTTGCATCATGTGCTGTTTGGGGGGTGTTTTTTGGAAGGGCCATCCTGCGTGACACTGCAGTGCCACTCCTAGATGGGCCAGGTGTTTGTGTCGGCCACTTGGGTCGCTAACCTTAGTCACACAGCTACCTCATTGCGCCTCTTTTTTTCTTTGCGTCATGTGCTGTTTGGGGGGTGTTTTTTGGAAGGGCCATCCTGCATGACACTGCAGTGCCAATCCTAGATGGGCCAGGTGTTTGTGTCGGCCACTTGGGTCGCTTATCTTAGTCACACAGCTACCTCATTCCGCCTCTTTTTTTCTTTGCGTCATGTGCTGTTTGGGGGGTGTTTTTTGGAAGGGCCATCCTGCGTGACACTGCAGTGCCACTCCTAGATGGGCCAGGTGTTTGTGTCGGCCACTTGGGTCGCTTATCTTAGTCACACAGCTACCTCATTGCGCCTCTTTTTTTCTTTGCGTCATGTGCTGTTTGGGGGGTGTTTTTTAAAAGGGCCATCCTGCGTGACACTGCAGTGCCACTCCTAGATGGGCCAGGTGTTTGTGTCGGCCACTTGGGTCGCTTATCTTAGTCACACAGCTACCTCATTGCGCCTCTTTTTTTTCTTTGCGTCATGTGCTGTTTGGGGGGTGTTTTTTGGAAGGGCCATCCTGCGTGACACTGCAGTGCCACTCCTAGATGGGCCAGGTGTTTGTGTCGGCCACTTGGGTCGCTTACCTTAGTCACACAGCTACCTCATTGCGCCTCTTTTTTTCTTTGCGTCATGTGCTGTTTGGGGGGTGTTTTTTGGAAGGGCCATCCTGCATGACACTGCAGTGCCAATCCTAGATGGGCCAGGTGTTTGTGTCGGCCACTTGGGTCGCTTATCTTAGTCACACAGCTACCTCATTCCGCCTCTTTTTTTCTTTGCGTCATGTGCTGTTTGGGGGGTGTTTTTTGGAAGGGCCATCCTGCGTGACACTGCAGTGCCACTCCTAGATGGGCCAGGTGTTTGTGTCGGCCACTTGGGTCGCTTATCTTAGTCACACAGCTACCTCATTGCGCCTCTTTTTTTCTTTGCGTCATGTGCTGTTTGGGGGGTGTTTTTTGGAAGGGCCATCCTGCGTGACACTGCAGTGCCACTCCTAGATGGGCCAGGTGTTTGTGTCGGCCACTTGGGTCGCTTATCTTAGTCACACAGCTACCTCATTGCGCCTCTTTTTTTTCTTCTTTGCGTCATGTGCTGTTTGGGGAGTAGTTTTTTGAAGGGCCATCCTGCGTGACACTGCAGTGCCACTCCTAGATGGGCCAGGTGTTTGTGTCGGCCACTTGGGTCGCTGAGCTTAGTCATCCAGCGACCTTGGTGCAAATTTTAGGACTAAAAATAATATTGTGAGGTGTGAGGTGTTCAGAATAGACTGAAAATGAGTGGAAATTATGCTTATTGAGGTTAATAATACTTTGGGATCAAAATGACCCCCAAATTCTATGATTTAAGCTGTTTTTTAGGGTTTTTTGAAAAAAACACCCGAATCCAAAACACACCCGAATCCGACAAAAAAAATTTGGTGAGGTTTTGCCAAAACGCGTTCGAACCCAAAACACGGCCGCGGAACCGAACCCAAAACCAAAACACAAAACCCGAAAAATTTCCGGTGCTCATCACTACAGTGTACCCCTAACCCTATTAACCACACCGTAAAAGGGCAGACTGGATGAGCCAAATGGTTCTTATTTGACATCAAATTCTGTGTTTCTGTGACTGATCAGGGACATGGCACGGCTGTAACTGGTAACAAGAGCTGTAATCCTGGAGAAGATAATACAGCAATATTTTTCTGTGAAATCACCAATATATCATCTTGTTTTACTTTTCTGCTAGAACAGTTGATCAGTGAGACGTCTCTCCAGCTTCTGAATTTACATTTTTTTTCCCCTAGTTGCATCTTTATCATTGCAGATGAAAGCTGCAGTTTATAGCTAACAAATGATGCAATGCATTCTGCTAATGAGTAAATAGAAGACAGGGAGAAATTAAATTGCCATAGAGTGTCTCTGTCTAGTGTATGCAGTGTGTACCCTTCCAGGACTGCCATCAGAAATTGTGGGGCCCGGGACTGACAAAATAGACAGCCCCCCCCTCCCCCCCCCCCAAAAAAAAAGATTCAGCCACACTGCTCCACCCCAGAAAAGGCTTGTTTTAAGTTCTCCATTTGCATCAGCCCGTTGTTGTTGCGTAGCTCTCCAGTTATTGGCGGGAGGAGCCAGGGCTGGGCCCCCTCTCTATATGGGCCCGGGTCTCCAGACCCCGCAGTCCCCCCTGATGGCTGCCCTGTACCCTTCTATATGTGAATGTGTGTAGTAGTAGTAGTAATATCATCATCAACATTAATTTAGCATTGTACATAGTGTTATCATACTACTTTGCACTTTACAATTGGAAGCCCAATAATAAATCAATACTGGGTATTAACAGACAGATGTAAGAAGATCCTTCTTTCAAGCTTAGAATCTGTAGGGAAATAGGAATCTGATAGATGAGGTTAAGTGTTGCATATAGAAAGTGTTTAGTAGGCTTTATGATCTCATTATACAGTAATTTTGGCCTGGAAGCAGAGGGCTGTTTGTTGATACTGGTAATGGGCATTATTACACCCTGGTTATGTACATGCAACTCATTATTATGGCAAAGAATTCTGTCCCTATTATTAACTGATTGTGCAATGGAAAGTTAATAGTTCAGTACAGGAACCTCCAGCTTGAATGTTCTGACCGGCACACCAGAGAGCCGCATTAGGATTCTGATTACATAAGTGCTGATTGAACAGTAACCAAATCTTCTTAGGTCTTGTTCGCTGTAACTGAAGAACCCCTTGTGGAATGAGAAGTCCACTCATTACCGCGTGTCATGCCCCATTCTGCCTCCACGACTGTTAGCACTGTCACTTTCATGTTGCTCTTACAGTACTTGATTGGTGACAGAGTAGAAGGTACACGCGGCCTTACTTGGAATCAAGTTGTGAACAATATTGAAATAAAAAATCCCTTACTCCCTAGTTATACCCCTTTCACACCGCACAAATAACCCGGTATCGACATGGGTTATTTGTGCGTGCGGTGTGAAAGGGGCAGAGCCGAAATCGCAGGTTGCCCTTCCCGGCAATTCAACCCGGGAATAAAGCAGTGTTATACCCAGGTTGAATACCGGGTCAGTAACTGTGTAAATGGGCTCCCGGGTCGATGCGTCTCGGGACCCGTTTACTACAGCAGGGAGAGGCGGCGCGGAGATGATCTCATCTCCCAGCGCCGCCTCCACCCCTGCAGCCTGCTCCGCCCCCCGCTGCTATGGCAACCCGCCCGGCATATTGCCGGGTCGGGGAAGCCTGCAGCAGCGGCCAATGCCGGATCCCACCCGGGAAGGACCCGTTTCCAATTCCCGGGTGGGATCCGGCATTGGCAGTGTGAAAGGGGTATTTGTTATGCACACCAGTGCCTGCAGGAATGTACTGGTGTTTGAACTGTTATGCAAAACACATGGACTCACAGACAAACTGGGGAATATGACATAACATACACAGAAGGTGATAGGGTAACAAAATACACACACAGTGAACAGAGAAGCCCAGAGGCTAAGGAACTGGGTATCTCCCTTGTATTAGAACTGCTCAGATGTAAAAAGCAAGATGTTGTGTTTTAATACGTAGAGAACCCGAAATGCTGTTGCTAAGGGCAACAGCAAAACCCTAAAGGGTTACCAACGGGTGTGGCAGTAAACTCCTTGGTCAGAGATGGAATGATAGACACAAGGAGAGCCTCCACAATCCTGATTCTCACTTGCAGTGCACAGGTTTAAGCTTACTGCCACTAAACTGACCCCTGACACCTAGCACAGTGAGACAGGATTAGACAGGCAAGTGTTAGAATACAGCCGCAAACTTGCTAAGTTCACAGAGTAATAACAGAACCCCAGCAAGCTAAACGACTGACTCCAGTCTTACTGCTAGGTCTGGATTGGCAGAGTGTAATACCAAATCCCCAGGCCTATTTGCAGTAAGCAACAAACAAATACAAAGCTACACAGTACTGGCTAACTTTCATGAACTGACTAACCAACAGAGATTCAGCAGCATCTGCTTACCCTGAAAAGAGGCCTTATAAAGCAGGTGCTGTCCACGCCCCACTCAGACCTCACAGACTGTGAGCACAAAAACCAGCACCGGATCCCCTGCCGTGCACAGAGCCTATAACCACTGCACAGCAAAAGACCCGAACCGGAGTATCAGCTGCGCTCAGGTTACTCCACTAGCACTTGTCTCCCGGTTGCCATGACGACGTGGCAGCACAGGGCAGGAGACCCTAACAGTAGCCCCCCTCTGACGAGGGGTCAAAGAACCCCTACCACCGGGTTTATCGGGGAACTGCGAGAAGAAAGAGCGTATCAGTCTGGGGGCATGAAGATCACAACTGCGCACCCACGACCGCTCCTCCGGGCCATACCCCTTCCAGTGCACCAAAAATGACAGCCGACCCCGAACCACCTTGGAGTCAAGAATCCTTTCAACAACAAACTCCCTCTGGCCACGTATCAGAAGAGGGGAAGGTCTTCCACTGGAAGAAGGATTACTAATCGCCCGTTTTAAAAGGGAACAATGAAATGTTTTATTGATACCCAAAGAACGGGGCAGATCTAACTGAAATGCCACCGGATTGATAACCCTGGTGATCTTATAAGGGCCGATGAACCGGGGCCCTAACTTATGAGATGGCTGTCTCAACTTCAAATTCTTGGTAGACAACCAGACGAAGTCTCCTAATTTGAAGCTGCAGGGTCTTTTCCGCTTATCAAAAACCCTTTTGGTCACTAATGACACAGACACAAGGGCTTTCTTCACTTTCCGCCAAATACCTCTAAGGACCGAAACCACAGAGGAACCACCAGGCGTGGAGTCCAGGGGGTCAAAAGAATTGGCCTTAGGATGATGCCCATACACACAAAGGAAGGGAGAGATCCCTGTAGCAGAGTGAGCCGCGTTGTTATAGGCAAACTCCGCCATGGACAGATGAGCAACCCAGTCAGTCTGACACTTGGAGACATAACACCTGAGGAACTGCTCCAAGGACTGGTTCACCCTTTCAGTCTGCCCATTAGACTGCGGATGGTAGCCTGACGACAAGCTGACAGAAATCTGGAGATCGGAACAAAATGCCCTCCAGAATTTGGCCACAAACTGGGATCCGCGGTCAGAGACCACATCAAGTGGCAACCCGTGGAGACGCACAACATGCAGCATAAATAATTCAGACAGGCGTCTGGCTGATGGCAGCCCAACCAGTGGAACGAAGTGCGCCATCTTCGAAAACCTGTCAACGACAACCCAGATGGCTGTCATCCCCGAGGATTTGGGCAAGTCCACCACAAAATCCATTGAAATGTGGGTCCATGGCTTAGATGGGATAGAGAGTGGATGTAATGGGCCAACAGGAACCCCTCTAGGAGTCTTATTTCGGGCACAGATGTCACATGCCCGAACCCACTGATCCACATCCTTAGCCACCGAGGGCCACCACACCGCCCTAGATAGCAACTCCCGAGTTCTGGCAATACCCGGGTGACCTGCCGACTTCTTGGCATGGAATTCCAGGAACACTCGCTGTCTTAACCTAGGAGGCACAAACAAAAGACCTACCGGAAGGTCTGGAGGAGCCTGCTCCTGTGCTCTAAGGACTAATGATAAGAGGTCCTGGGTAATGCCCACTTTAATACATGATGGGGAAACAATGGGCAACGGCTCCTCGGTGGTCTCCTGGATTGGAGCAAAACTCCGCGAGAGCGCATCAGCCTTGATGTTTTTTGACCCAGGGCGATATGTTATCAAAAAATTAAAGCGAGCAAAAAACAAAGCCCATCGTGCCTGCCTGGCATTGAGACGCTTCGCTGACTCTAAATATGCCAGATTCTTATGGTCAGTGAGAATTGAGACCACAAACTTAGCCCCCTCAAGCCAGTGTCTCCACTCCTCGAGTGCATCCTTAATAGCCAACAATTCCCGGTTACCCACGTCATAATTCATCTCGGCAGGCGAAAATTTACGGGAAAAGTAAGCACAGGGATGAAGGCGATTATCAGACACTCCCATCTGAGAAAGCACTGCCCCAATACCCATCTCAGAGGCATCCACCTCCACCACAAAAGGACGCTCTGGATCTGGGTGTCGCAGCACCTTGGCCGAAACAAATGCCCTTTTGAGACGGGCAAAAGCCGCTTTAGCCTCACAAGACCAGTGAGCAACATCCGCCCCTTTCTTAGTGAGTGCCACCAAGGGCGCCACTATAGACGAAAATCCAGCGATAAATCGTCTATAAAAATTCGCAAAGCCCAGGAAACGCTGAAGCGCCTTCAAACTAGTGGGCTGCACCCAATCCAGGACTGCCTGTACCTTGGAACCCTCCATTTGGAAACCTTCTGGGGAGATAATATATCCTAGAAATGCGATTTGCTGAACTTCAAATTCGCACTTCTCCAGCTTCGCCCCAAGCCGGTGGTCTCTGAGTTTCTGGAGGACTAAGCGTACATGCTTCCGATGTTCCTCCAGGGAATGGGAGAAGATTAGGATGTCATCTAAGTATACAACTAAGAATCTATCCAAATATTCCCTGAGCACATCATTCATGAAATCCTGGAAGACTGCCGGGGCATTACAGAGCCCAAAAGGCATCACCAAATATTCATAATGCCCTGAGTGGGTATTAAAGGCAGTCTTCCATTCATCCCCCTCTCTTATTCGGATTAGATTGTACGCACCGCGTAGGTCAATCTTAGAAAAAATGGTGGCAGTACGAAGCTGGTCAAACAAGACCGAAATGAGAGGCAGTGGGTATGAGTTTTTAATCGTGATACGGTTCAATTCCCTGAAGTCGATGCAGGGTCGCAACGAACCGTCCTTTTTACCCACGAAGAAGAACCCCTACCTAACTGGAGACTGTGAAGGTCTGATAAATCCCTTAGCCAAGTTCTCCTGAATGTACTCTGCCATAGCCTGAGTCTCAGGACGTGACAGGGAGTACAACCTGCTCTTGGGAAGCTTAGCATTTGGCAACAAATCAATGGCACAGTCATAGGGGCGATGGGGAGGTAGTACCTCTGCAACTTTTTTGGAGAACACGTCCGCAAAATCTGCATAACACCCTGGCAATCCTGGCAAACTTAGCTGCGAGAGCCTGACTGGAAGGCTCAAGCAACTCCTGAAACAATCAGTACCCCAACTAAGAATCTCCCCAGAGACCCAGTCAAATTGAGGATTGTGGGCCCTTAACCAGGGTAACCCCAACACCAATGGGGCAAAAGTACAGACAGTCACATAAAAGGACAACTCCTCAGAGTGTGTGGCTCCAATAAACAAAGAAATCTGGCTAGTGCAAGAGGTAATTTTACCTTGGGATAATGGTTCCCCGTTTAACCCACAAATCTCAATTTCCGATGCCAAGGGTACTAAGGGAACAGAGTGTTTTAGGGCGAATTGGCGGTCCATAAAAACCCCGTCGGCCCCACTGTCCACAAAGGCCTCAGTCTTGACAGTTTGACCGAGGATCTTCAAGGTCACCGGAATGATAAAAGTCTTCTTGGGAAATTCTGACTTCTGGCCTGACAGGATATTTCCCATCACCCTCAGGCCCTGAAGTTTTCCGGCTTTTCTGGGCATGATACTACCACATGACCTTTATTCCCACAGTACAAACACAACCCCTGCTGTCTCCTCCGCGTCTTCTCACGCGAGGAGAGGCGGGTAGCCCCAATCTGCATAGGCTCCTCAGAAAATTCCTCAGAGTCTGAGGTTCCCTTGGGAAGGAAGGAAATCTCAGTCTCCCTTTCAAGCCTACGCTCTCTCAGCCGTCTATCCACCCGGATGGATAACTGCATGAGCTGATCCAAGCTATCAGGCAAGGGATATTGTACCAGTTGGTCCTTTATCTGGTTAGAAAGACCTCTTCGGTACTGGTGTCTCAGGGCTGGGTCATTCCACTGGGTATCATGGGCCAACCTCCGAAACTCCGTACAGTAAACCTCAACTGGCCTTCGCCCTTGCTTAAGGATCGAAATCTGAGCCTCGGCTGAGGCCGTCTTGTCAGGGTCATCATACAACATGCCCAGTGCCGTAAAAAAAGCATCAACACTTTTAAGCGACGGACAGTCAGGCTGCAACCCATATTGCCAGACCTGTGGGTCTCCTTGTAGCAAGGAAATCACTATGCCCACCCGCTGAATCTCCGACCCAGAAGACTGAGGCCTAAGCCGGAAGTATAGCTTGCAGCTCTCCTTGAAACAAAAGAACTGCGAGCGATCTCCAGAAAAACGATCCGGGAGATTTACTTTCGGCTCCTTAACCCCTGCAGGTGCTGCTGCTGCGGGAGCTCCGCCAGCAGCCTGGGAGGTGTGCATTTTAATGGACAAATCATTAAATTGCCGAGTCAGGACCTGCACCTGATCGACCACCTGTTGCAACGTATTTTGAGGGGTATGCTCCATATTCCCACAAAATTTCAACAGGAGTATTAGGCTGCTGAATATGTTATGCACACCAGTGCCTGCAGGAATGTACTGGTGTTTGAACTGTTATGCAAAACAAATGGACTCACAGACAAACTGGGGAATATGACATAACGTACACAGAAGGTGATAGGGTAACAAAATACACACACAGTGAACAGAGAAGCCCAGAGGCTAAGGAACTGGGTATCTCCCTTGTATTAGAACTGCTCAGATGTAAAAAGCAAGATGTTGTGTTTTAATACGTAGAGAACCCGAAATGCTGTTGCTAAGGGCAACAGCAAAACCCTAAAGGGTTACCAACGGGTGTGGCAGTAAACTCCTTGGTCAGAGATGGAATGATAGACACAAGGAGAGCCTCCACAATCCTGATTCTCACTTGCAGTGCACAGGTTTAAGCTTACTGCCACTAAACTGACCCCTGACACCTAGCACAGTGAGACAGGATTAGACAGGCAAGTGTTAGAATACAGCCGCAAACTTGCTAAGTTCACAGAGTAATAACAGAACCCCAGCAAGCTAAACGACTGACTCCAGTCTTACTGCTAGGTCTGGATTGGCAGAGTGTAATACCAAATCCCCAGGCCTATTTGCAGTAAGCAACAAACAAATACAAAGCTACACAGTACTGGCTAACTTTCATGAACTGACTAACCAACAGAGATTCAGCAGCATCTGCTTACCCTGAAAAGAGGCCTTATAAAGCAGGTGCTGTCCACGCCCCACTCAGACCTCACAGACTGTGAGCACAAAAACCAGCACCGGATCCCCTGCCGTGCACAGAGCCTATAACCACTGCACAGCAAAAGACCCGAACCGGAGTATCAGCTGCGCTCAGGTTACTCCACTAGCACTTGTCTCCCGGTTGCCATGACGACGTGGCAGCACAGGGCAGGAGACCCTAACAGTATTATTGGTGTATGCTGTTTTATTTATTTACTGATATTATTATATCCTTGTATCACCCAGGCTCTTATCTTTTACCCTATGTCAGTAATTAAAGATTTACATTGCCTGGGGTCTCTATTTTTTTCCTTTTAGAATATAACTAGCTGTTCTATCCATTCTTCGCACGGGAGTTTCTGATTTTCACGGTTGTAAATATAGATTAGTGTAAAAATCTTTGGTAAATCTATAGAGATGTAAATTTGAGACGTCTTAATGTAAGTAAACAGGATTATTAAAATTCTAATTACGTCGTTTGCCAATTTCCCACCTGAAGAATACCTAGTAAGTAAGTAAGGAAGTAAGATAAAAAATAGGACTTTAATTACCTACCGGTAAATCCTTTTCTCGTAGTCTGTAAGGGATACTGGGACTCCATGTAGTTTGAGATGCCTTAATGTAAGTAAATATTATTCCATGGTTATTGGCGTTACCCGGGGAGCACCCGTAGCAGATACGGTAAAAAGTGACATGACCATTTTTGTAGTTTATTAAATTATACACACTGGAGGTGCAATCCAAATTTTGATCGGATTGTCCTTTTGGGTGTAATCGTTAACACAACGCAAGCCATGGATCGCTAATGATGTCATTATTTCAAGCCCCTTTTCATCCCCTTAGGGGAGGTTTATTAAAATTCTAATTATGTAGTTTTCCTATTTCCCACCTGAAGAATACCTATGTTATATTCCAGCTTCCTAACATATCGGGAAGTAAGAGAATAAGGGGTCTATTCATGAAGCAGTGAAAAGGGTGGAGAATTGAGCTAGTGGAGAAGTTTTATTTAAAAATTCTGCAAATGTTATGAAGTAAATTGTGCTTATACGTCACCCTTCGGGTCAGTTATATGGTGTTGGGCAGGTTTGCACTTCTGTCTGTCCGCATATTTTATGATTGGCAGCCACCAGCTCTGGTTTTGATTTGGTCTTGCACAAGCAGTCCTTGACACGCCTGCAAGTGCTCCAGTGTGGGAACCTCTCACCCATAGGAAAGTATCCTGTTGGTTTAAACAGTGTATATAAAACAATAGAAATGTGCTCTAATTTTAAAGAGAGGTATCGGGAATTGTTTCTTTCTGCCATTTACAGCCTTAGGATCACTACACAGGTGACATCTTGGAGACTGGAGATGAGAACTCCTATCATAATTGCCCACTGATTACTGATTCAGCGAACTCTCTGTAAGAATTTTATTTTGCCTCCGGCTAACACTCCCTTCTCCAATACACTGCGACTTCTGAGAGTGTATAGGGGAGCATCATCATTGGCAATCAGTGTGGTATCTCTTCATCTATGTGACTGTCCAGACCATTTTGAAAACAGAACCTTATGCACCCTTGGTCCCTTGTCATTTCACCAGTGTTTTTCTAACTCAGTCTTCATGGAACCCTACCAGTACATGTTTTCAAGGTATCCTCAGGAATTATTGCCACCACCTGTAGATGTATTTTGTTAGTCAATTATAACACGTTATGCTCCAGCTAGATGACCTGGAAACATGCACTGTTATGGTTCCATGAGAGCCAAGTTAGAGAAACACTGATTTAGGCAATTAAAGCCGTCCAATGCTTCCTTGGATACTATTTAACTGAAATAGACTTAGGTGTCTATGTACTAAGCCTTGGAGAGACAACATACCAGCCAATCAGCTCCTAACTGTCATGTTACAGGCTGTGTTTGAAAAATGACAATTAGGAACTGGTGGTTGGTACTTTGGTGTCTAGTTACTAAGCCTTGGATGGAGATAAAGTACCAGTCAATCAGCTCCTAACTGTCATTTTTCAAATCCAGCCTGTGACATGGCAGTTGGATGCTGATTGGCTGGTACTTTATCTCCATCCAAGGCTTAGTAAATAGATGCCTTAGGGGGACATGTACTAAGCAGTGATAAAAGTGGAGAAGTGGGCCAGTGGAGAAATTGCCCATGGCTCTGTTTGCTTTTATAGTATGCAAATTATAAATGTTGGGTGCTGATTGGTTGCCATGGGCAACTTCTCCACTGGCTCACTTCACCACTTTTATCACTGCTTAGTACATCTCCCCCTTAATCTGTCATGCCCATAAATGCTATCATCATATGAATACATTGGGCCTGTTTTATCATCTCTTAGCACCATGAACAGTCTGGGCAGTGGGAAGCCACACCCATATTTCAGAATGCTTTCAGGGCTAAACGGCAATATTGAGTTGTAGATCAGATGCCTATAAGCTATGGAAAGTGGCCCTTGACGAACGACCTGCCTTGTACAGAATAATATCCTCAAACAAAAATGGGAATAGAAAATGAATCTCTTTTGGGGCGTAACAGTCCTTTACATCTTTTTTTATTTTATTTGAAGGCAGTTGTTACTTTATTTTATTTTACTTAGGCAGCATCACACAAATAACATGACATTAAAGAGTCCTGAAACGCGCCCATCTTCCGAGTTATAGTAAAACAGGGGCATCTACAGAGAAACTACAAGCAACATATTGTTAAATAAAGTATAGAGCCTCCTTAAACATGTTTTAAGACGCGCGAGTCAGCAGAAGATGCAGGCTTGTCCTCATTCATTAAGCGTCTTTACGCCATATGGCGCAAGACATCCGGGGCAACTTGGACCCTCTGAGAGGAGTAGTGTACTGTATTTTTCTATAACATGTGTGTCTTGGTGTCATCGCAGATGCAGCAAAAAGCCATCGGTGTACCAGAGACACTGGACTGTGACAGGAATTGGTTTTACACTCCTACAAAGTCACAGATGAAGTACAACAGAACTCGTCATGAAGAAAAGCTGCATTCGAGACCTTTTTATACAGATTCAGATTCAGCACGCCGATGTACAAATGTCGCACAGCGCAGTGATCTGTGGGCCCGATTCAGACCTGATCGCTGTTGTGTGAATTCGCACAGCGGCCGATTATCGAATGACCGCACATGCGTATGCACCGCAATGTGCGGCGTGCTGCCAAACAGCGACAGGATGGTCCAAAAATTTTAATTGCAAGGTGATTGACAGGAAGAGGACATTTAGGGGTGGTAATTGGTCGTTTTCTGGGAGTGTCAGGAAAAACGCAGGCGTTCCCAAGCGTTTTCAGGGCAGGTGTGTAACGTCAGCTCCGGACTCGATCAGCCTGTTTGTAGCGCACTGTAGGAGTAAGTCCTGGGCTACGCACACACTGCACAGACTGGAAAAATCATTCGATGGTGAGTGAGTTGTGAACGGATTTGCATATGCACGCTATCTGGCGGAATTTTCGCAAGACGTACACATGCTTTCTCATACTTGCACAGGACGGGGTTTCACTCTCCCTGGGCAAAAAAACACTTTGTGCGGCCGAGGCGCATGGACCTGACGCGCTGGGAGGGGCTATTTGGCACGACTGAATCCAAGCTGTTAAAAGACACATCTGTAGGGATTTTTTGCTTCTAATTTTTTTCAGTACCAATATCACTGCCACTTTCTGTCTGAATTCCTGCAGAATAGAGAGCATGCTATAAATAAATGGTCTGCTCGTATATCTTTATTTCAGCGTGTATTGCAATGGAACAAACATGCTAATATTCTTATATGTCTTGTTTTGCCGTGAGCTTTCTGTTCCCTAAGCCAGGTCAATGAGGATAAAGCGAGCTCATTATAGAACAGTGAAGAGCTTAGCCTTATGCCTTGTGTATCTAGTACAGTTTCATGTTGTTTTTATTGTTCCATAATCCACATAATAGCATTTAGATATCAAGTAGCCCACAGAGAGAGGGATAAAACTCAGAATGGAATGAAATCATTCTGTCGATTTGGCAACAGATGGTGAAGCTTGAAGCGTTTCCCTGATAATCTCAGTGACCCCCGGTGTAATGTGTGCAGTTCAGTTGTGGCTTAATGGTCGTATTTCTCTATATTAGGACACAGAGCCTGTTATTTATAACTGGCAGTCTGAATGCTAAATTGCACCTATTGCTTGCAGGTCAAGTCAGCAGTCATTTTGTGGTGCGGTCAATACACTCATAAACAATGGCCAAGTTTACAACATGGCTGCCTCCCTATTGTGTAAGTGGCCAGTACACTGGGTCCCCCTTTACTGTATGTAGTAACTTTAGTGGTCATTCCAATACTTGCATTATAGCAAAGGGCATTAAAGGGTTGTAACACAAAAAGGAGGAATGGAAATGGCGCCTAACTTGCCTCTTGGATTGTTTGTGTCTCCATATTCTGTTATTTCGTTTTGACATGGCCTCCGCTACTTCTGCCTCGTCTGTTTTACTTCACTACTCTCACGGAATGTTCAGGAGATTCCTGTATTCTAGGCTCCTCAAAGAGTAGTGCAGCCTTCTAGATCCAGGGAAACGATATTCTCTATATACTATTAATCGCCCCTGAGACGTTTCACGTTTCCGTGAGAGCCACTAAATTATCTAACTTTATAGTTTATCATCATCCGTAATTTACATGGTAACACTAACACATAACTTTGCAGTATCAGAGAGTCTGTTTGATAATTAATTTATACGTACAAACTGACATACAAGATTAACAAAGGAGACCCGGCTCCTGAGAGCTTACACTCTAGTCTAGAGCAATGGTAGGCAACTGGAAGCAAACCAGCTGCTGTGGCACTACACATCCCAGCATACCTTGCTACAGTTTTAGCATGCCTTAACAATGGAAATTTACCAAGGAATGCTGGGATGTATAGTTCTACAACAGGTGGAGTGCCACAGGTTACAGAGCCGTGAGCCCTAGAGCTTTCCGCATAAAAGTAGGGAATTATCTCGTGTTAAGGGAATAGAGAACAATAAATGTGTTTATTATTTCTTAGCATAATAAGAAAAGGACATCTTTACACAGTAAATAAAGCTTTAGATCATATTTATTCAATAAAATTTGCGTGTGTTTTCGGGCAGTACCCGCAAACATCTGCTGCAGTCCCCACAAATATCTGCTGCAGTCCATTCATTTCTGACAGCAAATTCAGCCCTCATAGGTGTCTATGGTGGAAGCTATGCATTGGGATTTTCCTAACTCCAGAATGGTGCAAATTTTAACAGACCGTTGTTCTCCGAATCCCTCTGTTTCCCCCGACGGCGCATGCACATTGGCTGCATAGGACCAGAACCAGGAAGCCTTGTGACGGCATAAATTGTAACTTTACTCCCAGATCTTCGCCAGAGCGGGCTCGTATTGAAGCCCATCTCCTGGCAAGAGACACGTGATAAATTTGCGTTAAAATATTAATTTCCACAATGCAAATTTAGGCTAAATATATTTATCACATCCACATTAAAAATGCAGCTTGTGATACATATACCTCTTTATAGACTAGGGAGTAAAAGTGCACAGTCATTCGTTCTAATAGCATCCTCAGATCCTTCTGTTTTTGTGGAATGATCCCACTAATGAAATAAATGTATTTATAGCTCCGTTTTGTGTAAAGGATGTATCTTGCGGCAAATAAGAATGATATTATAAGGGAGGGGGATTGTAAAGAGCAATCGATGATGTAATTATCACACTGATTTCCATTAATAAAGCAATTCCTGGTTCTATCTTGTGTAACTGCACGCCACCTAGTGTCATATACGGAGATTACAGAATAGAGATTCTGCATTGCTGGGGGGTTACCCTATTACCTGTTATTTGGCACAGCTATTTTACAATTTATATTGAACTGCACTGGGTGAAAGCACTGGTAGCTAGCATGTACAGTATGTGTGGAAGCTGGGCTAGAGCCAAAAGTTTCATTTGCAGATATTTAGTTATTTTTACTGCTCAGCCTCCATACACTCTTCCATTGTTAAATTCATGATGTGAGTACTGACCTGTTGCCAATTTGCATCTTTCAATGGGCGGGATGTACTAAAGGAAAAATGCAGTAAAACCCCAGTTTTCTGGAGCTTTACAGCATTTTCATATGTACTAACCCACGGCCGCCGGGTTTTCGCCGCCAAGGGTATCACCATCTTTTGATGGCGATACCCTATAGAAGCCTATGGGCTTCTTACCACCGGCTGCTGCATCCCGCGACCATTGCCCTCCCCCCGGCATACCTGTGTGCAGGCAACCCTGGTCTCTGAAACCAAACTCCTCCTCCCCCTAGCAACACAGCCGGAGGTCCTTCCGTCTGCAGGGATGAGGAGGAGGCACACGGGACAGCCTGCTGCCTGCTTCCCGGCCTGGGAGGAGATGGAGCGCCCAGGGATGTGACTGAGACTCACCGCACACCACCTCACAGGTATCGCGGGGGCCTCCATCACCGCAGGTGGCGAGGGGTGGCAATGTATTTTTAATACATCCTGCTCAATATCTACATCAAAGTTGCTTTCTGTTGTCTGAATGATAAACATTTTCTTTTTGAAGCCACCCTACAACCTTCCTACTAAGCATCTTCTCTCGGAAGCACCATTTCTGGGTGTTTTCTGGTAGTAGAGTGTAAGCTCTTCAGGTTATTGAATAATCATTCCACACAGTGAACCTTTAAGGGTATACCTGTGAAGGTGCGTAAGATTTACGCCCTTAGGCGGTACTCAACGGTCCACGGGAGCCGGAACGACGAGCGATGGTTCACTTCCTGGAGGATAGAGACGCTGTAATAGTCATGGCTGTAGGAAAAGAAAACGAGCTGTGAACCACACGCTGTTCTTATGCTAAACTATGGAGAGGTGTCGTTGGCACTCACAGGTGGCTGTGAATTTCACCGGTACGGTGAAAATCATCACAAGCTCAGGGCCTCATCCACCCAACTTTCACCTATACAGTACTCACTTGCTGAGGTGTAACTGGACCTTGCACGATCAAGCAAGGTGCACTGAAGCGTCATAAAGTATAGTGTCATACATAGCTAGTATGTATGTGGGTGTTTCTTTATTCTGTAGTCATTACGGGATGCCTCTGAAAGATGCCTTACTGTAAATTGTTTATTGGTGAACAAAATCTGGAGCGACAGCAATTTCTATATCAAATATTTCCAGTTATTTAAATCATGTACCTCACTATGATTATTAAAGTATAGAATCCTTTCTGAAAAATGTTTGGTTTGCAGATCACTTGTGTTCCTGATCATTTTGGTCAGTATGGATTATGTTAGTGAAATCTGTTTAAAGATGTACATTATTGGCCTGTGTGCGCGTGTGTATATGGGGTGATCATACAGATGCCACCAGTGATCCAACATTTGTTTGGACAAATTTGCAACAGCTCAATTCTAGCAAAGTCGCAAGTTGATGAAAACAGTAAAGTGACTCACCGTTTTCTCCTGTCCCTTTTTCTGCAGGTAGCCTCTTCTTTCATCGAAACTCCCTGTCCCCGCGGAGCTTGGGCTACGACACAGAACTATCCACCATCGAGCCATCTCTAGACATCTACGATGAAAACAAAACATGAGCTACTTCCTTCATCCTTCACCATTCTATCTGTTGCCCTTCTACCTCTACTTGTATTCCCTAACTTACCTCCTATCCCCTCAGCTCAGTTCTACGTTATTATGGTTCTCTGTTGTGTGTCCTGTGTCTCAAGTGAAGAGCCAATAAAAACAAAGCACAGTATTCCAACCCCTCCCACAAGGATCGGCAGCTGCAATGTGGACCGGGAGCACTCAGGACTTTTTGTGAATATGGTGCATGAGGAAGCACAAAGCAGGAGCTTGGACGGTTATGTTCCACTTTTACATCCTCCGCCTAATTATCAGTATCAATGTGTGAGAAACCGTGGATTCATGATCTTTAATTTTCAGCACAGTAGATGCAAAACTGTCGACTCTATGCTGGCAAGACCTCGAGTCAGGTCTGTGGTTGTCTACATGTCCTGTTTCTTGGGTATTGGTGAAATACTTATTTATACTACAGATGTTTTTTTTTTTTTTTCATATCTGCCTTGAATTCTGCTTCTCAAGGGCTCAACCTAATTAATTTGCCTTCGGATCATCTCCGATAGGAACAGGAAACTTTTTGAAAGCTCAATTCCTCCTGCTTGTAGCCACAAACTTGCTTTTCCATCAACGTGTTACAGTGGTTGTAAATACTCTTTGGACAATGAGGGGTGTAGGAACATGGGTCTTAATATTTACTGTGTCCATAAGTATGCTTCTCTTATTGTCCTACTGGTGGCAAAACATTGTATGTACGCACCAACATCTAAGTAATAATAAAAAAATGAAGAAGATAACCGCTCCAGCTACAAATCATCCAAATACCATACTAGGTTGCCGTCTGAAAGTCCAGGTAAACTTGTGCTGACAGCAATGTGATTCCCCGTGGACATGGAGTGAACAAATGATCTATTTGAATCTCATGAGCCAAAACATAGTTGTACAATAAAGTCTAAATAAACGCTGTGGTCATTGGTCAGTCCTAGCTTAGCGTGTGAGTACAATTAGCTCTCTATATTGGATACTTAGTAGTGATTTATCGACTTTATGTTCCAATACAACTGCATTTGGCCATCTACCATGCCACTTAGATCAGCTAAGACTGCTCTAGGGTCACTGCTACTTGCTAACAATTACTCAGCACCATCGCCAGTGGTTGGGACAGACGAGATCTTATCGACAACATGCCGTGTTGATTTAACTCTGAGTTGTCATGGTCACTATGGTGATAACATGGGTCCTTCTCATAGACCGAGGTTGGGCATTCAGCTGTCATGCAGTAGATACAGATTGGTGACAGCGGGCTTATAGACCAGTTCCAATTTTACGCAGCAGAGCAGCCACCAATGAGGGCTGAAGAAACCAATATAATTACCTGGTTTCTTTTTGTAGTTTAAAGGAGAAATTTTCAGAGTTCTTTCTGTCAGTAGGATTGGTGACAACTGTAGATAGAACTCTGGATAATTACAGCCCTGGTGTCTTCAGCTGAGAGATTCTTCACTTAAATGACCTAGAAAGTGTCTAGTAATTCTTTGGTCTCCGCAGCCTGGAAATTTGTTATAGAGGAAGGTGGTGAGGAAATGTTTTTGTTTGTTTTTTTATTGTTTTTTTTATTCAATATTTTATTATTATTGTGTTTTTTTCTATTTTAAATGTACCAACTTTAATTATTTGGGAGTTATTTTTGATTTCCAACTGTAAAGTAATAACAAAAAATTCAACAAAAGCTCTAGCTACAAATGAACATAAACGATCACCAAAAACACATACTGTACTAGCTGGCCGTCTCAAACTTCTGTAGATGTTTATTTTGCTTACAGCAATGTGATTCAACATTGACTTGGAGTGAACAAATGATCTATTATCTCATGAGCCAAAACTTCCAGAAGACACTGGTTCGTCAGCATTGTATCCCCACAGCTGGCAAACAGTCAGCGCTCTTTTCATTCAAATGTGTTTTCAAGAGGTTTCTACATCAGTTGGCATTGTACATAATTTTTGTGATGTAGATGCTTACAGAGGATGTGACCAGACTTAACATGTTACAGTAGTTTGTATAAAACATGCTTATTTTATAAGCTAAGTGGGAATGTTGCTTTAAACAGCGGGAAGACATTGCAGCGACAGTTTATATACGCAAAATTGTGTGGAACAAGACAAAAATCTGGTAATAAACGAATGAATTGATAAACCCAATTTAAGGCTAGTTTGTTTGTTAAAAGCTGACCTAAAAGCACACGGTCCTCAGACTGTGTCCACTTCACCGTTTTCATATTTTTCATTTTATTGGTTCCCAAACTTTAATTTTCTGTGTTGATAGTGGAGCTTTTTTTTTATTTTTTTGTGTATGTTTTTTTTTGTGTTTTGCTTTTTTATGTCTGTGATGGGATTTAATGTTTCACCCATTTTATACCCCTTGGGGGATATTCAATTGTTTGAAAAGTCGGTTGGGTGTCTTTTCCCCCCCCCTGTCTATTAGATAGGGAAAAACAGACACCCAACTGACTTTTCAAACAATTGAATACCACCCTTTATGTCCTTACACAGATTTGTTGTTTCAAACACCACTAGTTTCCAAAGTCCATATAAGTAAAATAATTAAATGTATTCTACCAATTAATTAATTAATTAATCAATCACTAATTTATGTACTTGCATCCATAAAAATATAGAAATATATTTAACCCTTAACTTATGTTTAGCGTTGGATTTTGACGTTCTAGAAAGGAGGGGAAGGGTTTAAGCTGGAATACCATAGATATTTTAGTTTCTGACACTTTATATTATCTTTATTTATTGCATTTTCAAATAAATATAAGAAAAAAAAATAAATGGTTTCACACATTAAATGCAGGTTCAACAGCAAAGTAAAATAGGCCTAGTGATGGATAGTTCATGACTGATTAGTTCAAAATGACTAATCTTCAAAGTGAACTAGTTCATTCAGTTCACAGCTCTGGCAAAGATTAGTTCATCAGGGAGTAAAGCAGGTGGGAGGAGTTAGACACAGACAGAATAGACGAGCCAGCAGCTGCATTAGGCTACTCACTGTCTCATTCACTGGATTTTACTTCCTGAATCTGATGATGTAAAATGAAAGTTAAAAGTACAACACAGCCCAGCAATACAGATCTAATAAAAAAATAGCATCTGCACTGCCTAGCCAAAGTCTATGTGTGTCTGTGAGTGAGCATGTGTGGTCATGCTGCTCACCTTTCTGTGATACAATCACTGTCCTATTAGTCCAGATGTTCAAACACTTGCTGCTGCTTCTGGTACTGGGTCCTGGGCATACTGCTGTGCTAATTCTTCTACTGGGTGTGTAGGTGCTGCTGCAGCAGCACTGTTATTCAGCTCTCTCATGTAATACTCATGAGTCAGTACATCTCTGCTGCCATAGGTGGCACTACTGTGCTCAGACATGGTGTGGACTCTGTGGAGCTGATTGAGCTACATTGTCCTGACGACTCTTGAGTCATTCTCATTGTAAGTAGTTCAGCAGTTCACTGATTCATACAGATCACTGATCAGCTCTCTGACTCAATGACTCATACAGCCATAACAAGTCAGAACAGTACCTCTAAGCTACCATGTGTGGCACTGCTGTGCTCTGCATACGCATTGTATGGAGCTGATGCTGAACTGCATATAGCCATGATTCATTCCCCCAGTATATTAGGTGACAAACTACACTCCCAATCAGCTTAAGACACAGGTCTGAGTGCTGCATGCTATCCTGTAGGGTCTGATTACTGCACACAACACAAGACATAGGGCAGGCATTCCCAACCACGGTCCTCAAGGCACACTAACAGTGCAGGTTTTAGTGATATCCAGGCTTCAGCACAGGTGACATAATTAGTAGCTCAGTTATTTTGATTTAACCATCTGTGCTGCAGCCTGGATATCACTAAAACCTACACTATAAGGTTGGTATATAAGTTATTGCTTTTCTTAAATATAAAAATATCTGACATATTAAACATACTGTATCTGATCATTTGAACAAGACAATAACTCCCACAATGAGCTAGTATCAGAAATACCTACTCTATGTGTAATAGTCTAGACTAGTTCTAAATCCATTCACTCCTTTCAGTCTGAGTCAGTGAGTGAAATGATGAACTACATGAACTAATCTTCTGAACTAATCTTTTCAGTGAACTAGATCATAATGAACTAATCACCAAAGTGAACTAGATTTCCCATCACGAAAAATAGCGCACAACACATTACAGTATCCTAAAATTGAAAATTAAAAATACAAAACAGACTCTGCAGCCACTTTACAGTAGTGAGCTCTAAGCTACGCTGGCACTATATATATATATATATATATATATATATATATATCAGTGCCGTAACTCAGCTACCAATTCATACTACGGTGCACAGTAGTCTCCATTATTGAAATTATGCCGCGCAGTAGCGCCACTACACCAGATAGAGCCCCTTTTACACATTACGGCAGACAGTCCCCCTTTTTACACATTACGGCAGACAGCGTCCCCCTTTTTACACATTACAGCAGACAGCGTCCCCCTTTTTACACATTACGGCAGCCACGTCCCCCTTTTTACACATTACGGCAGACAGCTTCCCCCTTTTTACACTTTACGGCAGCCACGTCCCCCTTTTTACACATTACGGCAGACAGAGTCCCCCTTTTTACACATTACGGAAGGCAGAGTGCCCTTTTTACACATTACGGTAGACAGCGTCCCCCTTTTTACACATTACGGCAGACAGCGTCCCCCTTTTTACACATTACGGCAGACAGCGTCCCCCTTTTTACACATTACGGCAGACAGAGTCCAATTTTTACATATTACAGCAGATAGAATAGAGAGATAGAGAGAGACAGATAGATAGATAGATAGATAGATAGATAGATAGATAGATAGATAACTTACCATCTCTCCCCGCTGGCTCAGGCAGTCAGGCTCCTCGGTGCTGGCAAATCCTGGGCAGGGGAGAAACAGGAGGAGGGAGGGGGACCGGAGCCGTAGCAGCGCTATGTAATTGGTAGAGGCACCACAGCAGCTGTCCCTCTGCTTCCGCATTGGCTGCCCACCGCCGCTGTGAATGCTGGGATGAGGGAAGCGCATCCCAGCATTCACAGCAGCGCCGGCCAGCCAATGCGGAAGGAGATGGACTGCTGCAGCGGCGCCGCTACCAATTACATAGTGCTGCTCCGGCTCCAGTCCCCCTCCGGGTCCTCTCCTGACGCTGCTCCTCTTCTCTTCTCCGGCGGCGCACACAGCACAGGCGGCTTGTAATGAGTCAATTTGACTCATTACAAGCCGCTGACATAGTTGCTGGCCGTGCGCCCTCAGGGTGACTGCGCTGTGTGCCAGGCACACCTGGCACACACGTAGTTACAGCTCTGATATATATAAGTATATATATATGAGTGGCTCCAGTAAGTGGAAGGTTGCCTAATGCTGATTGCCATCACTTGTTCTCTGTAAGCAAACTCCCTTCTCCCATGTGTATCTCTCGGTGATTTAGCAAACATGCTGAAACTGGAATTAAAAAATAGGTTTATTTACCAGATTTAATAGTGAAGGAGGAAATACACACAAACAGGTTATAGTATTAAAGAAGATTCTCATACATAAAAGCACATACTGTAGAAGTTGAGTGATTTTTTCCCCCGCTACAGTAGCACCCAATGCGACCGAGAGACCTCCCTGTGAAAGGGGGCAGGACCTCGCTGGAGCACCGTTGATGTCACCAAAAAGGAAGGGGTCTCACGGGAATCCCCTGAGTACCTCACACTGGGGGCGCGCGGTCTGCCCCCGGAGTCTCCTCCAGCACTGCCAGCTCCTTCTCGGTGACAGGATCCGTATGCTGCAGGATAATGTCACACTGCAGCACCCGCCTCCTGTCATTGCGGAGGAGCTGTCATTTTGGCTGCAGCGTGTCAGTTGTGCTCTAGCTGATGGAGCTGTGAATGATATCGCAAGACCCAATCTGCACATACTGTACACAGACCACTAATATTGTATTTGTACTCAAACCATCCGGTTTACGTACAAATACTAATCAGGCCCATCTTGTGAGAGCTGACAAGTCAACGAATAAGAGATCAGTAATGAGAGAGAACTTGGTTATTATGTAGAAAGTACAGCATTTGAGAAGTTTCTTTGGAATGAGAGTTATACCATACGCTATGTGTTTTTCCTCCTTCTCTACCAGATCTGGTAAATAAGCCTATTTTTCAAATCCGGTTCCAGCCTGTTTGTTATACAATAGCATACCCTCCAACATTTTACACATAAAAATTGGTACAAATTAGGAAAGGGGGCGTGTCCATGGGTAAAGGGGGCGTGGTCACCCCTTTCCTATACTTTCTCATATGCCCTAGAGGATGCTGGGGAAAACATCAAGACCATGGGGTATAGACGGGATCCGCAGGAGACATGGGCACTCTAAAGACTTTTCATTGGGTGTGAACTGGCTCCTCCCTCTATGCCCCTCCTCCAGACCCCAGTTTTAGGAATGTGACCAGGTCGACTGGATGCACTCTGAGGAGCTCTACTGAGTTTCTCTGAAAAGACTTATGTTATTTTTTTTTATTTTCAGGGAGATCTGCTGGCATCAGACTCCCTGCTTCGTGGGACTGAGGGGGCAGAAGCAGAACCAACTTCCTCAGAGTTTCATGGCTCTGCTTCTGGCTGAAAGGACACCATTACCTCCTGAAGGGAACTGAACGCTAGCCGTGTCTAGATGCTCACTCCCACAGCATGCCGTCACCCCCCTTGCAGAGCCAGAAGTCAGAAGACAGGCGAGTATGAGAAGAATGATCTTCAATCAAGTAAGTGACGGCTGAGGTGCGGCGCGGCTGGCGGGAGCACAGCGCGCCATTGCTGCCCACACACACAGGCACTGCAGGGTGCAGGGCGCCGGGGGGCACCCTGGGCAGCAAGAAAAATGCCTCAAACTGGCTAAAAGGGGGCATAAGATGCCGCTGGCACAGCCCCACCCCCGCCAGTATAAATAATAGGTCATATACTGAGTGTAAGGACGCGCCATTGTGGGGGCGGAGCTTCTTCCTCAGGCAGCCAGCACACTACTCAGCGCCATTTCTCTCTCTCCTCAGGCTGCAGAGAACACGCTGGTCCTCTCCTCCACTTCTGACAAGTACAGGGTGCTATAAAGGGGGGGGGGGGGGCACAAAGCGATTGTGGTGCATTTGATAGTGTATATTACTATTTAAAAGCGCTTTTGGGCTGTGGACATACTGTGTTCACAGGCAATACTGGCGCTGGGTTTGTGAACTGGCTGCTCCTATCCTTTGTCCCTCTGACAGATTTTACTGTGGGTCTGTCCCCAAAATAAGTCCCAGTGTGTCTGTGAGTGTGGTGTACACGTGTGAGGCATGTCTGAGGCAGGGAGTTCCTCCCCGGAGGAAGCCATTTTAGGGACACAGAGATGTAATGTGGTGGCGCTACCGGCACACCAAGAGCCTGCATGGGTGAAAGAGCTACGTGACAGTATGCATCTGATTAACCGTAGATTGGATAAGTCTGAATCTAAGGCTGCATGCTGGAGAAAATCTGTGGAAGATGTGATTTTTCAGGATGCTGTTATTCCTTATGTGGGCGGCCCCTCTGGGTCATATAAGAGACCACTGGCAAATGTTGTAAACACTGATACATACACGGATTCTGATTCTTGTGTCGACGATAGTGAGTCCAGAGACATAGATCATAAATTGGCAAAAAGTATACAATATATGATTGTGGCTATAAGGGACGTGTTGGAGGTTACAGAAAGCACTCCTGTACGTGTACCTCAGGAGAAAGCTTATTTATGTAAGGAAAAGAAATCCAAAGTCACGTTCCCTCCTTCACACGAACTAAATTCTCTGTTTGAAGGGATGTGGGTGAATCCTGATAAAAAAAATTGTATTCCCAAAAGGATTCACATACAGTAGCTTATCCTTTCCCGGTTGAAGACAGGAAAAAATGGGAGTCACCCCCTGTGTTAGACAGTGCACTTTCCAGGTTGACAAAGAAGGTAATTCTCCCTGCTCCTGGCACGGCTTCTTTTAAAGAGCCAGCAGACCGCAAAATGGAAACGACATTGAAATCCATTTATGTTACCAATGGTACACTGCTCAGGCCCACTATTGCCTGCGCATGGGTGAGTCGCGCTATTGAAAAATGGTCAGAAAGCGTGTCATCAGAAATCGACACGATTGATAAAGATGAGATACTCCTTAAGTTAGGGAATATCAAGGACGCTGCCGCCTACATGCTGGAAGCAATGAAGGATATTGGACTCTTAAGTTCACAAACCGCTACCATGGCAGTATCGGCTAGGCGGGCGTTATGGATTCGCCAGTGGAACTCGGATGCAGATTCCAAAAGAAACATGGAGGCTCCCCCATATAAAGGTGAGGCCTTATTTGGCGATGGCCTGGATGCGTTAGTCTCGGCGGCTACCGCAGGTAAGTCAACATTTTTGCCATCTGCGTCTGCACCGGCAAAAAAGACCTATCACCCACAAATGCAGTCCTTTCGGCCCAATAAATACAAAAAGGCGAGAGGTTCCCCCTTCTTTGCAGGTAGGGGAAGGGGAAAGAAGCCCACACCGGCTCCAGGTTCCCAAGAGCAGAAGTCTACCCCTAATTCTGCCAAATCCCCAGCATGACGCCGGAACTCCCTTGCGGGAGGCCGCTCGGGTGGGGGCACGTCTCAAACTCTTCAGCCAGGATTGGATTCTGTCTGGCCTGGATCCCTGGGTGTTGCAAATAGTATCCCAGGGATACAAACTAGAGTTTCAAGACGTTCCCCCGTGCCGATTTTTCAAATCGACCTTGCCAGCTTCTCCGCCAGGGAGGGAAGCAGTAACAGCGGCAATCCAAAAATTATGTCAAGGCCAGGTCATAGTCCTGGTACCATTGTCACAACAAGGGCGGGGTTTATTATTCAAGCCTCATTGTTCCGAAGCCGGGCGGTTCGGTCAGACCGATCCTAAATCTAAAAGATCTGAATTTCTTCCTGAAAAGGTTTAAGTTCAAGATGGAATCACTTCGGGCGGTGATTGCCAGTCTGGAAGAGGGGGACTACTTAGTGTCGGTGGACATAAAGGATGCTTACCTGCATGTTCCCATTTATCCTCCTCACCAGGCTTATCTGAGATTCGCGATTCAGAATTGCCATTACCAATTCCAGACCTTTCGGTCTCTCCACGGCGCAGAGGGTATTCACCAAGGTGATGGCAGAGATGATGGTCCTCCTTCGTCAGAAAGGAGTCAATATAATCCCTTATCTGGACGACCTCCTGATAAAGGCGAGATCCAGGGAGCAGTTATTACAAAACATATCCCTCTCCCTGTCAATACTCCAACAACACGGGTGGATCATAAATTACCCAAAGTCACAGTTGGATCCGACGACAAGGTTGTCTTTCCTCGGGATGATTCTGGACACAGAAGTTCAGAGAGTATTTCTTCCGCTGGTAAAGGCTCTGGAAATCCAGAAAATGGTAAAACAGATATTGAAACCATCAAGTGTGTCGATCCATCAGTGCATTCGGTTGTTGGGGAAGATGGTGGCGGCCTACAAGGCCATACAGTTTGGCAGGTTCCATGCCAGAGTATTCCAGTGGGACCTGTTGGACAAATGGTCGGGGTCACACCTACACATGCACAGAAAGATAATCCTGTCGTCAAAAACCAGGATTTCGCTCCTGTGGTGGTTGCACAGCTCTCACCTGCTAGAGGGACGCAGGTTCGGGATTCAGGGCTGGGTCCTAGTAACCACGGATGCAAGTCTCCGAGGCTGGGGAGCAGTCTCTCAGGGAGAAAACTTCCAGGGACGTTGGTCACAACAGGAAGCCTGCCTTCACATAAACGTTCTGGAGCTAAGAGCCATTTACAACGGCCTTCAACAAGCGGTACATCTTCTTCAAGACCGTCCCGTGCAGATCCAGGCGGACAATGTAACAGCAGTCGCATACATAAACAGGCAGGGCGGAACGAAAAGCAGAGCGGCAATGGTAGAGGACGACAAAAATCCTCCGCTGGGCAGAAAAACATCTACAAGTTCTGTCGGCAATTTTCATTCCGGGAGTGGACAACTGGGAAGCAGACTTCCTCAGCAGACACGATCTCCATCCAGGAGAGTGGGGCCTCCACCAAGAAGTCTTCGCAGAGGTGACAAGTCTTTGGGGAGTTCCTCAAATAGACATGATGGCGTCTCGTCTCAACAAGAAGCTTCAGAGATACTGTTCCAGGTCGAGAGACCCTCAAGCAGTAGCAGTGGATGCACTGGTGACCCAGTGGGAGTTTCCGTCAGTGTATGTTTTCCCTCCACTTCCGCTGATCCCAAAAGTACTCAGGATCATAAGAAAGACAAGGGTTCGAGCAATCTTCATTGCCCCAGACTGGCCAAGGAGGGCTTGGTACCCAGATCTTCAGCAGTTAGGAGATCCTCGGCATCTTCCTCCTCGGGAGGACCTGCTGCAGCAGGGGCCGTGTGTGTACCAAGACTTACCGCGGCTACGTTTGACGGCATGGCTGTTGAGCGCCGTATCCTAGCCAGGAAGGGTATTCCTAAAGAGGTCATCCCCATCCTTATTCAGGCCAGAAACGGAGTAACGTCAAAACATTACCACCGTATTTGGAGAAAATGTGTGTCTTGGTGTGAATCCAAGACAGCTCCTACGGAAGAGTTTTCTCCATTTTTTGCAGGATGGTGTGGAGACGGGCCTACGATTGGGATCAATCAAGGTCCAGATTTCGGCCTTGTCAGTGTTCTTCCAGAAACAATTGGCCTCCCTTCCAGAGGTTCAGACCTTCGTAAAAGGGGTTCTGCACATCCAGCCTCCATTCGTGCCTCCAGTGGCACCATGGGACCTTAACGTGTTATTGCAGTTCCTTTAATCGGATTGGTTTGAGCCTCTACAAAAGATAGAGTTGAAGTTTCTCATTTGGAAAGTGGTGATGCTTTTGGCATTGGCATCCGCAAGGCGGGTGTCTGAATTGGGGGCCTTGTCTCACAAGAGCCCTTACCTGATTTTCCATGAAGATAGGGCAGAGTTGCGAACTCGCCAACATTTTCTTCCAAAGGTGGTTTCTGCTTTTCACATAAACCAACCTATTGTGGTGCCAGTAGTTACTGCCACATTCACTGATTCAAAGTCTCTAGATGTGGTTAGAGCTCTGAAAATCTATGTTGCTAGAACAGCTCGTATACGGAAAACAGAGGTTCTGTTTGTCCTGTATGATCACAACAAGATTGGCTGTCCCGCTTCCAAGCAGACTATTGCACGTTGGATTAGAAATATGATTCAGCAACCTCATACTACGGTTGGATTGCCGTTACCGACGTCGGTAAAGGCCCACTCCACTAGGAAGGTGGGCTCATCCTGGGCGGCTGCCCGGGGGGTCTCGGCATTACAACTTTGCCGAGCAGCTACTTGGTCAGGGTCAAATACATTTGCTAAGTTCTACAAGTTTGACACCTTGGCCGATGAGGACCTAAAGTTTGGTCAATCGGTGCTGCAGGGTCATCCCAAATTCTCCCGCCCGTACTGGAGCTTTGGTATAGATCCCATGGTCTTGATGTCGTCCCCAGCATCCTCTAGGACGTATGAGAAAATAGGATAGTAGAGGATGCTGGGCGCCCGTCCCAGTGCGTACTTTACCTGCAGTTTAGTTATTAGAGTTACACAAGTTGTGTTATCTTGGTTTCAGCATGTTGCTGCAATTAGTTCATGCCTGTTGGCGTGTGTTATGTTGAATGCCATGTGTGTGGCATGGTTGAGGGTGTGAGTTGGTATGTATCTCACCACTAGTTAAGTAATTCCTTTCCTCAAAATGTCAGTCTCCCTGGGCACAGTTCCTACAACTGGGGTCTGGAGGAGGGGCATAGAGGAAGGAGCCAGTTCACACCCAAAGAAAAGTCTTTTAGAGTGCCCATGTCTCCTGCGGATCCCGTCTATACCCCATGGTCTTGATGTCGTCCCCAGCATCCTCTACGGACTAGTAGAAAAGGATTTACCGGTAGGTTATCAAAATCCTATTTTCAAGGGAAGTTTGGAGGGTCAAAAAATCGGTACAGACCATAAAAAAAGGTACTGTACCTGCCAAAAAGGTACAGCTGGAAGGTATGCAATAGGGAACGTTTCTCACTTTAAGAGAATTTTAATTACGAATATGGTATCATGACTCATATACTGTATTGGAGCAACACTAACCAATCAGGTTCTAATTAAAATAGTGACCCGCAGGCCCGGCGCTACCCGCTCAGCAAAGGGATGCAAAGCAGGTAGGCGCCTGGCTGGTGAGGCACTCTCCCTGCTTTGCATCCCTGCTGCTGTGCTGCCCTGTCCCCTCTGAGTCTGCTGCTACCGGCTGCTTTGCCTGTCACTGTATGACAGGCAGCAGCGCCGACAGCTTGTTGCCCTCCCCCACCCCCTCCTCCAGTGACAGTGACCAGACAAAAAGGGGCAGGAAGGGGGTAGAGTCACACGGACAAAGGGGTGGAGCCACATGGCATAAAAGGGGCGGAGCTACATGAGACCCAGGATGAGGCAGATCCCATCCGGCCAACCAGACTGTGGTAAGTGGATGAAAAGAAAGTGAGAGAAAGTGTATGTATGTATGTATGTATGCATACCTCCCAACATTTAAGAACGACATCTCGGTGTGCTCAGCAGCGCGCCCGCGCCTAAAAGGGGGTGTGTCCTATGGGAAAGGGGGTGTGGCTTCACGGAGTGTCAGTGATCGCCGTTTTTTGTCAGTGAGGGGGCATGGCCAGCGCTCTATGAGCTGCTGGCATGCCCCCTCTCCCTCTGTCCATCGTGAATAGATGCTAATCAGGGCAGCGAGAGACAGAGCCTCCCAACGGAGGTGGGACAGCAAGACATTCCCAGAAAATCGGGACAGTTGGGAGGTATGATGTAATGTGTGTGTGTGTGTGTGTGTGTGTGTGTGTGTGTGTGTGTGTGTGTGTGTGTGTGTAAGTAAGTATGAGAAAAAGCCGCTAATGCTGCATCATGGGATATATATATATATATTGTAACACTGTAGGGGTGCAAGGCGCCTTTTCCTGGGGAATATGGTAGCATGCAGCAGCTGAGGAACAACACAAGTCCAGTTTCTGGTACAACTGACCCCGGCCAGTTTTATTGAAACAGAAAATAAAACAAACCCCAAAATAAAAATACCTTGCCTGTCCGGCACTAACTAAACATAAGATATTCCTAACTGTCACTAAACAAAACACAGAGTTCTTCAGTACATACTGTATAGCTCACTTGCATCAGAAAGCATGTCTCTCACACACAGATCCTGCAGCCTTCCCAGGCAGTCTGCCCATACTAATCAGGTTAGAAGCACTATATCACTCTTACACAGCTGAAACCCTGATTAGCCCTCTGTGAGGCCAAAGACCCGAACTGGGCCCAATGTCTAGAACTCGCCTTATCTCTCTCTCAGAGCCTTTACCCAGCTTTTACAGCAAACTGAAAAGGTTCAGATAAAACAAAAAGCATTTTTCCTAGAAGTTAACATTTTCTAAAACATGTAAGACAAGAACCTGGGACAAATATACCTGCCCTCAAACACTATCCCAGTGTTCTGGTCACATATCCCCCTCCCCTGTTTCGACCTAGGGGCCGGAACACTTGTAGCCCCCAAACAGAAGATGCGAGACAATGCATCTGCGTTGGCCAATTGTGTTCCCGGTCTATGTTCGACAGTAAACTTAAAGTCCTGCAACGCTAGAAACCATCTAGTTACACGAGCATTCTTGCCTCTATTTACATACATCCATTTTAAAGGGGCATGGTCTGTCACTAGTCTGAATTGTCTACCCAAGAGGTAATATCTCAAGGTATCTAGTGCCCACTTAATGGCCAAAGCCTCCTTTTCCACAATGGCATACCTTTTTTCATGCTCATTGAGTTTCCTACTCAAATAAATGATAGGGTGTTCGTCCCCATCTCTGGTTTGGGACAGCACAGCCCCTATCCCTACCTCTGAGGCATCTGTCTGTACCACAAATTCTTTTGAAAAATCTGGTGTTATCAATACCGGTTGTGAACACAAAGCCACTTTTAACGCTTGGAACGCTTTTTCTGCATCAGGGTTCCATTTCACCACATTTGACTGCTTCCCTTTGGTAAGGTCTGACAACGGCACCGCTGTGGTCGCAAAATTAGGAATAAACCGTCTATAGTACCCAGTAATTCCCAAAAAAGCCCTTACCTGTTTTTTATTCACTGGACGAGGCCAGTTTTGAATAGCATCAACTTTATTCAATTGGGGCCTAATCAGACCTCTGCCTATGGTGAAGCCCAAGTATTTGACCTCCTCCATTGCGAGGCAGCACTTCTTTGGGTTAGCAGTTAACCCTGCCTCTCTGATTGAGTCCAGTACTGCTTGTACTTTAACCAAATGGGACCCCCAGTCTGTACTGTGAATTACCACATCATCCAAATAGGCAGCTGCATATTTTCTATGGGGCCTCAAAATTTTATCCATCGCCCGTTGAAAGGTTGCTGGAGCCCCATGCAACCCAAAGGGTAACATCTTATACTGGTACAGCCCCTCCGGAACCGAAAAGGCTGTTTTTTCTTTGGCGCTATCAGACAAAGGTATTTGCCAGTAACCTTTGGTCAGGTCCAATGTGGTGAGAAACCTGGCTGTTCCCAGCCTTTCTACAAGCTCATCCACACGGGGCATGGGGTCAAACTTGGACACCTCATTTAACTTACGAAAGTCATTACAGAAGCGTATGCTACCGTCGGGCTTCGGGATGAGCACTATGGGACTGGACCACTCACTGTTAGACTCCTCTATGACTCCAAGTTCTAACATGGTTTTAACTTCCTTAGAAATAGCTTCTCGCTGAGCTTCAGGAATCCTATATGGCTTTAAATGAACCCTGACCCCTGGTTCTGTGACAATGTCATGTTTTATTATGGTCGTTCGGCCAGGCAGCTCTGAAAATACCTCCCTATTTTGGATGAGAAATTCTTTAACCTGATTGTTCTGATCAGCTGATAATGTCTCTGACACCTTCACTGCGGGAAGCAACCGGGGTGAAGACACCGAAGGGCAAGGCTCCGCTGACAGAGACAACCTATCTTTTCAGGGTTTGATTAAGTTAACATGGTAGATCTGTTCGGGTTTTCTCTTTCCCGGCTGGTATACTTTGTAATTAACCTCATTCACTTTTTCCCTAATCTCAAATGGACCCTGCCATTTAGCTAGGAATTTGCTTTCCACAGTGGGTACCAAAACAAGAACTCTATCTCCAGGAGCAAATTCCCGTATCTTGGCACTCCGGTTATAGACCCTCTGTTGAGCACTTTGGGCCTGTTCCATGTGCTCTCTGACAACAGGTACCACGGCTGCAATCCTATCCTGCATTTGTGTTACATGCTCAATAACGCTTCTATAAGGAGTGGGCTGTCCTTCCCACGTCTCTTTGGCAATATCCAACAGCCCTCGGGTGTCTACCATACAACAAATCAAATGGAGAAAACCCCGTAGAGGACTGAGGGACTTCTCTGATGGCCATTAACAAGTAGGGCAACAAACAATCCCAGTTTTTCCCATCTCTCTCAACAACCTTTTTTAACATACTTTTTAATGTTTTATTAAACCTTTCCACCAACCCGTCAGTTTGGGGATGGTAGATGGACGTCCTGAGGTGAGTGACCTTAAATAACTTGCACAATTCTTTCATGATCCTTGACATAAATGGAGTACCTTGGTCAGTCAAAATTTCTTTTGGTATTCCCACTCTACTAAATACCTGCACCAGCTCCCTAGCTATCGCCTTGGTTGTGATAGTGCGTAAAGGGACAGCCTCAGGATATCGAGTGGCATAGTCCATAATTACCAGGATATACTGATGGCCCCGAGCAGACTTTAACAAGGGCCCCACGAGATCCATGGCTATTCTGTCAAACGGGACCTCTATAATAGGCATGGGAACTAGTGGGCTCCTGAAATGGGGTCTAGGGGCATGATACTGGCATTCAGGACAGGAAGAACAATATTCAGACACTTCTTTATAAACCCCTGGCCAAAAGAACCTTTGTAAAACTCTTTCAGTGGTTTTTTCTGCCCCTAAATGTCCTGCGGTAACGTGACTATGAGCTAAATCTAGTACCGTTCTCCGATAAGGCTGGGGAACTACCAGCTGTTTCACCACATCCTCACCCCTTTTGACAATGTGGTACAAGAGCTCATTACAGATGGCCATGTGGGGATACGTAACCCTGTCACCTGGTACCACAGGTTCCCCATTAACAATCTTAACATTCTCTCTAGCCTTTATTAAGGTAGGATCCTTTAACTGTTCAGACGCAAACAGATCCTTCTTTACCTCCAGGTCAGGCACGCTTTCAGTTCTAACTACTATGTCTCTGTTCCCGGCAAGAGGGTCCTCACTGGACTCCCCATCTGTCACTTCTCCAGCCAAACTAGCAAAAGGCAAAGGGCCAGAAAGTTCCGAAGACCCACGTACATCCATAAAATCACCGGTATTATCAACTGGTTTTTTACTTCTCACATCTGTTGATAACCGTGATTCCCACAGTTTCCAAAAATGAGGAAAATCCCTCCCTATTATGGCCTCATGCACCAAGATAGGGACCAGTCCCACTTTAACCATTGCTGACCCACAACAAGTTTCTATATTCACCTCAGCAGTGGCATAATGTTGGGTATCCCCATGTATGCAAGTTACCCCAATAGGTATTTGCTGGACCTTTAAGGGGTTCACTAACCCAGCTTTCACGAGGGTAACTAAACTTCCTGAATCTAGCAAGGCCTCTACCCGGTTACCCTCTAAGAACACATCACACATTTGTTTTTCCAGCTCAGGTGAAGGTACCACAGTACAGGCTAACCTAGCAAAGAAAGACATTCTGCGACATTCAAAGGCAGCATCACATTGCATGGGTTCTTGCGTGACTGGGCAATTGGCAACAACATGACCTGGCATACCACACCTAAAACATTTAACCACACGATTATCAACCCATTTGGGCAGTATAGACCGTTCTAGCCCCATTGGCCGGTTTCCAGGGCCAGTGTTTACAGTCTCTCCAGCCTTGCGTTCTCTTAACCGCCCAGCAACGTTTTCCCACGGAACAGTCTTACCAGTCTTTACTGAAGGGCGCTGTCGAGGATCTATGGGTTGCTGGGTGGTCATCAGTAGTTCCTCTGCTGCCAAATACCTCTCTACCATGTCCACTAATTGGTCAGCAGTACCCGGGTTTCCATGGCTCACCCACTTGCGCAGGACCATGGGCAAAGATCTCAAGTAGCGGTCCATGACGACTCTTTCCACCATCTGGGGACCAGTTAATGTCTCTGGCTGTAGCCATTTTTTTGTTAGCTGAATAAGGTCGTGCATCTGGGAGCGCGGAGGCTTCTCCATGGCGTACAGCCAACGGTGCACCCGTTGTGCTCGTACTGACAGCGTGACTCCCAGGCGGGTCAGGATCTCAGTCTTTAGTTTATCATAGTCCCGAGCCTCAGCAGGGCTTAAATCAAAGTAAGCTTTTTGGGGCTCACCTGACAGGAAAGGTGCCAGCAGACTGGCCCACTGTGCTTTCGGCCAGTTCTCACGCTCGGCAGTCCTTTCAAACGTGGTCAGATAGGCCTCCACATCATCAGCCTCTGTCATTTTCTGCAGGAAGTGACTGGCCCGTATAGAACTAGAGCTGGTTGGAGCACTGACGGCCACATCTCCAACCCGAGCTGCAAGTCTCTGCACCACTTCTGCTAAGGCCTCTCTATCCTGACGCTGTTGCCTGTAAAGTTCATCAACAACTGCCTGCTGTTGTCTCTTATTTTCCTCCATTGCCACCTGCTGCTGTCTGTTGGCCTCCTACTGTAGTCTCCAATTTTCCTCCATTGCCACCTGCTGTTGTCTCCTATTTTCCTCCATTGCCACCTGCTGCTGTCGGTTGGCCTCCTGCTGAGCCGCTGTAGCTTGCAGCAAGGCTTTAAGCAGATCCTCCATGTCGACAGATTTTTCAGGCGGCTTTGTAGCTGCTTTCACCCAGGACATATATCAAACCTTCAGGGGTGAGTCTCAGTAACTTCACACTGGGCTGTATCTGCATAAACCACCGTTTTCTGCAGGCCTCACAAAGCTGCTGCTTTCACTTATGCGCAGAACGGTGTGCTCGCATTCTCCACCAAGTTGTAACACTGTAGGGGTGCAAGGCGCCTTTTCCTGGGGAATATGGCAGCATGCAGCAGCTGAGGAACAACACAAGTCCAGTTTCTGGTACAACTGACCCCGGCCAGTTTTATTGAAACAGAAAATAAAACAAACCCCAAAATAAAAATACCTTGCCTGTCCGGCACTAACTAAACATAAGATATTCCTAACTGTCACTAAACAAAACACAGAGTTCTTCAGTACATACTGTATAGCTCACTTGCATCAGAAAGCATGTCTCTCACACACAGATCCTGCAGCCTTCCCAGGCAGTCTGCCCATACTAATCAGGTTAGAAGCACTATATCACTCTTACACAGCTGAAACCCTGATTAGCCCTCTGTGAGGCCAAAGACCCGAACTGGGCCCAATGTCTAGAACTCGCCTTATCTCTCTCTCAGAGCCTTTACCCAGCTTTTACAGCAAACTGAAAAGGTTCAGATAAAACAAAAAGCATTTTTCCTAGAAGTTAACATTTTCTAAAACATGTAAGACAAGAACCTGGGACAAATATACCTGCCCTCAAACACTATCCCAGTGTTCTGGTCACAATATATATATATATATATATATATATATACATACACACACACACACACACACACACACACACACACACACACACACACACACTAGCTTACTAGACACTTCACATTAGGGAATACACTTCAGCTCTGTGGGTTTTCTTCTCCCTTTGAACTGTGTCATATACTTTACAGAAAACATGTTAGATAACTGTGTTGTCATCCCACTGCACTGCTCAAAAAATAAAGCACCAACAGCATAACATTTAAAAGTAATGCAGCCAAAATACTTATATCTTATGAAATAAAGTTGTGTCCCTATACACTGTGTGTTCAGTCGTGTGTGTGTGTGTGTGTGTGTGCGCGTGCGTGCGCATAATGGAGTCATTCCGACCCATTTGCTCGCTGCTGTTTTTCGCAGCAGTGTGAACGGGTCAGTTCTGCACAATGACAAGAAGACCGAAGAAAGCAAGAAGACTGACAGAAGGAAGGCATTTTGAGGCGTCAACTGACCGTTTTCTGGGACTGGTGCGGCGAACGCAGGCGTGTCCAGGCGTTTGCAGGACGGGTGTCTGACGTCAATTCCGGGACCTGACAGGCTGAAGACATCGCAGCGGGTAAGTAATTCCAGAGCTACTCAGAAACTGCACAAACCGTTTTGGCGCAGCTCGGCTGCACAAGCATTCGCAACCTTGCTATGCAAAAATGCCCTCCCCCATAGGCGGTGTCCACTTGATCACATGGTCAGCAAAAGTTGCTATGTGCGATCAACTTGGAATGACCCCCAATGTGTATAAGTGCCTCTTCTGCATGCATTAAGGATAGATAGCAGAGGCGGAACGTCCACTGGAGCACCCAGTGCAATGCACCAGGGCCCACAGCACTTGATGGGCCCTCAACCAGCGGAAACGTCAGCAGGTACTATTACGTGGCCACGCCCCTTCTGCATGAGACCACACACTTTTTTCCAACACGCACCGAAGGTGCGCGCTGTCCCTTTGTAAAGTATGGGAGGGCGCAAATTTATAGTTTGCAGGGGGGTGCCGAACACCCTAGCACCGGCCCTGATGACCCGGATATCATTGTTACACAACTTTGGAAATACCACGGGGGCTTGATCACGGCTGCTGGCAACAGATAAGTTAGATAAGTGCTTTATTCCTGATATCTGTTGACTTTAACATGGCTACGGATTTACAGCGTTGACCATTACCAGCTAGGCCGCAGATGGTTTTAAACCATCGGTAATTAATCATCGATGATTGAGCCATCAGTGGTATAGCAATGCAAATGTGCAGAAGGCGGCCAGCCTTAGCCTATCGGGCCTCCCATTGATGGCAAGATTAGTTACAATCGCCATCAGACCATCGATGGCCTCCATTATTTTATTTTATTACATTTTTATGTTGTGAAATATTTATATTTTGGTAATATTATACAGAAATGTAATTTCATTCATCAAAGGGCACCCTGTAATTCTCCTACCATGACAGTATGATAAACTGTGATTCCGCCACTATTAGCGTGGAAAATATTGTTTGTTCATCTGCAGTACTGTACATAATAATGAGATGCTGTATATCACTAGTCAAAAGAGTTGCAGCAGTGCTACAGTATTATAAGCGGGGATGTAGTTATGTAACCGACCTCCGGTCACTATACCGACGCCGGAATCCCAGCCGATTCACAGCCCGAACAAACGGGGACTACTTCGTTGAGCTCTCTGCAGCCCCCCCCCCCCCTTCCCAACAGCAATATAAAGCTCGGGATCCCGGCGTTAGTATGGTGACTGGCAGGATCCCGAACGCCGGTCACCCGAACCCAACCCTTATAAGAGTGTAACAGGCCAGGAGCTACATAATGTAAAACAGCATTGTCTTGAGCTGTAAAATTGCAGTAAGCATATTACACAACACTTACACTGGGAAGATCATTAATTCCAGCAGGAACTGTGCCACCAAGTGCTCTCACGCAGCATGTGCTGGACTGTAATAAGGGTATTAGGAGTCTGTCCACTGCTCAGTGCTGAATGGGAACAAATACAGAGTGCAGATTATAAACCGTTTCTCCACAGTATACACTGCAATATGTTATTTTCCTGTAAAGGGTAACACTCGGCCATCTGTAAAGATAAGTGTGGATTTTACAGTAAAATCTCTATTTTGTCATTATGTAACAAATAGGTCAAAGATACGAATCGGGATCTTTCATAAATCCTAGACTTAAAAAAGACGGTATTTATTTTTACATTTATTATTTAATAGCAGTTTCTTATATAGCGCAGCATATTCCGTTGAGCTTTACAATGAGAACAACAGTAATAGAACAAAACTGGGCAAAAACAGACAGACATAAAGGTAGGAAGGCCCTGCTCGCAAGCTTACAATCTATAGGGAAATAGGGGTATGCCTTACCTGCCATTAGAACCTGAACCCTGTAACACAATGACCAATATGCTGCGTGTTAAGAGAGTTTATAGCAATGTCCAGTTAATATAAGGCTTTTGTTTGTTATATTATAAAAACAACACAGCTGATAACAGAATTGCATACTAGGCTACTCTCCTGGAATGGCCGGGAGGTTCCCAAAAATTGGAGTGGCACTCCCGGCCCCCCTGGAAGAGCGGGCAAGTCTCCCGGCTGAGCGCCACTTGCCCACATCCGCTTGCAACCCTCCCCCACGCGCTGTCCAAAGTGCGCTGGGCCCCTCGAGAAAGCCCTGGCTGTATCTTTAGCACCCAGAACCCCTGGAAGTGACATCATGAGGAACAAGTCACTGGCCTAAGTCTGAGGGCTACTTTCATAGGAAAATATATGGTAACTGAGAAACGAAATGACAGAGAACATGTCGGTGATCTGTAGATATTTGGTCACCTAAATTGCTTTATGTGAAGTGAAAGAGGCGAGATGCTGCTGTCTACAGACACCATGGACGAAGCAGGAAATGACACCAGAGATCAGCACAGATTCCCAGTCAGACGGCACCTGATCAGCGAATGATGTATCCAGCGTGGTAACTGCTCTTCCTCTGTGACACAAACATTTTCCCTCCTGTATTTCTTTAGTGACAATCTTATGGAATGAATGCATGGCAATATACTATCTCTGTACGATAATGGTGCTAGTAATGGTAAGACTGCGTGCAGAACTGACCGCTCACTAGTGCGAGGGAAAGCAATGCATGCTGGGATGTGTAGTTCCACAGCAGCTGAAGTTCTGTTGAAGTTTATGATAATTTACTTCTGTCTAGTGCGTCCACAATACAGATTTCTTCTTGCTTCTCCATGTAACACCCCACTGGTAGTAGGTATGCAAAATCTGCAGTCACTGTGTATAGTCCATCTCACTTACTCTGCCCCGGCTGGTCATGGGTTCAGGCACGGATACCAGAGGGCGCCCTGAATAATCAGGTGTTTAATTACAAGTGCATTGTGGGTGTGGACTACAGGTGTCTGTGCAGCGCATAAAGAATTGGGCGCCAGGCCATCTCAGAAAAACAGCATAAAGTTTATTTTAACATCAAACAGGGATATTGCAGGGATAACTTGTGAACACTCCTCCAGCACAAAGCATAACAGTTACAGTGGATCACATATCAGGGCACCTCCTCCAGCGCATCGCTTAGTCGCAGCGGCATATATATGGCGAACATCAGTACGTACCAGGGCATTCTGTGACCAGTAGTGCTACACATCAGGTTGCCGTCTCTCTCTCTCTCTTACTTAGCGAGGATTCTTTTCCATGGGGGGCTTCTAATCACGCCGCGTGGCTTTCCGACCACTTCACCCAGATACCTCTCGAGATTCATTTCCATGGGGGCTTTTAATCACGCCGCGTGGCTTCCGACCACTTCACCCAGATACCTCTCGAGACTCACACCTTTAGCACACTTTTCTCCTGGCATCACCCTTTCACTGCATTCTGAGTACTGCTGCTCTCACACTGCGATGTCTCCCTCTGTCACGTGCCTTGCTGTGGCTGGCATCACTCCCCACCAAAATATGTGAGGAGCCCTCACTGGGGCTACATCTTTCTGGTTAATCCACAACACTTCTGCTAGCTAATACACGTGCTTCTCCTCACTGTCTGTCTGCTCTCTGCTCACTCTGTTATAGTTGTGTCGTGTCCTCTCTCACTGCAGGACAACCTTTTTATAACCTTGCATTCCCAGGGACACATTCCATCTGGGATCTCCCGCTCTGAATTTTCCACTCTCAGTTTCCCACTCTAAGTCTGCAAATGGGTGAGTCATGCCCTCTGCATTTTGCATACTGATCTGTATTGCTGTGAGCTGGGCTGCTAACTCCTTCTGTGCTGCAAGCTGTAGGCTGCTGGCTTTGTTCTATATTACACAGCCATGCTGGCACCTGTAGTGCCACAGTTGATTTGTGCTTGCAGTTCCAGGGTATTACATCCATACAAAATGTAACTTTTGCGTACTGTAGTTGACAGCACCCCCTTAACACATTGAGCATTGCCTATCATCTGGTAAAGGGGTTTTCATTAGTGGATTTATGGTGATGAACCACATACACCCACAGTATCTAAATATTATATTGAGTGTGCAGATACCAAGTTTTTGAAGTTCTGCCATCACCAGTCTTTTTGAGTAGCATTAATCCTCCCACAACACACTATACTGGCTTTGGTGATGGGGCGAGTTACAATCACTTTACACTAACTCATAGAATTCAGCTCGGGGGGATGGTGTAGAGTTGGGTACAAGTCCAATGCGTTTCTTAGGGTATGTAGGGGGTTATTCAGAGTTGTTAGCAATTGGGCGAAACCATTTTGCAGTGCAGGTGGAGTAGATGTAACATGTGCAGAAAGAGTTAGATTTAAGAGTTAGATTTAGGTGGGTTATATTGTTTCTGTGCAGGGTGCACTGGCTGCTTTATTTCTATACTGCAATTTAGATTGCAGATTAAACACACCCCACCCAAATCTAACTCCCTCTGCACATGTTACATCTGCCCCACCTGCAGTGCAATATGGTTTTGCCCAATTGCTAACTTTTTTGGTATGCTAACAACTCTGAATAGCCCCCATAGTCATTGCTGTATGTCAACATTGTTGACACCAGAATGACGACATGGTCTTGCATGCCAATGCTCAGAATGTTGAATGTTAACGTTACAGGGTTGGGGTTAGGGTGTGGTTAATGTTAGGTTTAGGGTAAGGGCTCTAACAGTAGAAAAACATTCTGTCAACAACTGTCAACATGCACGATAATGAATGTTGACATGCTGGTGTCAACACTTTGTACCACACACGCTTTTTAGTACAGTACAGTTCATGAAAGAAGCATGCACTGATGGAAACCAACTTCGGATCTCAAAAGCCGTGACCCAGCTTCATAAAGGTCCTCTGATTAAACCAGATTCCTTTAGTGCATGTTTATTTCATGGCAACTGATAAATTGTGCCGACTCGTGCGATCCGCTGCTGCATCCAAAGACCCATCATAGGATCACTTGCATGAACATCGGCCATCTTGGTAACCCTCAGATTATTCCGGATGGTCGGGCTGTTCAGGCTTTGGGGGCCAGTAAATCTGTGCCAGAAGAAGCAGACCTTGGCCTCGGCACTCTCAGAAGACAGGGATGACGTCCCCATTTTTGGGAATGCTGCCCAGCACTACCCACTCCTCATCCCCAAACAATAGGCTACGACTTTGGGGGCACTGTGTGTGACATAGCAGGACGCGTTCTGCTCATATGCAGAATGGGTCCCTGCACGTGCCTCACTTCCTGCAGCCATGCTGCGTGACCATAGGGCTACTTTGATAGTAAACTGATCTGCGACGCGTGTTGCGGCTTTGTAAGCAGTCGCTGTGACTTGCATAGCTACCAGTGTGCGTCTCAGTACAAATACAGGCCGCAGTGACAATTACATACTTCCAAACAGCTGCTGCATACACATACACAGCTGCCAATGCATTTGCTTCCATTGCTGAATCAAACCCAGTACCTATGCACTCCCAGCAACTGTACTGAGACTGTATAGTCGTGATTTGGTGTTCAGAATATATCTGCGCCATAGGAATCGATAGTGAGTGTTCATCACTTAATGCTCTCATTGCATCGGCCTCTGCAGTGATGCCGGAGCTGGTTAAGCTGACACCATGGTTCATTAATGCAGCAAATTTCCCGTTCAGAAGTGGCTCTAGAGAACAGTGCCAGTGACCCTCACAATCCCCACATCAGTCTCCTGCAGCTGCATCAAGTGATGTGTTACTTCTCTGCAGCATCGGAGGAGGGAGGGGGAGACACCAGAGGCGTTGCACATCCCCAATATCATTAGTCAAATGACTGTGCAGTTCTGCAACCAACAAATCAAACTCTTCTTCTCTTCAGTTTCAAATCACTAAACCCAGTTTCAGTAAACTACAGATAAACAATAGGTCTTTTGTGCAATCATAAAAAAAAAAAAAAAGTAACCGGAGTGGAAATATGTCATTTATTTTAGGAAAAATTTAGAAAGTCCAAATAGTGAAAGGAGGGATTGCTGAAAAGTAGGGATGGGCACAGGCACCCATCGCCAGGTCCAGCTGAAAGGATTATACGGTGGCTTGGGAATAGTGATTGCCCAGTCTAGTAGGCTGCACATTTTCATATAGGAAACTATCGGGATGGCCCGAGAGGCTGCTTTACAGATGCTTGGGATTCATCTATGTGGCCATTGACAATCCTACAGCTATGGAGGCTGCTGGTCTGCTCTTCTGAACATGTACAAAGGATTGTCCGAGCGCAGACCCCACTCCCACTATATACTGTTTTTGTTTTTTTTTAACTTGTTTATTTACAGTTTTGAAAATGGAGGCGTTAATCCCGCACCAAACCATTGGGTAAATGTAAGAAACAGTAATACGAGTGGAGAAGTGAGCCAGTGGAGAAGTTGCCCATGGCAACCAATCAGCTGCTCTGTATAATTTTATTGTATGCAAATTATAAATATTACTGCATTGCTGATTAGTTGCCATGGGCAACTTCTCCACTGGCTCACTTCTCCACTCTTATCACTGCTTCATACATTTACCCCTATAGGAGATAAGTACATGGGGGTCATTCCGAGTTGTTCGCTCGTTATTTTTTTTTCGCAACGGAGCGATTAGTCGCGAATGCGCATGCGCAATGTCCGCAGTGCGACTGCGCCAAGTAAATTTGCTATGCAGTTAGGAATTTTACTCACGGTTTTTTCTTCGTTCTGGTGATCGTAATGTGATTGACAGGAAGTGGGTGTTTCTGGGCGGAAACAGGCCGTTTTATGGGTGTGTGCGAAAAAACGCTACCGTTTCCGGGAAAAACGCGGGAGTGGCTGAAGAAACGCTCCCCATGCACACCACACACTCCGGTCACTGATGGGTGCAGGGCGCTGGGGGGGGGGGGGGGGGGGGCGCCCTGGGCTGCAATAAGAGTACCTTAGCTTGGAAAAAAAAAACACATAATATAGTCAGTAAGACTATATATGTGTAAAATCCCCTGCCAAAAATATCCTGAAAAAAGCGGGAGAAGTCCGCCGAGAAGGGGGCGGGGCTATCTCCCTCAGCACACTGGCGCCATTTCCTCTCACAGCTCCGCTGGAAGGACGCTCCCAAGGCTCTCCCCTGCAGTTTCGAGGCTCAATAGGGTAAAAAAGAGAGGGGGGGGGCACTAAATTTAGGCGCAAACTGTGTATTATAGCAGCTATAGGGGAAAAATCACTGTGTGTAGTGTGTATCCCTGCATTATATAGCGCTCTGGTTTGTGCTGGCATACTCTCTCTCTGTCTCCCCAAAGGACTTTGTGGGGTCCTGTCCTCAGTCAGAGCATTCCCTGTGTGTGTGTGGTGTGTCGGTACGGCTGTGTCGACATGTTTGATGAGGAGGCTTATGTGGAGGCGGAGCAGGTGCCGATAAATGTGATGTCACCCCCTGCGGGGTCGACACCTGAATGGATGGACATGTGGAAGGAATTACGCGACAGTGTCAACTCCTTACATAAAAGGTTTGACGACATAGCAGATGTGGGACAGCCGGCCTCTCAGCCCGTGCCTGCCCAGGCGTCTCAAAAGCCATCAGGGGCTCTAAAACGCCCACTACCTCAGATGGCAGACACAGATGTCGACATGGATACTGACTCCAGTGTCGACGACGATGAGACTAGTGTACATTCCAATAGAGCCACTCGTTATATGATTACGGCAATGAAAAATGTGTTGCACATTTCTGATATTACCCCAGGTACCACAAAAAAGGGTATTATGTTTGGGGAGAAAAAGCTACCAGTGGTTTTTCCCCCATCTGATGAATTAAATGAAGTGTGTGAAGAAGCGTGGGCTTCCCCCGAAAAGAAACTGGTAATTTCTAAAAAGTTACTAATGGCGTACCCTTTCCCGCCAGAGGACAGGTCACGTTGGGAGACATCCCCTAGGGTGGATAAAGCGCTCACACGTCTGTCAAAAAAGGTGGCACTACCGTCTCCGGACACGGCCGCTTTAAAGGAGCCTGCGGATAGAAAGCAGGAGGCTATCCTGAAGTCTGTATATACACACTCAGGAATTATACTGAGACCGGCTATTGCTTCAGCATGGATGTGCAGTGCTGCAGCTGCGTGGTCAGATTCCCTGTCGGAAAACATTGATACCCTAGACAGGGACACTATATTGCTAACCGTAGAGCATATTAAAGACGCTGTCTTATACATGAGAGATGCACAGAGGGATATTTGCCGGCTGGCATCTAAAATAAACGCAATGTCCATTTCTGCCAGGAGAGGATTGTGGACTCGGCAGTGGACAGGAGATACAGATTCTAAAAGGCACATGGAAGATTTGCCTTACAAGGGTGAGGAATTGTTTGGGGATGGTCCCTCGGACCTCGTTTCCACAGCGACAGCTGGGAAGTCAGCATTTTTACCCCATGTTCCCTCACAGCCAAAGAAAGCACCGTATTATCAGGTACAGTCCTTTCGGCCCCAGAAAGGCAAGCGGGTTAGAGGCGCGTCCTTTCTGCCCAGATGCAGAGGTAGAGGGAAAAAGCTGCAACATACAGCCAGTTCCCAGGAACAAAAGTCCTCCCCCGCTTCCTCTAAGTCCACCGCATGACGCTGGGGCTCCACAGGCGGAACCAGGTACGGTGGGGGCCCGTCTCAAGAACTTCAGCGACCAGTGGGCTCGCTCACGGGTGGATCCCTGGATTCTACAAGTAGTATCTCAGGGGTACAAGCTGGAATTCGAGACGTCTCCCCCTCGCCGTTTCCTCAAATCTGCCTTGCCGACAGCTCCCCCGGACACGGAGGCAGTGCTGGAGGCGATTCACAAGCTGTATTCTCAGCAGGTGATAACCAAGGTACCCCTCCTTCAACAAGGACGGGGTTACTATTCCACAATGTTTGTGGTACCGAAACCGGACGGTTCGGTGAGACTCATTTTAAATGTAAAATCCTTGAACACTTATATAAGAAGGTTCAAGTTCAAGATGGAATCGCTCAGGGCGGTGATTGCAAGCCTGGACGAGGGGGATCACATGGTATCACTGGACATCAAGGATGCTTACCTGCATGTCCCCATTTACCCTCCTCACCAGGAGTACCTCAGATTTGTGGTACAGGACTGTCATTACCAATTCCAGACGTTGCAGTTTGGTCTGTCCACGGCACCGAGGGTGTCACAACTGAGGGCCTGAGCTGACGGGAGGCAGCCTCAGTTGTAGGGGCTGAGATGTAACGGAACCTGGGAGGTTGTATCAGACCCCTAGACATGTAAGTAACATGTAGAATAACTGCCCGAAGGTGTGACCACGACAACCAGGATAAAAGTCAATGATGTTTATTATGACAAACTCCGTAACACAGCAGCAGTAAAAGGAAACATAAAAGTCAACAGAGGATAAATACAATTCCTGGGTACTACAGGGTGGCAAGGGCCACAGGCACGGGTAGTGTGAGACAGTTCTTATAATCTTCTAGTTGGAAAGTCCTTACCAGGCCTGACTGTAGCAATGGAGAGAACCCAGGATCGTACCAGCTGATGTTCCAGGAAAGGCTGGGCTGCTGAAGGTAAAACGGCTGCTGTGGATACTGGCTGGAACCAGACTGTTGTTGGTACGGAGTGGATACTGGCTGGAACCAGTTAAATAATAAACGAACTTGAGAGCGATGAAATAATAATGAAGTTTGGAGTTTGAGAGCGGTGAAATAATAATACCGGTGGAGAGTGGTAAACTGCAGAAAAGGACACCGGCCCTTTAAGAGAAGCTATACACTGCTGGAAGCTGGGCTGGAAGCAGGTGATTGTTTGAGAGCGGTGAAATAATAATACCGGTGGAGAGTGGTAAACTGCAGAAAGGACACCGGCCCTTTAAGAGAAGCTGTACACTGCTGGAAGCTGGGCTGGAAGCAGGTGATTGTTGTAGCTGGAAACAGGTGAGTCCAGAATGGATCGGAGAGTCAGGCTACACCGCAGATGGAATGCTGGTGCGGGTCTCTATAGCAGAAGTCTGGAGACAGGAGCTGGAACCTGGAAGACAACCACAGGAGAGAGACAAACTGGAACTAGGTTAGACAACCAAAGCACTGACGCCTTCCTTGCTCAGGCACAGCATACTTATACCTGCAGCAAGGAAGGGGTTGGCTAGGCAATTATGCAAATCAACAATACAGACAGCAGATTGGTGGAAATAATCAGATGACAAAATCCAAGATGGCTGCGCCCATGCAGACACTTGGAGGGAAGTTTGGTTTGTAATCCATGTGAGAATTGAAACAGTAATGGCGACGCCGGCCACAGGAGACAGGAGACGCCAGACTGACAAGCGCACATTTAACCACGCGGGCACAGCGGAGGCCGCGGCTGATGAAATCACCACTCTGACATTCTGCATGTGGAAACTCAGGAACAGCGGGATCCGGTCCTGGAACGCTGAGCCAGCCTTAGGAGGCATCTGAAGGGTAAGTAATGGCGTCCAGATACCCGGATCGTGACAGAGGGTATTTACCAAGGTAATGGCCGAAATGATGATACTCCTTCGGAAAAAGGGAGTTTTAATTATCCCGTACTTGGACGATCTCCTTATAAAGGCGAGGTCCAGGGAACAGTTGTTGATCGGAGTAGCACTAGCTCGGGAAGTGCTACAACAGCACGGCTGGATCCTGAATATTCCGAAGTCGTAGCTGGTTCCTACAACGCGTGTACTGTTCCTGGGGATGGTTCTGGACACAGAACAGAAAAAAGTGTTTCTCCCGGAGGAGAAGGCCAAGGAGTTGTCATCTCTAGTCAGAGACCTCCTAAAACCAAAACAGGTGTCGGTGCACCACTGCACGCGAGTCCTGGGAAAGATGGTGGCTTCTTACGAAGCAATTCCATTCGGAAGGTTCCAAGCAAGGATCTTTCAGTGGGATCTGTTGGACAAGTGGTCCGGATCGCATCTTCAGATGCATCGGCTGATAACCCTGTCTCCAAGGGCCAGGGTGTCGCTGCTGTGGTGGGTGCAGAGTGCTCATCTTCTAGAGGGCCGCAGATTCGGCATACAGGACTGGTTCCTGGTGACCACGGATGCCAGCCTTCGAGGTTGGGGGGCAGTCACACAGGGAAGAAACTTCCAGGGACAATGGTCGAGTCAGGAGACTTCCCTACACATAAATATTCTGGCACTAAGGGCCATTTACAATGCCCTAAGTCAGGCAAGACCCCTGCTTCAACACCAGCCGGTGCTGATCCAGTCAGACAACATCACGGCGGTCGCCCATGTAAACCGACAGGGCGGCACAAGAAGCAGGATGGCGATGGCAGAAGCCACAAGGATTCTCTGATGGGCGGAAAATCATGTGTTAGCACTGTCAGCAGTGTTCATTCCCAGAGTGGACAACTGGGAAGCAGACTTTCTCAGCAGACACGACCTCCACCCGGGAGAGTGGGGACTTCATCCAGAAGTCTTCCAAATGATTGTACACCGGTGGGAAAGGCCACAGGTGGACATGATGGCGTCCCGCCTCAACAAAAAGCTAAAAAGATATTGCGCCAGGTCAAGGGACCCTCAGGCGATAGCTGTGGACGCTTTAGTGACACCGTGGGTGTACCAGTCGGTTTATGTGTTCCCTCCTCTTCCTCTCATACCCAAGGTACTGAGGATAATAAGAAGGAGAAGAGTAAGAACTATAATCATTGTTCCGGATTGGCCAAGAAGAGCTTGGTACCCAGAACTTCAAGAAATGATATCAGAGGACCCATGGCCTCTGCCGCTCAGACAGGACCTGCTGCTGCAGGGACCCTGTCTGTTCCAAGACTTACCGCGACTGCGTTTGACGGCATGGTGGTTGAACGCCGGATCCTGAAGGAAAAGGGCATTCCGGAGGAAGTCATCCCTACGCTGATAAAAGCTAGGAAGGAGGTGACCGCAAACCATTATCACCGCATATGGCGAAAATATGTTGCGTGGTGTGAGGCCAGAAGGGCCCCAACGGAGGAATTTCAGCTGGGTCGATTTCTGCACTTCCTACAGTCAGGGGTGACTATGGGCCTCAAATTAGGTTCCATTAAGGTCCAGATTTCGGCTCTGTCGATTTTCTTCCAAAAAGAACTGGCTTCACTGCCTGAAGTTCAGACGTTTTTTAAAGGAGTGCTGCATATTCAGCCCCCTTTTGTGCCTCCAGTGGCACCTTGGGATCTCAACGTGGTGTTGGATTTCCTTAAGTCACATTGGTTTGAGCCACTTAAAACCGTGGAACTAAAATATCTCACGTGGAAAGTGGTCATGCTGTTGGTCTTGGCTTCAGCCAGGCGTGTGTCAGAATTGGCGGCTTAGTCATGTAAAAGCCCTTATCTGATTTTCCAGATGGATAGGGCAGAATTAAGGACTCGTCCCCAATTTCTTCCTAAGGTGGTATCAGCTTTTCATTTGAACCAACCTATTGTGGTGCCTGCGGCTACTAAGGACTTGGAGGATTCCAAGTTGCTGGACGTAGTCAGGGCCCTGAAAATCTATGTTTCCAGGACGGCTGGAGTCAGGAAAACTGACTTGCTATTTATCCTGTATGCGCCCAACAAGCTGGGTGCTCCTGCTTCAAAGCAGTCTATTGCTCGCTGGATCTGTAGTACGATTCAACTTGCACATTCTGCGGCTGGACTGCCGCATCCTAAATCTGTAAAAGCCCATTCCACGAGGAAAGTGGGCTCTTCTTGGGCGGCTGCCCGAGGGGTCTCGGCTTTACAACTTTGCCGAGCTGCTACTTGGTCGGGTTCAAACACATTTGCTAAATTCTACAAGTTTGATACCCTGGCTGAGGAGGACCTTGAGTTTGCTCATTCGGTGCTGCAGAGTCATCCGCACTCTCCCGCCCGTTTGGGAGCTTTGGTATAATCCCCATGGTCCTTACGGAGTCCCCAGCATCCACTAGGACGTCAGAGAAAATAAGAAAATTTACTCACCGGTAATTCTATTTCTCGTAGTCCGTAGTGGATGCTGGGCGCCCATCCCAAGTGCGGATTGTCTGCAATACTTGTATATAGTTATTGCCTAACTAAAGGGTTATTGTTTGGAGCCATCTGTTGAGAGGCTCAGTTGTTATTCATACTGTTCACTGGGTATAGTATCACGAGTTGTACGGTGTGATTGGTGTGGCTGGTATGAGTCTTACCCGGGATTCCAAATCCTTTCCTTATTGTGTCAGCTCTTCCGGGCACAGTTTCCTAACTGAGGTCTGGAGGAGGGGCATAGAGGGAGGAGCCAGTGCACACCAGGTAGTCCTAAATCTTTCTTAGTTGTGCCCAGTCTCCTGCGGAGCCGCTATTCCCCATGGTCCTTACGGAGTCCCCAGCATCCACTACGGACTACGAGAAATAGAATTACCGGTGAGTAAATTCTTATTATTTTCCTTCTTAAAAAAAAACCTCCCTTGTTGATGAGGGTGGGAAACCCTTAATATTTGCTAAATTACCGGTAGCTATTCTGGGTGAAAATAATTCTATGATATACTTGAGAGACCCATACCCTCCAACATTTCACACGTAAAAATCGGTACAAATTATGAAAAGAGGCGTGGCCACGGGTAAAGGGGGCGCAGTCACGCCCCTTTTCCTATACTTTCAATGGAAGTTTGGAGAGCCAAAAATCGGCACAGACCATAAAAAAAAAGGTACTGTACCTGCTAATAAGGTACAGTTGGAGGGTATGGAGACCATCCATGAAGTATACTCTTATCATTTTTGCAAATTGCTTGTATATAAGCATACCATCAACAGAGCTGGAATATAGGAGGGGTGACGGGCGGTCACTCTGGGGCCCCCACAAATTAGTGGCCCCTACATACTGACTCATTATTAGTAACTGCGGGCAGTCTCAACAATAACACAGGAGACCAAAGGAGGGACCCCTTCTCCATCTCATCCCTCTCCTTACCTCTCACCTTCAGCTCTTCCTTTCTGCTGTTGTTGGTGGGGACTGTTTTGTACTTATGACAGAGCCCCTGACAGTCCTGCGCTGACTCAGCCACCCAGGTAGGTACCATACTTTTCAGACACCCAATGGGGGAGTGGGAGCCTTTCCCTGGGCCGAATACAGGGGCCTGGGTCTTGCTGGCCCTCCACCCCATTATTATTATTATTATTATCCTTTATTTATATGGCGCCACAAGGGTTCCGCAGCGCCCAATTACAGAGTACATATGCACATAATCAAAACAGGAAAACAGTGACTTACAGTTGAAGACAATATAGGATAAGTACAGGGTAACTAAGCATAACTACACCAGTAAATGACATAGAGATAAGTTCCAGGTGGCCAAAAAACTGCATGATTAAGTAAAAAAAGGATAAGCACATGAGGGAAGAGGGCCCTACTCGTTAGAGCTTACATTCTAAGGGGAGGGGTAGACAGACAGGGGTGACACAGATGGGGTACATAGAGAGCGTGGAACAGAGGGTTAGGATGAGATTTGGCTGGGTTTGGTGAAGACGTGGGTCTTAAGAGCCCGTTTGAAGTTTTGTAGAGAGGTGGAGAGTCTGAGGAGGAGAGGTAAAGAATTCCAGAGGAGGGGAGCAGCACGTGAAAAATCTTGGAGATAGGAGTCGGAGGAAGTAATCAGAAGACAGGAGAGTCGGCGTGCATTAGCAGAGCGAAGAGGACGGGTGGGAGAGTAAAGGGAGATAAGGTCAGAGATGTAAATGGGAGAGGAGTGGGTGAGTGCTTTGTAAGTGAGTGTGAGAAGTTTGAATTGGATTCTGAAAGGTAAGGGAAGCCAGTGAAGGGCTTGTAGGAGAGGGGGGGGGGGGGGTGGACGTAGTGCGTTTGGTGAGGAAGATGAGCTGGGCAGCAGCATTGAGGATAGATTGGAGTGGAGAGAGGTAATTGTCAGGGAGGCCAGTTAGGAGGAGATTACAGTAGTCCAGTCTGGAAATAATCAGTGAGTGAATAATGATCTTAGTGGCATCCTGGGTGAGAAATGGTCTGATCCTGGAAATGTTTTTGAGATGAAAATGACAGGTTTGTGAGAGGTGCTGAATGTGTGGTTTGAAGGAGAGGGAGGAGTCAAGGATTACACCAAGACAGCGTACTCGGGGGCTAGAGGAGCTAGTCGTGCCATCAATGGATAATGAGATTGTGGGAGGTGAGGTTGTGCAGGAGGGTGAGAAGATGATCAGCTCAGTCTTAGACATGTTGAGTTTAAGAAAGCACTGGGACATCCAGGAAGAGATAGCAGAAATACAGTTAGAGGTACGACTGAGGAGAGCCGTGGAGAGATCAGGGGAGGAGAGGTAGATATGAGTGTCATCAGCATAGAGGTGATACTGGAAGTTAAAAGAACTAATGAGTTCACCTAAAGAGGACGTATAGAGAGAGAAAAGGAGAGGACCAAGAACAGAACCTTGGGGGACACCAACAGTTAGTGGAGGTGGGGGGGAGGTAGCATCATGAGAGGAGACAGAGAAGGAATGATCAGAGAGGTAGGAGGACAGCCAGGAGACGGCAGTATCGCGTAGACCAAGAGAGTGAAGGATTTGCAGAAGGAGAGGGTGGGCCACAGTGTCAAAAGCAGCAGAGAGGTCAAGAAGAATAAGCAGAGTGTAGTGGCCCTTAGATTTGGCTGCATGGAGGTCATTGCAGACTGTTGTGAGGACAGTTTCAGTGGAGTGGAGAGAACGGAAACCAGACTGGAATGGGTCAAGCAGTGAGTGAGAGGAAAGAAAGCAGTGAGGCGATTATTGACAATACGCTCAAGAAGTTTGGAGGCAGAGGGGAGGAGAGAGATGGGTCAATAGTTGGAGTGTTAGTATGAAGGGTAGGTTTTTTTAAGAATGGGGAAACAAGAGCATGCTTGAAGGCAGAGGGGACAGTGCCTGATGAGAGGGAGAGACTGAGAAGGTGGGCAAGATGGGAACAGGCAGAGGGAGAGAGGTAGCGGAGGAGGTGGGAGGGGATAGGGTCGAGTGGGGAGGTTGTGGGGGGGGGGAATGTATGAGGGCCATGACTTCCTCGCCAGAAACATGGGAGAAAGATGTCAGAGTTGGTAAGAGGGAAGGGGAGGAGTGGCAAGAGACGGGTGGTGGCTGGTTGCTGGTCTGGTGGGATGTGATGTCCTGATGTATGGAGTCAATCTTGGATGTGAAATAAGTGGCAAAGTCAAGAGCAGACAATGAGGAAGGGAGAGGAGGTGGTGGTGGGCAGAGGAGGGAGTTAACAGTGGCAAAGAGGTGCCGGGGGTTGGAAGACTGGGTAGAGATGAGGATTTTGAAGTATGATTGTTTAGCGCGGGAAAGGGCAGCACAGGGAGGATAGGGATGAGGTGTCAATAGCCTCAATGTTACAATTAGTGATGTTTAGCCTTAGGAGGGACAGATGGGGAAGCAGAGATAGATAAGTTGAAAGAGAGCAAGTGGTGGTCAGAGAGGGGAAAAGGGGAATTGGAGAAATCAGAAATACCACAGCGGTGAGTGAAAACCAGATCCAGTGAGCTCCTGTTCACATGGGAGGGTGAGGTGGTCCACTGGGAGAGACCAAGTGAAGAGGTGAGGTTAAGGAGTTTAGAGGCAGGTGATTTTGTGGGGTTATCAATAGGGATGTTGAAATCATCTAGGATAATGGAGGGAATGTCAGAAGAGAGGAAGTGAGGTAGCCAGGAAGCAAAATTGTCGAGGAATTTGGAGGAAGTGCCAGGTGCCCATTCCAAACTGCAGGGTCAGTCAGTGCTCTCTCTCCCCAGCCCAGCACACAGCACATGCTACTGTATGCTGGGATAGGCAGAGAAGCAGCTGCAGAAGCAGTTAGTGCTCTCTCACCCTTATATATATATATAGTAAACGCTGGTTTACTTACAGGACTAAAAAGCATATACCTTAAACACACTTGATACACTTTAATATTGAGCCGCCGCGGTAATTAACCTTTCACCTTTATGTTATTCACAAACCTTACGTACACAAAGTCGCACAGTGTACGCATTCTGCGTACGTACACCTAAAGGGCGTAGTAACTACACAGTTTGCGTACACAGGCCTATACGCTGTTAGCACAATGCAGCAGCCCGAGTGGCTGTAAATACACTTTAATACCTTAGCAGGGAAAGGAAACACGACACCAGGTTGTATTTAAAATGTCGAGTTCTGACACACCAACATATAATTACTGAAAGGGGGTTACAATAACAATACAATACAATAGAATAATGGCTAGTCAGTGGTACATACGTGTTTGGTTTTCGCCTGCGCTTCCCAGTCTGGTCCTCAGTCATCTGGTTAGATGACCTTTAGAGTCTGTGATAGTGACCTGGCATGCGGCTGGCTCTTTATACAGTGGATTAAAACATAATACAATAGACACTGTGTGCTCTTCTTCCATTGGTTCGGGGGTGGGACATATCCTGTGCACCGGGCATCATTGGTCAGCTCAAGAAGTGGGCGATGGCTAAGACTTGAGATGTGATTTCTGTTGTTTGCATCTGAGTTCCCGCCCCATGACCAGTTAAACCCATCACATTAATCATACATAAATCTGGTATTATTAATAACTTAATGTGGTAATATATGATAATATTCTTATTCCCACCAGATTAATGTTTACGTGACTCTGAACAATATGATCCCACACATGATATGATTATCTATTTCCATCCTCAAGATATACATATATCTACATATATCCATATAGTCATTATATATATATATATATATATATACACATACTCCTGCTATTACAATTTGTTAGGAATTATATACATATATATATATACATATATATATATATATATATATATAATAGTAAAAGATTCTCGTGGGAGCCAAAGCGCCTTTAGTATAACAATATTTAAAAGATTTTTTTATTCACACAAAATGAACAATATTCACAACCTAGACATTCGTCTTTGACGTAAGTATGTAAACTTTTAGACAATGTACAAAATGCAGATATGCGCACCCTGGGGTATTATGGGATAATTATATATTTTGTGGAGAACGTTCAATGTTCAGATGTTCAAATCCTTCCCTTTTAGAGTAAGAACAGAATTCCTCCTTTTTCCCTCTTGCTCTGCATGCAGTCTAAGACTGGGGGTGACCACTTCAGCGGAGATTGCAGCACTGCTGTGTTGGAGCGCTGGTTTGAAAACGTTTCTAACAAAGTAAGTATGTAAAAGCTTATTAAAACAATATAACAGTCTCATACATAAACATTTTTGAGCTGATGTGAGGGATTAACAGTCAGGTGATCACAGTCAGAACTTGGAAGAGATGTATCTCCAACCAGATGCTTGTGGCAAAGGCTCTATTAACCCAAATCGTGAAATCCAACGCGTTTCGTCCGTTAGGACTTCATCATGGGTTTATAATCAGTTTTTATATAACAGAATGGATTACCACTGGTTATATTTCTCAATGTTACATCCAATAGAACATTCGGTATTCAATTCATATGATATCTAATCTCCTCAAGGATAGTAGAACCCTATAATCCACATCTGCTTCAATATGTATCACCAAAATTGGTCTTATGGTGTCTCAAATCATGGACAGCACTACTCCTTTTTCAATGGGACTGGTACAACCTCACAGGAACACAGCTATCTGATTGAAAAAGGAGTAGTGCTGTCCAGTTTTTAATACCTCATCTGACAGAGGGTATTTCTTAGTGATTTGAGACTAGTGGTATAGCGCAAGAAAGGGTTACATTTTGTTTTGCGAGATATATATATATATATACACAAATATATACATCTCCAAGAGTTTAGACTATGAATGTTATTACCTCAGATTTCTAGATGTCTGGTTTGTATTTTTGTTAGCTATTGCTAATTGAGTTTCTCCTCAGCCTAGGTTCCTGGGTATTGTCTTTTTGTTTGTCTTGTTTTCAGACAAGACAATGACAATCCAGTATTTATTGTTGTCGACAGAAACTGGGCTACCCTAGAATAATATGAATAAATAAAGGTGTTTGCCTTCTTCATAGGATTTCAAAGCTTTGTGTAAATAAGGCCATTGTATTTGAGTCTCTGGGAGTTTAATTTATGTGTGACCGATCTTCATGCTATTAGAAGAGGAAGCAGACAGTGGGGGATTTATAGAGTATGTGGAACACAGCGCTCAGCCCCTGATATCTGACCGTAAAGGGTGTCTGTGTTAACTGTGTATATGCAGTCTTAATTTTAATATGTTGCAGATGGGAACCACATGTTTCATCAATTTGTGTCAAACAGGTAAACCACAAATCAAGGTGCCAAATAAACTTTTAATGAGGAGTCACAGTGCTCCTCCCAGACAACTTGTTAATGCTTTAAGTTATCCTTTAACAATTAAAGGTTAATTCTGTCCATGCAAATGGCGTGAATTGTTCCCATATAAGATCCCTTTACAAGTCTTTAATCACTACTATAGTCCAGCAAAATTAATGCACCTAAATGATCCGGTTAACAAGGTATAGGTTCAAATGCTGATCGCAGAGGAAGGCCAATTAAGGCTGAAACGCGTTGGAGAAATAGGACACGATCTAACACATATCATCTGCAAAAAAACGCTGACAGCATCCACCGCTTCTGCTCCCCCAGTCTCCTTCACTGGCTAGTGAAGTGGAGCCGCCGTCAGTGCTGCAGCGCGCCGGGGACTGAATACCTACACCAGGTTAACAGTACCCGGAAGTGCCGCAGCCACCGGTGGTCTCGTCGTCCCGGAGGCTCATTCATCGGTGTGCAGGCTTGCACACAGAAGATTTACACCCGCCTGGGACCGGGACGGAGAAGGAAGGAAGCGCAGCGGGGGACGACAGACGAGGACGATCAGAAGAAGAAGGGTAAGTATATGTACCTGAGGGTCACGGGACGCCGCACCCCCAGAACATATATCCCCCACCACATACTTGCATTGTCTATTTAAACTTAATTTTAGCTGCGGTTAGCAGTACTAAGGACTGCTCTGTTTAGGACGAAATACCACTTTTAAAGTACATTTTTTTGCGATCAGCATTTGAACCTATACCTTGTTAACTGGATCATTTAGGTGCATTAATTTTGCTGGACTATAGTAGTGATTAAAGACTTGTAAAGGGATCTTATATGGGAACAATTCACGCCATTTGCATGGACAGAATTAACCTTTAGTTGTTAAAGGATAACTTAAAGCATTAACAAGTTGTCTGGGAGGAGCACTGTGACTCCTCATTAAAAGTTTATTTGGCACCTTGATTTGTGGTTTACCTGTTTGACACAAATTGATGAAACATGTGGTTCCCATCTGCAACATATTAAAATTAAGACTGCATATACACAGTTAACACTGACACCCTTTACGGTCAGATATCAGGGGCTGAGCGCTGTGTTCCACATACTCTGCAATTTACCTAGTAGGATAGATCACCTACAAACATTAGCAGCTCGCCAATTTCAATAGTTAGCATTGCCTCAGTGCGCAGGTGGTAACTCTCTAAAAGTGAGGGATTTATGCAATATATGGATTAGATATATGATATGTCTTTGTGGCTTTTCCATGCGAGTACAAATTCCACTATAATTACTCATACCACGCTCTAATGCGCAGGACCGCGGAAGCGGCCATATGCAAATTGCGAATATGTGCATGCACGGCCGAATATGTACGCACACGGAGGCCATCTATGTGGTGTTTGTACGTAATGTGTGTACTGTAATATTTTCTGACTTCGACAGTCCACCCTTTGGCAGTCATCAATAACTGCCACTAACTAATCAATAAACAGGAAAAAAATATTACCTATACAATATATACAAAAGCTTGGATGATTGGGGGAGATTTGTAGTTGGGAAATGTATGACGTAGTGGGATAGTAAAAAGCATGTATGTATGAATCCATGTCTGAGGGGCATTTATCATCGTGCCGTATATGTTCTAAATAAGCTTCGAGGTATTGTGAAGTATACATTAAATCCTTCTCATCCCATATTAAGGGTCTGTAAATGGGCCAACAAACACTACCGAGCTCTTTTCGGCTTCTTGTTCCAACAAATGGGGTGCACATTTAGTTGATGATACATGGAGGGGGAACATATGTGAGTGCTAGTATATGTGGATATCACCTGTCGACTATGTGTGCCATTAACTGGAGGTTGAAGAGATGAAGATAAGACACATATAAAAATACATTCACATAAACATTTTGGGTAGGGCTGACGTCTTTTCCAGTTGGATGTATGTGGGCAGAGGGGGAGACAAAGAAAAACGGGTGAAAGAAACAGGCCATGAAATTAATTTGCAATCCTTATCATAACGCTGTCTCTATGGATGGATCGTAGATTAAATCTGCTGCTATAACAGCGCCCTCGCTCCTTAGACTCATCAAATTTGTGCCGTGCTTGCGCCGCGTTAGAATTTGAACACACCTTAATATCAAACCAATAATTTTGATGACTCCCAGGATACAAAGGAGAAACTTCCCCACACTCATAATGACATTTTGAGCCCACTCTCCTAAACCTGAGGACCATTTGCGTGGGTTCAGCCATGAGACCCAGCCGGTCAGTTCATTACTCACAGTCGCTAAGGTAAGGTTGTGGTCCTCCTGAATTCCCACTTCAACTGCAAGATCTCGTCCATCTTCTGATCGATGATCTCCGTTGGGTCGTCAGTGCTGTTCGTAATATATGTACAGCACTTCACACCATATTGAGTTGCCAGAGTAACACAGTACCCACCTGTCACAGCTGTGACATAATTAAGGACCATCCTGTGCTGAATCAGTTCCTTCTTGTAGGCTTGTAACTCCCTTCCTGTGTACCTGAAGGTGTCCTCATACATCTCAGTGATATTATCTATCAAGTTCGCTAGCGCATGGATATACTTATAATTTGTAGTTCCTCTGGCAGTACGGGTAATGTCTAATGCGAGAAGGAACTGAATCCCGGTGGATTCGTGGATCAAATCAGAAGCTGTATGCTCTGCCCTATCTATGAGGTGTCTCTTTATGATGTGTTCATAGTGAGTATGAGTATAAGGAGCCTGAGCACTGCGATGAACGTCTTTCATTTTATCATGGGTTATGGTCATGACCTCCGGTAGTACTCTCCCAATATAACACAATCCCTCTGAGCTCGGGGCAAGCCACTTGTACGCCTTCCTCCCACATATGAAAGAGGCATCATCTGGGAGAACATAGGGGACAAAATGTAACATCACCATATTGCAAACTTTCCAAGTAAAGAAACCAATCCCTAGTTCTCCCATCTGCTCAGTACAAGTGTCGGGCTGGATGATATGGGCACAATACCCTGACGATACTTTTCCAACCCACATGGTCTTGCTTCCACAGGTATACCTATACCGAAAATACCTGCCACTGTTGGCTATTTGGCGTACAAGTTCAGCAGACAATATCCCTTCACAGTGCCTCCGAGCTCCATGACTACCAGAGCGCTTACTGATACCAGCCTTTACTCGAGTGATGTGCTGCTCCTGAGAGCCTACAAATTCGTACTCGCCATCAGAACCCATTCCAGATCCCTGCTCGACCTCTCTGGGACCCTCACCAAAACAAATTGTCTTGATCAAAAACAGAATTACTAGTAGAACCCGAAACGCAGTCTCTTGTGATAGATCCATTTTGTTAGGGGAAAGAAGGAAAATAAGAAGGAGAAAAGAAAGGAAAATGCAGGGGGAGTTGAAAAAAGAAAATGGTGCGACAACCATCCTAGATCTTGTTGCTCTCTGTGCTCAGGTGCCTTTCAACAGTCTTGCCTCTCAACTTTCCCGGAACAAACACTCTAGTGTCTCTTTGCCTTGCTCTTTGAACACACAGTTCACTTTGAATGCACAGTTACCAAACTACTTTGTCACGAGTTCTCTCCGGGTCAGCGACCTTCTTGCAGTGGGACGGGTGGACCCAAGTCTCTCTTTCGGCGACCTTTAATGCTATCGTGCTGGTTAACAAGACTTGATACGGTCCTTCCCACCTGTCTATGAGGCAACCTGAGTGTAAGAAATTTCGACTCATCACATAATCCCCAGGCTCAATGTCATGACAATTACTGTCTGGTAGGGTAGCAATCACCAGCTTTAGATTTCCTTGTTGATTTCTCAGCTGCTGGCTCATCCCAACCAAACATTTCACAGTCACTTCATTATTACATTTCAAATCATCCTGGGGGTCTATCATTACATGAGGTTGTCGACCAAAAAGAATTTCAAAGGGTGATAAATTAAGCGGAGACCTGGGAGTGGTTCTGATGCTGTACAACACTAGTGGCAAAGCTTCTGACCACAACAATCCAGTTTCAGCCATTAATTTGCTGAGCTTGTTCCCATCAGTTTGCACATGACCTGAAAGACTTCACCTGTAAAATGGGTACCCCTATCACTTTCAATTACTCTAGGGATACCATATCTACACACAAATTCCTGCACAATTTTCTTTGCAGTGAACGTAGCAGTGTTTGTGGCAGCAGGGAACGCTTCTACCCATTTGGAAAATACATCAATAAAAACGAACACATATTTCAAATTCCTACAGGGTGGTAACTGTATGAAGTCGATTTGTATTACCTGAAAAAGGTCCGTCTGTCGGAGGGATATGGGATGGCTCTGTTGGTATTGTCTTTCCAATATTCTTCCTCAAGCAAATAAAACATGTCATTGCTCTCTTAACTGCATGAGAATAGAATCCTGGTGCACACCAGTAGGCTCTCATCAGCCTGCACATACCATATTTGCCTAGATGAGTCAGACCGTTTGCCACCTCAGCTAGACTTGGAAGGTATGCTCTGGGGGCTACTGGCTTACCATGTCCACCTGTACACAGTCCTGAGGACTCCTGGCCATACCCCTTTGCCCTCCAGACTGCCTTTTCCTGTAGGGAACACAAATTTTGAATGTGTTTAACTGTTGTGTGTTATCAGTTGTGTGAAGTAAACCGTCTCTGGATGAGAGAAGAGAGGGGAAAAATAGTAAATAAAAAAAGAAAATGTCAGGTTTGGCAATGTCAGGTTTGGCATTTACCAACAGGCTGTCACACCATCATGCATATCGGTGTCTGTGCACAGTCCTTCACCAGTATTCTCAGGATCCACCCTTTGTGCATGACCAGGCACACTGCATTAATACTGGTGTCCTTATGTCCTTATGCTGGAGAGATATACTGGATTTGGGCAGAGCTCTGAAGGACTGAGTAGGCATGTGGCGTTTGAACTGTGATCGGGTCCATGTATTGTACCCTCCTGTCGGTGAACGTAAGAGATGAGGAGGAAACTTTGAAGAAAAATCACATAGAGGTTAGTAACAGATAAGTTTGTAGAGGCAAAGAGGATTTTATAAAATTTGACAACTGGATTGGGCACTATGGGGAAGTGATTCTCTACTGCCTATACCCCTAAAAAAATTCTATGTGTCATATCTCTACTGGGACTATCCCAGCCATCAATCCAGTGTCCTGTCCATCCTAAGTTCATAGGGAACCCGGTATCTGTGAGATAATTTCCTCTATTATTATTATTAACAGTTTCTTATATAGCGCAGCAAATTCCGTTGCGCTTTACAATTTGAAATAACAATAACAAACTGGGTGATAACAGTCATAGAGGTAGGAAGGCCCTGCTCGCAAGCTTACAATCTATAGGGAAATAGGCATATGTACACAAGGAAAGGTGCTATCTATTGCATAGAATGAAAAGACATGTGAGGATATGTGTGGACTGTACAGAGTGGATGTAATTTGATAGGAAGGTTTATGAAAGTTATGTGGGCGGTTCAGGAATTTGATACGCTTGCCTAAAGAGGTGAGTTTTGAGGGAACGCTTGAAGGTTTGGAGACTAGAGGAGAGTCTTATTGTGCGTGGTAGGGCATTCCACAGAGTGGGTGCAGCCCGATGAAAGTCCTGCAGTCGTGAGTGGGAGCGAGTAATGAGTGTGGATGAGAGACGCAGGTCTTGTGAAGAGCGAAGAGGTCGGGTTGGGAGATATTTTGTGATAAGCGAAGTGATGTACGTTGGTGTAGTTTGGTTAATGGCCTTGTGTGTGAGTAAAAGTATTTTATATTGAATGCGGTATAGTACAGGTAACCAATGGAGGGACTGGCAGAGTGTATCTGCAGACGATGAACGTCTAGCGAGGAAGATAAGCCTCGCCGCTGCATTCAGAATGGATTGTAGTGGTGAGAGTCTCGCTTTGGGAAGACCAGTTAGGAGACTATTGCAATAATCAATGCGGGAGATAATGAGAGCGTGGATTAGAGTTTTAGCAGTGTCTTGTGTAAGGTATGGTCGTATTTTGGATATGTTTTTTAGATGCATGTAACATGATCTTGAGACAGATTGAATGTGGGGAACAAAGGACAGATCAGAGTCAAGGATGACACCTAGGCAGCGAGCTTGTGGGGTAGGGTAGATAGTCGAGTTTTCAACAGTGATAGAGATATCAGGTTGATACCTACTATTGGCCGGTGGAAATATAATTAACTCTGTCTTTGAAATATTAAGTTTGAGGTGGCGAGATGTCATCCAGGATGAGATGGCAGAAAGGCATTCAGTGACACGGTCCAGTACAGATAGGGACAAGTCAGGGGAGGATAGGTAGATTTGAGTATCATCTGCGTACAGATGATACTGAAAACCAAAAGAGCTGATTAGTTTACCTAGAGATGAGGTATAGATAGAGAAAAGCAGAGGACCCAAGACTGAGCCTTGCGGTACTCCAACTGAAAGAGGTAGCGAAGAGGAGGTAGATTCAGAGAAGCGAACACTGAAGGAGCGATTAGATAGGTACGATAGGAACCAAGAAAGGGCTGTGTCTTTAAGACCTAGGGATTGTAGTGTCTGTATGAGAAGAGAGTGGTCTACAGTGTCAAATGCAGCAGATAGGTCTAGAAGAATAAGTAGTGAGTAGTGGCCTTTAGACTTCGTAGTGACCAAATCATTAACCACTTTAGTCAGTGCCATCTCTGTGGAATGTTGGGAACGGAAGCCTGACTGAAGTGGGTCCAACAAAGTATATGAGTTAAGAAAGTGTGTGAGTCGAGTGTAGGCAAGTCTCTCAAGTAGCTTAGAGAGACAATGGAGCTGAGAGATAGGGCGGTAGTTTGAGAGAGCATTAGGGTCAGAATTTTGTTTTTTTTAAATGGGAGTAATCACTGCATGCTTGAAGAGTGAAGGAAAAATACCAGTAGAGAGAGAGAGATTACAGATGTTAGTTAAGGTAGGGATGAGCACCAGAGACAGAGCTTTACTTATTTGTGAGGGTAAAGGATCAAGAGGAGAGGTAGTAGAGAAGCAGGATGAGAAGAGTGATGATACTTCATCTTCATTTGTGGGATCAAATGAAGAAAGAGTGCCAGAGGGTTCAGGTAAAGAACGGAGCAGGTCACTGGCTGCCGAAGAGCATACCATTTCATCTCGGATCTTAGCAATCTTCTCCTTGAAGTAGGAAGCAAGATCCTGTGCCTTGATAGTGGCTGGTGGGGTAGGTGCGGGAGGATTCAGAAGTGATTTAAATGTATTAAAGAGTCGTTTGGGGTTAGAGGCTTGAGCAGAGATAAGAGTTTGGAAATATGTTTGTTTGGCAGTGTCCAGGGCATTTTTATAAGAATGGTAGACTGTCTTATATGTGAGGAAGTCACTTGAAATACGAGATTTACGCCATTGACGTTCAAGTTTTCGTGTGAGTTTTTGTAGTTGTCTTGTTAATTTGGAGTGCCATGGTTGACATCTAGGCCTACGTGGAGTGTGATGGGTAGCTGGAGCCACTTCATCAAGGGCTAGTTCTAGAGTCTCATTAAGGTGTGATACAGCCATTTCAGGAGAGGTGAATGCAGAAATAGGTGAAAGCAGTTGTTGGAGTGAAGTGGAAAGTTCTTGAAGATTAATTGTGTTAATATTTCTGCGAGTTTGAGGAAGATTGGAGAACTTCCGCAACACAGGGTTTGAATTAACAGAGGAAAGCATGCAGGTGATAAGGTTGTGATCTGAGAGGGGGAAAGGAGTGTTAGTGAGTTCAGCGATGGAGCATAGTCTGGTGAATACTAGATCAAGGCAGTGGCCCGCCTGATGAGTAGAGGAGTCAGTCCATTGGGAGAGGCCAAGAGAGGAGGTTAGAGAGAGTAGTTTGGAGGCATGCGCAGCAGATTTTGGACAATCAATAGCAATATTGAAATCACCCATGATAATGGTGGAGATGTCAGAGGATAGGAAGTGAGGGAGCCAGGCAGAAAAATCTTCCAAAAATTGTTTTGGATGCCCAGGTGGGCGGTAGATAGCTGCAACACGCAGAGAGAAAGGAGAGTAAACCCTAATGGAATGTACTTCAAATGATGTAAATGTGAGTGATGGAACCTGTGGTAGAACAGTATATGCAAAAGATTGGGAAAGTAAAAGTCCAACTCCTCCTCCTTTATGGTTATCGGGTCTGGAGGTGTGTGTAAAGTGGAGACCACCATGTGCCAGTGCTGCAGGGGAGGCTGTGTCAGATTGTGTGAGCCAGGTTTCTGTTATAGCCAGCAGATTGATGTTGTTAGATATGAAGAGGTCATGGATGGATGTTAATTTGTTACAAACAGAGCGTGCATTCCATAAGGCACATTTTAGTGATCTGGAGGGTGATGGAAGACATGTGATGTTTATGAGGTTAGCTGGATTTCTATGTTGCTGTGAATCAGGTGAATGCGAGTGATGCAAGTGGCTGGGTCCTGGGTTTGGTGAAATGTCACCAGCTATCAGAAGCAGAAGAGAGAGATAAATGTGGGTGTCAGAGGTTTGTGAAAGTTTTTTATGGTGAGAGGTTGTAGATGTTATTGTCAATGAGTATAGGGAAGTAAAAAGCTCATGAGTGCTAATAAGAGGGGAGTGTAGAATTGAGGGGGCAACATGTACAGAGGGGTGAGATGCTGGGAGACTGAATGATGCAATGGCATTTATGAATACTCCATGAAGAGCAATGCAGAAAATCAATTTGTGGAACATAGTTAGTTTGAGATGAAACCAGTGTTTTCTAGGCTGAGTGTGTAAGGTTTTACTTGTTCAAGTTAAAAGTGCAGGTGCCTACTGGTGTTGTTCTGCTGTATGTTAACTGTGCATTATAGAGCAAAGTGACAAACAGGTATGTACAATCACATGTAAATCACAATGTATATAGTTGTCTACCAAATTGGTTGCATTTTGTTCTTAGAGGTCATGAGGATTTAGTTGGTAAAATATTTACATATGCTGAAATACACAGATGATTGGGAATGTAAGGAAGGGACGATGTTTTCTGTTTTGTCGGTGGGTTGTTTCCGTCTGTTTTCGTCCTGGTAAGTCCTGGGTAAGTCTATATTGTAATATTTTCATAACCCTTGTAAAAAAGCCCTTCTAATAAAGCCCTGTTCAGCTGGCTGTTGTTCAGCCAAGCATCTTTCCTTATGAATGGTAAGTATCCATGTGTCTCTAGTAATTGCAATCAAGGCCTAACATCCCACCCCCGTTTACAGAGCATGCCATAAAACTTAACTAAAACAAATACTAAGATAGCAGTTACCAACTATATAAAGCTGCAAAACAGTTTCATGCTAGAATACAATATAGCTTATGATATACAAATTGACAGTGTAGATTACCTAGTTATAATAACACTATCACTGATGCATATATATTCTGAGCAGATCCAAAATGCAAAGGAGTGTAGATTACCTAGTTATAATAACACTATCACTGATGCATATATATTCTGAGCAGATCCAAAATGCAAAGGAGTGTAGATTACCTCTACCTGTGATGGACATGAATCTAGAACCGTGAAATGCAACATACATTGTGCTTCCTGAGCGGAAGCACGCTATATGTATACCATCTCTAACAAAACTCCTGTTAAGTTAATCAGGGGCCATTTCTGTTAGAGAAAGAAGCAAAAGTTTAGAGGCCTCATCTTAACCCCAGCAAGTTTTGTCAAAAGGGTAAAGTTGCATTTATTCCGTTCTTCCCATTAACCGAATCTGTGTTTTCTTTGTGGCTCATGATTCCTTACTATAGGTCCCTTGATCCCGTCTATGTGTTTAATAATGTGGCTTGTTTTCTCTGTCTAGGGGTCTATATTGACTATGTGTTCTACTACTCCTACAGTCTCTGGTAAAATGCCCTTTATTTCTACAAATGTAACATATTATTGGTCGTGATGTACCCCCAGGGGTCTTGGGTTTTGGCTGATGGGGCTTTCCTGTCAGAGCCTGTAAACTTATTGTCATCAGCTTCTCCTCCTGTTGTTTTCTGCGCCTAGCAATATTCTTGTGGTGTTCAATTGCGCACTCTCTAAGATAGGGGTGGCCAACCAGTCAGAGACAAAGAGACAAGAAATCTTGTTAGATATATCAAAGAGCCGACTTCGAGCCGAAGACGCACTTTCAAAAATGAGGTGTGACCTTGTGCCTGCTAGGCCATGCCCCTGGTATAAAATACATTGAAAAAGCCAGATCCAACATAAAATACAATGAAAAAGCCAGTTCTGCATCAAATAATTGACAAGCCAGATCCGCATAATATATATTGAAGTCAGATTCACATAATGCACTTCAGTTCCCCCATGTGTCACTCCAGCCAGCACCCGCCTGTGTCACTCCAGCCAGCAGCCTCGTGTCGCTCCAGACAGCTCCCCCATGTGTATTTGGCTCCCTCAGTTCTCAGTCTACGTAGTGCTGCTGCATGTCTGGCTGGAGTGCAGCAGTTTACAGATCTCTTGTGGTCACGTGACTTTGAGTGTTGGGAGCCACATTTGAATAAAGAAAGAGCCGCATGTGGCTCAAGAGCCACGCGTTGGCCACCACTGCTCTAAGACAAGCTACTGTGGCCCCTCTCCAATTAGGCAAAGATGTTTGTACCCTGTCCCTTACTGTCTTATTGAGTTCGTCCATTAGCACAGAGACAGCCACCTCCCTGTAATTCGCATCGTTCCCTGTATCTGATATCCCAATGTATCTATCCATTATTTGCAGGGCCCGATGGAAATATTCAGATGCCATTTCATTTTCCCTCTGTTTTATGGAGAAAATTCTTCTCCACTTAACAGTAGTGGGTAAATAGAACTCTAGTTGCCTGTTAATTCGTTCCATATTCTCCTGATTGTTTCCGTCAGTCATAGGACTATCCGACTCTAATCTACAATCAGTGATACATTTTTGGGTGTCAATATTAGGGGGTAGGCACGCTTTCAAAAATATCCGCCAATCTTTGTTAGCTGGTTCATGAGCATTACCCAGATCTCTGATAAACTTCTGACATCTGGCTAAATGCTTCCGAGGATCGGGGAAGTCTGAAATGATTGACCGCAGCTCAGCTCTGGACCACGGGCAATACATTGCATTATTTATTCCTGGTGAGGATTACTCCCTGACTATCAGTTCCCTCATTGGGAGTTACTATTTCCAAGACAGAATGTAATCCTATCATTCCGTTCCTGATCTGTTTACTGTAAAGTGTTGTTGTCTCTGTGCAATGACCCGTCTCACACTTACTGGTAGCTGTGACCTCACCAGTTCTTTCACCGGGGAATACTGTTACTGCTCTAACTGGATGGACAGGCCCCACCTGCGTTTCCTGCAAGGCGACTGCCTGAATGAGAGCTGCTATTTGGCTGGGTCCTTCATCTTCCTGTGACCTATAACCTTGAAAAGACTTCAAAACAGGATACATCTTGCAAAAATTAGGGTTAATACATTTCTCTTGCATTATACTATCATTCATAGATATACCATTGACTGTAGCCATCTCTTCCCTCTTGACCTGTGTCGATAATGGTGTGTTTGTGTCCTCATTCCTGCTAGGTTTGGAACCTGCTTTGCGGGTTTGTTCCCTTTGCATTTCCCCCTCTTGTTGCCATAGTTTTAAACAATCGTTATGTCTGCTCCTTTGTTTTCTGGATTTAATTAGACATATTTTATTGCCTACATTCTGCAGTACCTCTGGTTCAAAGCTGCCCACCCTAGGGAATGATACCCTATCATTGTCAGTCATACGTACCCATTCATCACAATAAACTTCAGCGTGTGGACCATATTTTCCACACATGATAAACCTTTTGGTCTTTCTTCTTCAGCCTGAACCCTGCACAAACGTCTCTCACTTGAGCAACTGGCTCCCATATTTGTGGGTCTTTTTAATAACTAAAAAAAATTCCCACAAACACCAAAATACTCAATGTAAGTAGACGGTGAAAGTTCTTAGAGCGCTTTCACCCACTCCTGCCCACGTTGGCTGGTACTACCATACACTGTCGATAGCGAAGGCGATGTACCCAATTTAGGGCTCCTATCAGACCTTACAGCACCGTAATTTCTTTCGGTGGAGGTTCTGTTGGAATATTTTCCTGAGAGAGGCAGCGAAAAATTCCTTTTCGGTATCCTTCTACTGGATTTTTTTTGTAGGGTGAAAAACAGAGACATTAGATAACTATCCTTAACCCTTTCCAGTGCAAGCCCACCAGGGAGATTTCCCGACGTTATCAAAGAAAAACCCCTTTGTCTATACAATCACGTCTGCGTATGCTTTTCCATAGCGCATATGACACAATGGTATCACATTGTGCTGTGTAGAACAAACGGACATGCGATACAATAGCACAGCCTATAGATACTAGTTATCTATATGAGCTACGATTGCTGTAGACCACCTAGCCTAGACCACTCCAGATCACCTAGTTGTATGGGACACCTAGACCACTTCAGATCACTTAGACCACTTAGTTCTAATCACGCAAGGTAGCAAACCCTACGCCACCGGGCCTCTACTAACCCAGTGTTACCACTCCAGCCACTTAGACCACTTAGACCACTTCAGTTCCTGGGTTCAGCTCCACTCACTCCACTTTCACTCACTCAAATACACTTTGTTTTTCTGTACAGAAAATTTTCACTCGTTCTGATTGGCAGCTTTAGCCCCAGAGGCAATACAGTTTAAACAAAAGTTTTATACTAATCTGCTTTAGAAACCGGAGAGTTTTGTGCTATTGTAGCATAGCTACTGTCCCACCTTTTAACTAAACGACACTATTGTGTAATTTGTACTTAGCGCCCGCACTCTTACGCACTTTGCGTAAACACGCGACCGTGCATGTCTTTTATGCTGCGTGCGCAGTCCTGTACTTTGTCCGAGACACGTGTACAAAACCGTGCGTCCGCAATAAAACAGATCACACAACTCTAGAAATGTGAGCAATACTACCTACTATTGCCCACTAGACACAGCTTGTTCTGTATAAACTTTTATGCAGACATGTGTTCGTGTCTTTACACTTACTTCCTTAAATACTGTTATTTCAATTTTAACTTTATAGCAACAAATGTATCCGATTTCACACAGATCTAAATGAATGCAATGATCTATTATGTAAATGATATGATTCAGATTGGATAGCTATCTTGCAGAACATACACTGATATAAATATACACATAATTACAATAATATTTTATATATATATATATATATATATATATATATATATACATACAACAAGCAATGTATAGAGGCACTCCCGGACTGCAGAACTAGTGAATCAAATGCGGTGATTTATTCAACGTTTCGGGGTCCTGCCCCCCGTCATCAGGACAGGACACAGGGGTGTGTGTGTCCTGATGACGGGGGGCAGTACCCCGAAACGTTGAATAAATCACCGCATTTGATTCACTAGTTCTGCAGTCCGGGAGTGCCTCTATACATTGCTTGTTGTACGTAAGGGGCGGAAGGCCCAGAGAGAGCACCCTGGCAAGGTATTTGTAAGCAATCCAAGGAGTGCCGGCTTGTGTAGGTCTATATATATGTATATATATAATTTACTGGCCTCCTCAGTGCTTCTAATTTGCATATCAAAGATGTTTTGCCTGCTTGTACTAGTGGTTGAACCAGTTACTGAACATTTCAATGCCTATCTTATAGCAAACAGAGAGTTAACTAAATCCTGGGAAATGACAAAGAAAAAAAAGTATTTTTTCTTTCTTTTTTTTTGTGTGCAATTTCTTACACCAAGCCAAGCATTTATCTCACGATTTCTCTCTCACTAGGCCCAATTGAAACTATTTGTAATTGACTATGGCATGGGTTAAATAAGTGCATTGGTAACTCATAAATGGTGCTTGATGTGACAAAGGAAACTGATTGTTCTGAACAGACTGAAAATCAGCTATTTAGAAAGTGACCTTCCTAAAATGGCCACTGCTCCTCCCCCTTCCACATCCATGAGGTTTACACAAGATGGTGGACAGGCCATGTGGTTAGTCCAAAATGGAGGACAGACCATGCGGCTTCCTTTGTCACAAAGAAATCACAAATTATACAAGCACCAGAAGTTATTTTAGGCCTGAGTTTAAAAAAAAAATACTATATCAAGGCTTTGCAGCAACTTTTAAATGTACTTTTAAATCTACTTAACAGATAAACAATCCAATCTAAATCAAGCACAATATGACTTATTTGAACTTTGTTTTGCAACAGTGTGAGAGGGTATGCAAAGTATCGGTGCCCTTTGTGTACGCTTTTTTGCGCCAAAAAAATTCACAGATTTTTAAATAGCTTTTTTTCCCTGTTTTACGGGTTCTATCAGCATCTCTGCAGACCAGACAGAGCAGACACAATCTAACAGCACGCAAATAGGGTTTTCAGCACATCCATCGACCATGAAAAGGTTACGTAGGACGACTTTCCGCCCTTTGCTGATAGATTAAGTCTGCTATGACCTGTTAGGCTGTGAGCATGTGAAAACCGGACGAGCCCCAATTGTAAATGCTGGTTTACTTACAGGACTAAAAAGCATATACCTTAAACACACTTGATACACTTTACTATGGAGCCGCTGCGGCCGCGGTAATTAACCTTTCACCTTAATTTTATTCACAAACCTTACGTACACAAAGTTGCACAGTGTACGCATTCTGCGTACGTACACCTAAAGGGCGTAGTAACTACACAGTTTGCGTACACAGGCCTATACGCTGTTAGCACAATGCAGCAGCCCGAGTGGCTGTAAATACACTTTAATACCTTAGCAGGGAAAGGAAACACGACACCAGATCGTATTTAAAATGCCGGGTTCTGACACACCAACATATAATTACTGAAAGGGGGTTACAATAACAATACAATACAATAAAATAATGGCTACAGTCAATGGTACATACATGTTTGGTTTTCGCCTGCGCTTCCCAGTCTGGTCCTCAGTCATCTGGGTAGATGACCTTTAGAGTCTGTGATAGTGACCTGGCATGCGGCTGGCTCTTTATACAGTGGATTAAAACATAATACAATAGACACTGTGTGCTCTTCTTCCATTGGTTCGGGGGTGGGACATATCCTGTGCACCGGGCATCATTGGTCAGCTCAAGAAGTGGGCGATGGCTAAGACTTGAGATGTGATTTCTGTTGTTTGCATCTGAGTTCCCGCCCCATGACCAGTTAAACCCATCACATTAATCATACATAAATCTGGTATTATTAATAACTTAATGTGGTAATATATGATAATATTCTTATTCCCAACAGATTAATGTTTATGTGACTCTGAACAATATGATTCCACACATGATATGATTATCTATTTCCACCCTCAATATATACATATGTCCACATATATCCATATACTCATAATATATATAATATATATATATATATACACACACACACACACACACACACACACATACTCCTGCTATTACAATTTGTTAGGAATTATTATATATATATATATATATATATATATATACAAATATATACATCTCCAAGAGTTTAGACTATGAATGTTATTACCTCAGATTTCTAGATGTCTGGTTTGTATTTTGTTAGCTATTGCTAATTGAGTTTCTCCTCAGCCTAGGTTCCTGGGTATTGTCTTTTTGTTTGTCTTGTTTTCAGACAAGACAATGACAATCCAGTATTTATTGTTGTCGACAGAAACTGGGCTACCCTAGAATAATAGGAATAAACAAAGGTGTTTGCCTTCTTCATAGGATTTCAAAGCTTTGTGTAAATAAGGCCATTGTATTTGAGTCTCTGGGAGTTTAATTTATGTGTGACCGATCTTCATGCTATTAGAAGAGGAAGCAGACAGTGGGGGATTTATGCAATATATGGATTAGATATGTGCTATGTCTTTGTGGCTTTTCCATGCAAGTACAAATTCCACTATAATTACTCATACCACGCTCTAATGCGCAGGACTGCGGAAGCGACCATACGCAAATTGCGAATATGTGCACGCATGGCCGAATACGTACGCACACTGAGGCCATCTATGTGGTGTTTGTACGTAATGTGTGTACTGTAATATTTTCTGACTTCGACAATATATATATATATATATATATATATACACACACACACACACACAGTATATATATATATATATATATCTATATATATATATATATATAGAGAGAGAGAGAGAGAGAGAGCTGTGTAAGCTGCGGCACTCAGAATATACAACAGGTCTCAGATACAGATGTATGCATAGATCTGCGTCTGAGACCTGTTGTATATTCCGCATGCTGCAGCTTACACAGCTACATTTAGACTCCATTCCGGGGAGAACCTGCTGAGTGCACCTGGTCTGTTTACACTAGTTTACGTGAGTTCTGCCTATTTGGACTTTTATTTACTTTTATATATATTTTTTATCTTACTTCCTTACTTGGTATTCTTCAGATGGGAAATTGGAAAACTTCGTAATTAGAATTTTAATAATCCTATTTACTTACATTAAGACGTTTAAAATTTACATCTCTATAGATCAACCAAATTTTTTACACTAATTCATATTTACAACCATGAAAATCAGAAACTCCCATGCGAAGAACGGATAAAACAGGATCCCTCACTCACTCACTCACTCACTCACTCACTCACTCACTCACTCACTCACTGGGGGGAATTCACATGTTTGAAAAGTCAGTTGGTTGTCTGTTTTTTTCCTGTCTATTAGATAGGAAAAAAACAGACACCCAACTGACTTTTTTAAACATTTGAATTCCCCCCACTGACTGACTCATCACTCATTTTCTAGCTTCCCGATATGTTAAGAAGGTGACATTTGACATAGGTATTCCTCAGGGGGGAAATAGGAAAACTACGTAATCAGAATTTTAATAAACCTCCCCTAAGGAGATGGAAAGGTGGTTGACATAATGACGTCATTACCAAAGCGTGGCTTGCGTTGTGTGAACAATAACGCCCAACCGGACAATCGGATCCAAATTTAGATTGCACCTCCAGTGTGTAGAATTGAATAAACTACAAAAATGGTCCTGTCACTTTTCACCGTATCTGCTACTGATGCTCCTCGGGTAACGTCAAGAGGCATGGATTAATATTTACTTACATTAAGACATTTGAAATTTACATCTCTATAGATTCACCAAATTATTAACACTCATTTATATGTACAGCCATGAAAATCAGAACACATACATATATAGATATAATTAGATACTTGGTACTCCTATTGAATTCAACTACCATGCTGCCTTCCTTGCATACCATATGGAGATAGTGGTTCCCTAGAGGCAGTTTACAATACTCTCCAATTCAAGCAATAGCACAGAAGAACCAGGCGGAACCAGGCTGTTTTTCAATGAAAAACAAGTGTAATCACATCCAAAATGAATATGTGGGCATATACGTCACCAATATGTTGACGCCGCGCAGGTCGTTTTTTTTCAAGGTGTAATTCTCTTAAACCCTAAAAACAGAAGATAGCTGTCAGGAGGTCATCCGTACACAGCCAGGAACCGAACTATATTATAAGTCATTGTAAGTCATTGTACGGCTGCCCTATATTCCTTGTAAACCACTGAGTAAAATGTTAAATCTAAATCAAAAAGCGCTCCTCAGGACCCCCTCTTTAATGTCATTTACCTTTGTCTATTGCTGGCAGAGATACTTTACCTGCCTGTATCAGGGCATTCCTGCTGCTGCTGCCTCCCTCATTCTCCTTCAGAGACCTGGTAAAGCACAGCTCAACAGCAGGAGGACAAAGACACAGAGATGGATTCCAGCAGTCTACTGTATAACGCCATACGCAATTACATCCGTGAGTACAGGTTTCGTCTAGGAAGGCCCCCAAATCTAAATTAAAAAGTGCTCCTCAGGACCCCCTCTTTTATGTAATTTACCTTTGTCTCTTTCTTGCAGAGATATATCAGGGCTGTATCCTTAAGAAGGCCGACAAAAAGAAGGACCCCTGCCATTTCCAGGATTTATGAAATTAAGATACTAAAAGTCCAATTTGGGGAACACTCCTTGATGTTCCTGAATGGTGTATAGAAAAAGGAACCTGCCACTCTTCATATGCCACGACGCAGTCACTGCATGCATAAATTGGAAGAGGGGAATAAGATCTTAGTTGGGGAGAATAATAAGAATAATAATTTTATTTATATAGCGCTCTTTCTCCAATAGGACTCAAGGCGCTTAACAGATACATAGCATAATGTAGTACAGAAAATAATGAAGTACAGAGCAGATTTTCATAAAATACAGAAGCATGGAGATACTAAAGGGATAATTATGGGAATGCTTGAGTAAAAAGGAAAGTCTTGAGTCTACTTTTGAAGGATTCTATAGTTGGGGCCTCTCGCACTGTCCGGGGAAGTGAGTTCCATAGAGTCGGAGCCGCATGACTAAAAGCTCGACCCCCAGATGAATTACGGGATATTCTAGGTACTGCTAAAAGTCCTTCATCTACAGATCGCAGTAATCGAGTGGGGCAGTATGGGGTCAATAGCTGCTTCAGGTACCTTGGGCCCTGGTCTAGTAGTGCTTTGAAACTCAGTAAGACAATCTTGAAGATGATTCGCCATTATACAGGCAGCCAGTGAAGGGAGTAGAGTATGGGTGTTATGTGGCTAGAACGGGGCTGGTTGGTTAACAGCCTGGCAGCTGTGTTTTGCACCAGCTGTAAGCGGTGCAATTCTTTTGCTGGGAGACCAAGGTAGAGGGCATTACAGTAGTCTAATCGAGATAATACAAATGCGTGGATGACTTTTGGCAGATCATCTGAGCGAATTAAGTGCTTGATTCTGGCTATGTTCCTCAGGTGAAAGAATGAGGATTTGATTGTGGCTGATATCTGATGTTTAAGTGTCAAGCCACCATCCAGGACAACGCCAAGATTCCGCACATGATCAGTGGTTTGTAATTCCGAATCCCCGAGTGTAAGTCCAGTTGGTTGGCTATGCTGCAGTCTTGTCCTTTGAGCCACTGTAGTGCACCCTCTAACTTTTTTGGTGCCCGGAGCTCGTGCTCCACTGGAGCCACCCTCGCTACACCCCTGTCCATTGGTTATCTGTATTCTACCGTATTCAATATAAAATACTTTTACTCACACATAAGGCCATTAACCATACTACACCAATGTACATCTCTTCGCTCATCTCAAAATATCTCCCAACCCGACCTCTCCAATCTTCACAAGATCTACGTCTCTTATCCACACTCATTACTTGCTCCCATGCACGATTGCAGGACTTCCTTCGGGCAGCACCCACTCTGTTGAATGCCCTACCACGCACACTCTCCCCTAGTCTTCAAACCTTCAAAAGTTCCCTGAAAACTCATCTCTTCAGGCTAGCTTATCACATTCCAGAACCACTCACTCAACCTTCATAAGCTTTCCTATCCGATTATATCCCCACTGTACAGTCCGCACATATCCGCCACATATTTTCTCTTTCTTCACGTTCCCTTCTTCCTGACCAGGGTTCATCATTGCTGTGATGTGATATCATGCAACCCACCTAGGACCTTTGCAATCCGGTGGACAAATATGCAATAGATAGCACCTATCCTTGTGTATCAGTGCCTATTTCCCTATAGATTGTAAGCTTGCGAGCAGGGTCTTCCTACCTCTGACTGTTTGTTTATAACCCAGTTTTGTTGTATCATTGTGTCCAATTGTAAAGCGCAACGGAATTTGTTGCGCTATATAAAAACTGTTAATAAATAAATATATGCTTCTGATATAGGGGGTCATTCTGAGTTGATCGCTCGCTAGCAGTTTTTAGCAGCCGTGCAAACGCATTGTTGCCGCCCACCGGGGAGTGTATTTTCACTTTGCAGAAGTGCGAACGCTTGTGCAGCAGAGCGCCTGCAAAATCTGTTTGTGCAAAACAAGACCAGCCCTGTAGTTACTCTTCGTGTGCATTGATTCTAATGATAGAGGGACGGCTTTTGACGTCACACACCCTCCCAGCGAACGCCCAGCCACGCCTGCGTTTTTTCTGCCATGTCTGCGTTTTTCTAAGCACTCCCGGAAAATGGTCAGTTGACACCCAGAAACGCCCACTTCATGTCAACCTTCCTGCATTTGGCCGTGCGACAGGAATGTTCGTTAGGCTCTGTGCAAACCCACAATGCTCATTGTACCTGTACGACGCGCCTGCGCATTGTGGTGCATACGCATGCGCAGAAATGCCGATTTTTAGCCTGATCGCTGTGCTGCGAACGACGGCAGCTAGCGATCAACTTGGAATGACCCCCATAGTCCACAATATTACAATCACAGCCACAAAAAAGGTACCATATAGTTTATAACTTTACTAATATAGATACAGGGAAAATGTATATGTTTTTATATTTTTCTTTACATAGGTACAACCAATTTTAAATTATACGATGTATCAGTACCGTCACAAAAAAGCCACCATATCAATGGTTTCATTCAAACCATGTGGAATAAGGGTGTTGTAAGTGAAGATCCAATATGATTCTCTTCTAGAGAGAACCTGATCTCTAGCTCCACCCCATCATCTAGTTTAACATGTTCCAATACGGTATATTTAAACATTTTTGTATCTGAGTTGTGGTGTTCCTGATAATGTCTGGGAAGACTGTGATTTTTCACTTTGTTTTTAATGTTTCTTAGATGTTCCTGTAGCCTCAATTTTATACATCTTTTGGTCTTCCCTATGTATCGTAGGTTACAACCACAGTTTATCTGATAAATCATGTATGTAGTGTCGCAAGTAACGACAATATCTATACGTGATCTTCTAACTGATTTATCAAAATTTTTATCAATAAATTTACAACAAATGCACCTATTACATGCTGTAAGACCTGATTTCATAGGTAGAAAGCTGTTCTGGGTTTTAATAATTTTTGGTTGTTTCATTTGCTTGGAGCTACCATGCTCTTAAGGTTTGATGCTCTTCTAAACACTATATCTGGTTTATTGGGCAACTGGGGTCCCAAGATTGGATCTTTCAGTAGAAGGTGCCAGTGGGTTCTCAGGCAATCTTTCCATTTTCCTGATTGTATCTGGGTTTTTAAAATATATTTATTGTGTTTTCAAGTTAAACATTGACAGAATAATAAAGAGAGAACAAATGCCACTCATAGCGGCAAATCAGAAGGCAAAAGATCATGTTTGGCAAGGAGAACAAATGCAAAAAAGTGTACATATAACCATAGTTGTCAATTATACCTTGATCATTTGTCTTTACAACTGTAGTCAATGTAGAATAGGGGAGTTAGAGCCTAAAGGTGGAAACCCGGAAAAAAGGAGACAGAAAAGTTGGGTACATAAAAGGAAACAAAGGGAGAACATCCTGCGTATCAGTGCAAACAGTCATAATCATAAACTGAACATCCTATAATTTAGAATGTAAAGTAACACAATTACCAAAGAATCTGCTGTGGTCGGAAACATGCCTGTGACTGAGTATATGGGCTTTAAGAAGAATATTGGAAGGGATCTTCAGAGAGGCTGGTATAGTACATATAATATAATGTATGAGTAGTGTAATCAGTGATAGGCCATAACGGTATCTTCATCCATATAACTAGCAGAAATTAGATGAAATAAATCATGGAATAAGAGTAATAGGTATTTGGCGAGAGACCATATATCTTATATTATCCCAACCAACGTCCAGAATTTATGCTTGTGACGGGGATGGGTAGTTAAGCAAAGCATATATTTTAAGTTGTTCAGCAACTGGTTTGGTCTAAATGAATGCCCCCCACTTCCTAAAAAACTGATAACTGGTAAGATATGGTTCAGTTAGCACTTTGTATCTATCATAATACATATATCTCAGCATTAGAGCATCTACCTCTCTCAACGTAGGAGTATGTTGAACTATCCAGGAATGAAGAATAACTTTCTTTGCCACCGTCACCAGTACAGACAGGAAAGGTATTAGGGATCTTCTAGATTCCGGCAGTGCCCAATTGTCAAAGTTTAAAAAAAGCAATGGTATTGGATCTAAGAGCAAAGACAGCCCAAAAGTAGTATTCACATAGTGTAAGAGCTCATACCAGAATTTTTTGATTTTACCACAGGACCACAAGTTATGGAAAGCAGACACAGAAGAAGCACCACATTTCGGACATCTGCCTGACTCCTCCTCCACATAGTACTTCCGTTGGCTCTGTGACACATAAGCCCTGTGTATGGTCTTAATATGAACCTCTTGGAGAATAGAAGTTCTAACTATACGGAGAGTGGTGTCATAATACTTAAATAATACATCTGCTTGGGGCAAAGTTGGGATATCTCGTACCCACATTAATTGATGGGTCATGTTATGTGGAGAGTGTTTTAATAAAATTGAGTAAAGTAATTTGGGTTTGTATTTATTATTGACAAAACTGGTAATGATCGATTTCAAAGGATCTTGGGAAGGTTGCATCACCTCTACAGAAGCCATGGAGTGGGCAAAATGTTGAATCTGCATTAAAGCATACATGTTATTATGTGGGATAGAAAATTCTAAATTTAGGTCGCTAAATGACTTTATTTTTCCTCCCGGGTCAAAGACCTGGGAAACCATTCTGAGGCCCTTAAAGAGCAGTCGCCGGCATATTGGGATTTCCAGCCCAGGCGTAAAAGCAGGATTACCCCACAATGGGACCCAGTCTAGTCTGGGTGCCGATCTCTTAAGTTTCATCAATACTGCGTTCCAAGCATCAAATATGTCTTTGAACATTAAATTAGTGCGTATATGTGTAGGTAGTAGTTGACGTTTGGTTTGTATTAAAGCGCCCTGGGAAAATGGGGAAAAGAATGCGCAATCTAGGTCAAAATCTACATAAGTGTTGCGTTCCAAGATCTAGTCTAGGGCTATCCTAATGAGAAGTGCCCTAGAATAGTGTAGCAGGTCAGGGAAACCCAGGCCCCCGTCTTTTTTTGAGCATTTCAGTTTCTAGGACGCTATCCGAGGCTTTTTTGACTTCCATATAAACCTAGTACATAGCCTATTAAAATTTTTAATGTCTTTCGTAGTCAATTTTATTGGAAGAAGTTGCATGGAGTATGTCAATCTCGGCATGAGAACCGACTTAATCACCTCAATCCTACCAAGGAGAGACAGCGGCAAGTCATGCCATCGTTCCATGGTTTTCACTATATTAGCAATGGCAGGAGTGAAGTTCAGACCATACAGGTCCGCTAACCGTCCCGGAATCTGGATACCAAGGTACTTAATATTAGAAAACACCACCCGGATGGCCTTCAATTCAGTATATGATTGTAAGGCAGGAGTATGCCACGTAAGGATCAAAAGTTCAGATTTGCTAATATTTATTTTATATCCCGAAATTGTACTGAATTCGGAAATGATGTCCAAGACCACTGGGATGGAATGTTCGGGGTGCGATAAGAAAAGTAGCATATCGTCTGCGCATAAGGAGACTCTCTGAGGTCTATGTCCCCAATTTGGATAGCCTTAAATAGGGGGGAATGTCTTAGTGCAATCTCCAGCGGCTCTAGTGCCAGTATAAACAATAGAGGGGAGAGAGGGCACCCCTATCGGGTTCCTCTCATAATTGGAAAAGGGGTTGACAGTATCCCATTGCATATAATGTGGGAGGAGGGGCTAGAGTATAGTGTTTTCAAGAAAGAAATAAACTTCTGTGGGAATGCAAAGCAGGCTAGTATGTCAAAAAGGTGATCCCAGTGCACCATGTCAAAAGTCAAGAGAAAGGAGTGCTTTGGGTGTGTTTGACACGGCGCACTGGGAGTCACAAACCGCCGCCAACAACCTCCAAACATTCGCCATAAGGCTTCTACCCGTAACAAATCCCGTTTGATCACAGTGGATAAGGGTGGGCAGTACCAGGCTTAGTCTGGTAGCCAAAATTTTCATTAATAATTTATATTTAATAATCAGCAATGAAATCGTCCGGTAAGACCCTGGATCTGAATGGTCCCTACCTGGTTTTAACAAAACTCTGCTAGTGGCTGTATTATAATACAAAGGGAGTTCACCTGTGTCTAATATTGAATTAAAAACCATGACCAAAATGGGGGTAACATGTGGAGCTAATAATTTATAGAAGTCCGTCGTGAAGCCATACGGGCCCGGCGCCTTCCCCATTTTCAGTTGCGAAATAGCAGAGGACACCTCATCATGAGTTATCACACCCAGTAAGGAACCCCCCAATTCTGACAGTTGTGGAATAGGTAAGTTTTCCCAAAAGGGAGACGGCTCTGAAAGGATAGATTGTGGGGCAGCATATAAATCACTATAGAATCCTGTCAAAACCTCAGCTATTTGAGTGTCAGTAGAGGTATGAGTACCATCTTTCATTTTTAAGGGGTAGATAATAGAAGGTGCTTGTTGTCCATTCAGTAAGTTTGATAATAATTTGCTGGGTTTATTAGCATATCTATAAGACTTGGAATTTTTTGTGAAGGAATAAGAGGCTTCCATTTTGATAAAAAATACCTTTGAAAAGATTTTTGGCAGCAAGATATCCCTCCCTGGCAGCCTGGGATGGGGCCGAGGAATAAAGTTGAAAATAGGAGGTAAATTTGGCTTGGGCTGCCATATAGTCATGGAGTGCTTTTTTCTTAAATGCCGTGGAGTGGGAGATAATAGCACCCCTGACCATCGCCTTAAAGGCTTGCCAGAAAAGAACTATATTATTCAATTTTGCATCCATATTATCACGTACAAAGTTTTCCCAGGTCTTAAGTACTATATCTCTTAGAGCCGTCGATGTCCTAAGGGAAGAGGGGCATCGCCATCTAAAACAATTTCCTCTATCAGGAGATACCTGAATTTCTGCCCAAAGTACCGCATGGTCAGAGATCATAATCGGCTCCATGCATACTGCAGAAACCCGTGGAAGTAGTGAGATGGACAACAAAATATGGTCTACTCTAGACATGTTATTAGTGGCAGCGGATAAACAGGAGAATGCTCTGTCAATTGGATGAAGCGTGCGCCATGAATCAGTCAGTTGCAACTCTCTCGCAAATTGAGGGACTCCAAACTGAGGCACTTTGACTTTGGAACGTGCAGTGTTCTATCTACCCGGACAATAGAGATGAGATTCATATCTCCACATAGAACAACTGGCAAGTGCGAATATGGGAGCAGTAGCGAGATTAGTTTAGTCAAAAAGGGTCTAGAGTATACATTAGGGGCATAGACCGAAGCACATACAAACCTCATTTGTTCATGAAGTAAATGGCAGATGACATAGCGGCCTGAAGTGTCAACAGTGTCACAACTGAGGGCTGGTGAGGGTATCTGGAAGCCTCAGTTGTAGGGGCTGACGGATACCGGAATTTGGGTGGTGTGAGTAAACTCCTATACATGCGCTAAGATAGTAGCAATGAATGCCCAAAGGCGTGACCACGACAACTGAAAGTATCTTTCAGGGATTTTATTAAATAAAAGTCATATAAGGTGCAAAAGAATAATGAAACGTCACAAGTGGTTATTTGAAGCACAACTGGTCAGACCAGTAATCCGGAATGTGAAGGAAAGTTCCGTATAATGCCTGGGGACCCAAGTGAAGAAATAACGTGATGTTGGGAACAGTAGGTGAAGCTGTAAATAAAACTGGAGTTCGTGGTTAAAATATAAATGAAGCTGGGGTTCGCTGGAAAACTGTAGATGAAGCTGGGGTTCGCTGGAAAACTGTAGATGAAGCTGGGGTTCGCTGGAAAACTGTAGTTGAAGTTATTGTTCGCTGGAAAACTGTAGTTGGAACTAGGGTTCGCTGGAAACCTGTAGTTGAAGCTAGGGTTCGCTGGAGAAGTGTAATTGAAGCTAGGGTTCGCTGGAAAACTGTAGATCACTGGGAAGTGGCTACTGGGATGCCGGAGCATGTAATGCTATTAGCACTGGGTGCAGGAACAATGGTGACGGTGCACCACAGGGCAGGAACACAGGGAGCTGGAATATCACCAGACAGGAAACCACCAGGGAGTCAGGCTAATGCAGAGAGAGTTCACAGAGAACTGCACACTGGAATCACAGGAGACAATTGAAGAACTGACAACCCTCCAAGCGCTGGGACAGGATATTTATACCTGTAAGATAACTGGGATTGGTGGGCAATTAGGCTCCGGTTCTGTCAGCACTGTGGATAGGTGAAACGGTATCATGTGATGCAACTCCAACATGGCTGCGCCCATAGACGAATGCAGAAGGGGAAATTAGGACCTTAGAACCCATGTGTGAGGTAACAATGGCGGCGGAGGCCGCAACAGCAGAAGTCCACGCACCCGGGGCGTGGTCTGGGATCTGAAGGAAGCAGACGTGCTCTCTGTGAGCTCCTTAGACCCATAACCAAATATACCTTTTCCCCTTACATTTACACCTCCTAGGCTGCCCTACTCCTTCTACTGCCCTCCTTGTGCCCCCCGCCTGGGACCCCTGAAGTGCCGCGGAATCGGGGAGCAGTTTTAACTGCTCCCGCGGATTGCGGCCTGCGGGGCTGGAAGAAGCCGGGACCTCGATTTGGGCATTGATCCAGAGACGGCTCCGGGACCCGCTGTTCGGCCCGTGGACAAAACAAGAAGCTACTTACTCTCCCCTGCCGTCGGCCGCTTGCCGCGGCTAGCAGAGTCTCCTTGCTCTCAGCTCCCGCTGCTGTGTATCCGCCCGGCGGGGACCCGTCAGCCCGTCAGACGGGACGAAGATAAAAGACGCTCGGCGGCCATCTTGGAAGCAGGGAAAAGCACTGAGCTTTCTCTGCAGTGGCAGCGCCTGTTTATAAGGGTAAGAGAAGGGAACCACAAGGCTAGGCCATATAGGCCTGGGTACATTAGACATACAATCACAGTGCTCCCCTCACCCATCCATCCACCCATCCGCCCATCCATCCATCCACCCATTTAATAACTCAGTACATTTACCAGCTGACTTTCTGCTCAGTGGCCTGGGGTCCTGTAAATACACCCTCATCGGGCAATATCAGAGGTGCCACCACTGCAAGTGAGAGAATGGGCCCTTAGCCTCACGCAACCCTTCCTGATGCTACCCTAAGACCACGAGGGGGGTTCTTGCACGGTGACGGCCCTCATGCTTCATAGTGCCGAGGTTATGTGAAAGTGTAATTCTAAACTGCTCTAAAGACCGATCTCATGGTGAAAGGGATAAAGAAAAAAAAGAAGGCCAAGACTAAGCCAGACGCGATCCCACCCCCTGCGAACCGACGCTCAGCAGATCTACGCCAATTCCTAACTTCTCCAACTCCGACCCCCTCTGCTCCTTCTAACGTCTCGTCCTTCTTGAGTTTACACGACCCAGTGGACGACATGGCCTCCCCTGAGACTCCGGAGCCCCCACAGGCCCTCTCTCTATCTGCGGAGATAAGTGAAATATTGTCCCATGTACGATCACTTCCTATGAAACAGGACTTTTCAGCCCTGGAGACTCGTCTACTTTCCACCATCACTCAGGAAGTGACAGCGCTCCGACAAGATATGTCTCAAATCGCGACTCGAGTTGATGTCCTGGAACGCCATGAATCGTCTACGGTGGACTCTTTGACTAAATTTCGAGAAGTGCTATCTCACCAACGGGATGATATCTCCTTCTTAAAGTCACGCATTGAGGACATGGATAATCGCGGCCGGCGAAATAATATTAGAGTCAGGGGCCTACCTGAGAGCGTCCAGCAAACAGATCTGGTAAATGCCTTATCTAAGATATTTGGGGAACTTATCGACCTGGACCCGAACAAAGACATTGTATTCGACAGAGCTCACAGAGCCCTTCGTCCTCGAGGCTTGCCCTCCGACAGACCACGGGACGTGATTTGTAGGCTACACTATTACGCCCAAAAAGAGGAAATAATGAAGTCGGCACGTCAACTGAGCAACATTGACTTTCAAGGCGACAGGATTCAGATATTTCCTGACCTTGCTTGGTCAACCTTACAACAACGTCGCGCCTTGAAACCTCTTACAGACTCTCTTAGGAAGCTCGAGCTGAAATACAGATGGGGCTTTCCATTCTCCCTTCAGGTCTCTCATGGCGGCAAAATTGCGAGTCTTTCAAGACCGTCGGAGTTACAGGCTTTCTTCACGATCCTGGGTATCCCTCCGGTTCCGGTTCCTGACTGGGACGCATTTCACCATCTGCCGGACTTGCCTGTTGTGCTCCCTCCAGATGACGCGTGGCAGCAGGTTCGTACCCCGCGGATGCGGGGATCCACTCCTGGCCCACGACCTTCGAAGCCTCCTTGAATGAGAAGCCTTGTCCCGAGTGGATGTAAACCTGCTTGCTGAATACGTTACACATTAAGTTTTTCTCTTTCTTTATAGTGCCATGTGTTGCTCACCAATGTGATCGGTTTTCGTTTTGGTTTTTATTTATTTATATATATATTTTTATTTTATTTAATTTTTTGTTGTTCTTGTTTATGTAGATGGATAATAGTGTACAGACGCTGAAGTCCACTGATACCCGGTTCGATAACTTGAGGATTATCTGTACACTCTTATGCCATTATATATACTTATATATTTGTATGCTCTGTTTTTCATGTTTCACATGTGCTTAATGCACACCTCGGTAATACCGTATATTTAACGAGTTTCTATTTTGGGAATGGTCGTTGTCCTGAACCCCCCGTAGGACCCCAATATGCTGCATCCCCTGTTTCTTTGGACCGGGAGTCGGCAGGATTCCGCTCCTGTCCTTTTTGCAGCAGTTTTTGTAGTAACACCACTTCTGTTTAATGTTAAAGTACTTTTTGGCGGAGATTCCCCCGCCGCAGCCTTTTTTTTCTATTTCTTTGCTTTTCCTTTTTTCCTATCTTCCTCCCCCCCCTGTTATTTTTCCCTCACCTTTCCCAGGGTCTGCCGAAGAGAAAATTATCGTGAAACGATTGGATCTGACTGATAATGGGGGTGAGTGATTTACATGTAACTACCCTTCAGTATATGATTGTAAGGCAGGAGTATGCCACGTAAGGATCAAAAGTTCAGATTTGCTAATATTTATTTTATATCCCGAAATTGTACTGAATTCGGAAATGATGTCCAAGACCACTGGGATGGAATGTTCGGGGTGCGATAAGAAAAGTAGCATATCGTCTGCGCATAAGGAGACTCTCTGAGGTCTATGTCCCCAATTTGGATAGCCTTAAATAGGGGGGAATGTCTTAGTGCAATCTCCAGCGGCTCTAGTGCCAGTATAAACAATAGAGGGGAGAGAGGGCACCCCTATCGGGTTCCTCTCATAATTGGAAAAGGGGTTGACAGTATCCCATTGCATATAATGTGGGAGGAGGGGCTAGAGTATAGTGTTTTCAAGAAAGAAATAAACTTCTGTGGGAATGCAAAGCAGGCTAGTATGTCAAAAAGGTGATCCCAGTGCACCATGTCAAAAGTCAAGAGAAAGGAGTGCTTTGGGTGTGTTTGACACGGCGCACTGGGAGTCACAAACCGCCGCCAACAACCTCCAAACATTCGCCATAAGGCTTCTACCCGTAACAAATCCCGTTTGATCACAGTGGATAAGGGTGGGCAGTACCAGGCTTAGTCTGGTAGCCAAAATTTTCATTAATAATTTATATTTAATAATCAGCAATGAAATCGTCCGGTAAGACCCTGGATCTGAATGGTCCCCACCTGGTTTTAACAAAACTCTGCTAGTGGCTGTATTATAATACAAAGGGAGTTCACCTGTGTCTAATATTGAATTAAAAACCATGACCAAAATGGGGGTAACATGTGGAGCTAATAATTTATAGAAGTCCGTCGTGAAGCCATACGGGCCCGGCGCCTTCCCCATTTTCAGTTGCGAAATAGCAGAGGACACCTCATCATGAGTTATCACACCCAGTAAGGAACCCCCCAATTCTGACAGTTGTGGAATAGGTAAGTTTTCCCAAAAGGGAGACGGCTCTGAAAGGATAGATTGTGGGGCAGCATATAAATCACTATAGAATCCTGTCAAAACCTCAGCTATTTGAGTGTCAGTAGAGGTATGAGTACCATCTTTCATTTTTAAGGGGTAGATAATAGAAGGTGCTTGTTGTCCATTCAGTAAGTTTGATAATAATTTGCTGGGTTTATTAGCATATCTATAAGACTTGGAATTTTTTGTGAAGGAATAAGAGGCTTCCATTTTGATAAAAAATACCTTTGAAAAGATTTTTGGCAGCAAGATATCCCTCCCTGGCAGCCTGGGATGGGGCCGAGGAATAAAGTTGAAAATAGGAGGTAAATTTGGCTTGGGCTGCCATATAGTCATGGAGTGCTTTTTTCTTAAATGCCGTGGAGTGGGAGATAATAGCACCCCTGACCATCGCCTTAAAGGCTTGCCAGAAAAGAACTATATTATTCAATTTTGCATCCATATTATCACGTACAAAGTTTTCCCAGGTCTTAAGTACTATATCTCTTAGAGCCGTCGATGTCCTAAGGGAAGAGGGGCATCGCCATCTAAAACAATTTCCTCTATCAGGAGATACCTGAATTTCTGCCCAAAGTACCGCATGGTCAGAGATCATAATCGGCTCCATGCATACTGCAGAAACCCGTGGAAGTAGTGAGATGGACAACAAAATATGGTCTACTCTAGACATGTTATTAGTGGCAGCGGATAAACAGGAGAATGCTCTGTCAATTGGATGAAGCGTGCGCCATGAATCAGTCAGTTGCAACTCTCTCGCAAATTGAGGGACTCCAAACTGAGGCACTTTGACTTTGGAACGTGCAGTGTTCTATCTACCCGGACAATAGAGATGAGATTCATATCTCCACATAGAACAACTGGCAAGTGCGAATATGGGAGCAGTAGCGAGATTAGTTTAGTCAAAAAGGGTCTAGAGTATACATTAGGGGCATAGACCGAAGCACATACAAACCTCATTTGTTCATGAAGTAAATGGCAGATGACATAGCGGCCTGAAGTGTCAACAGTGTCACAACTGAGGGCTGGTGAGGGTATCTGGAAGCCTCAGTTGTAGGGGCTGACGGATACCGGAATTTGGGTGGTGTGAGTAAACTCCTATACATGCGCTAAGATAGTAGCAATGAATGCCCAAAGGCGTGACCACGACAACTGAAAGTATCTTTCAGGGATTTTATTAAATAAAAGTCATATAAGGTGCAAAAGAATAATGAAACGTCACAAGTGGTTATTTGAAGCACAACTGGTCAGACCAGTAATCCGGAATGTGAAGGAAAGTTCCGTATAATGCCTGGGGACCCAAGTGAAGAAATAACGTGATGTTGGGAACAGTAGGTGAAGCTGTAAATAAAACTGGAGTTCGTGGTTAAAATATAAATGAAGCTGGGGTTCGCTGGAAAACTGTAGATGAAGCTGGGGTTCGCTGGAAAACTGTAGATGAAGCTGGGGTTCGCTGGAAAACTGTAGTTGAAGTTATTGTTCGCTGGAAAACTGTAGTTGGAACTAGGGTTCGCTGGAAACCTGTAGTTGAAGCTAGGGTTCGCTGGAGAAGTGTAATTGAAGCTAGGGTTCGCTGGAAAACTGTAGATCACTGGGAAGTGGCTACTGGGATGCCGGAGCATGTAATGCTATTAGCACTGGGTGCAGGAACAATGGTGACGGTGCACCACAGGGCAGGAACACAGGGAGCTGGAATATCACCAGACAGGAAACCACCAGGGAGTCAGGCTAATGCAGAGAGAGTTCACAGAGAACTGCACACTGGAATCACAGGAGACAATTGAAGAACTGACAACCCTCCAAGCGCTGGGACAGGATATTTATACCTGTAAGATAACTGGGATTGGTGGGCAATTAGGCTCCGGTTCTGTCAGCACTGTGGATAGGTGAAACGGTATCATGTGATGCAACTCCAACATGGCTGCGCCCATAGACGAATGCAGAAGGGGAAATTAGGACCTTAGAACCCATGTGTGAGGTAACAATGGCGGCGGAGGCCGCAACAGCAGAAGTCCACGCACCCGGGGCGTGGTCTGGGATCTGAAGGAAGCAGACGTGCTCTCTGTGAGCTCCTTAGACCCATAACCAAATATACCTTTTCCCCTTACATTTACACCTCCTAGGCTGCCCTACTCCTTCTACTGCCCTCCTTGTGCCCCCCGCCTGGGACCCCTGAAGTGCCGCGGAATCGGGGAGCAGTTTTAACTGCTCCCGCGGATTGCGGCCTGCGGGGCTGGAAGAAGCCGGGACCTCGATTTGGGCATTGATCCAGAGACGGCTCCGGGACCCGCTGTTCGGCCCGTGGACAAAACAAGAAGCTACTTACTCTCCCCTGCCGTCGGCCGCTTGCCGCGGCTAGCAGAGTCTCCTTGCTCTCAGCTCCCGCTGCTGTGTATCCGCCCGGCGGGGACCCGTCAGCCCGTCAGACGGGACGAAGATAAAAGACGCTCGGCGGCCATCTTGGAAGCAGGGAAAAGCACTGAGCTTTCTCTGCAGTGGCAGCGCCTGTTTATAAGGGTAAGAGAAGGGAACCACAAGGCTAGGCCATATAGGCCTGGGTACATTAGACATACAATCACAGTGCTCCCCTCACCCATCCATCCACCCATCCGCCCATCCATCCATCCACCCATTTAATAACTCAGTACATTTACCAGCTGACTTTCTGCTCAGTGGCCTGGGGTCCTGTAAATACACCCTCATCGGGCAATATCAGAGGTGCCACCACTGCAAGTGAGAGAATGGGCCCTTAGCCTCACGCAACCCTTCCTGATGCTACCCTAAGACCACGAGGGGGGTTCTTGCACGGTGACGGCCCTCATGCTTCATAGTGCCGAGGTTATGTGAAAGTGTAATTCTAAACTGCTCTAAAGACCGATCTCATGGTGAAAGGGATAAAGAAAAAAAAGAAGGCCAAGACTAAGCCAGACGCGATCCCACCCCCTGCGAACCGACGCTCAGCAGATCTACGCCAATTCCTAACTTCTCCAACTCCGACCCCCTCTGCTCCTTCTAACGTCTCGTCCTTCTTGAGTTTACACGACCCAGTGGACGACATGGCCTCCCCTGAGACTCCGGAGCCCCCACAGGCCCTCTCTCTATCTGCGGAGATAAGTGAAATATTGTCCCATGTACGATCACTTCCTATGAAACAGGACTTTTCAGCCCTGGAGACTCGTCTACTTTCCACCATCACTCAGGAAGTGACAGCGCTCCGACAAGATATGTCTCAAATCGCGACTCGAGTTGATGTCCTGGAACGCCATGAATCGTCTACGGTGGACTCTTTGACTAAATTTCGAGAAGTGCTATCTCACCAACGGGATGATATCTCCTTCTTAAAGTCACGCATTGAGGACATGGATAATCGCGGCCGGCGAAATAATATTAGAGTCAGGGGCCTACCTGAGAGCGTCCAGCAAACAGATCTGGTAAATGCCTTATCTAAGATATTTGGGGAACTTATCGACCTGGACCCGAACAAAGACATTGTATTCGACAGAGCTCACAGAGCCCTTCGTCCTCGAGGCTTGCCCTCCGACAGACCACGGGACGTGATTTGTAGGCTACACTATTACGCCCAAAAAGAGGAAATAATGAAGTCGGCACGTCAACTGAGCAACATTGACTTTCAAGGCGACAGGATTCAGATATTTCCTGACCTTGCTTGGTCAACCTTACAACAACGTCGCGCCTTGAAACCTCTTACAGACTCTCTTAGGAAGCTCGAGCTGAAATACAGATGGGGCTTTCCATTCTCCCTTCAGGTCTCTCATGGCGGCAAAATTGCGAGTCTTTCAAGACCGTCGGAGTTACAGGCTTTCTTCACGATCCTGGGTATCCCTCCGGTTCCGGTTCCTGACTGGGACGCATTTCACCATCTGCCGGACTTGCCTGTTGTGCTCCCTCCAGATGACGCGTGGCAGCAGGTTCGTACCCCGCGGATGCGGGGATCCACTCCTGGCCCACGACCTTCGAAGCCTCCTTGAATGAGAAGCCTTGTCCCGAGTGGATGTAAACCTGCTTGCTGAATACGTTACACATTAAGTTTTTCTCTTTCTTTATAGTGCCATGTGTTGCTCACCAATGTGATCGGTTTTCGTTTTGGTTTTTATTTATTTATATATATATTTTTATTTTATTTAATTTTTTGTTGTTCTTGTTTATGTAGATGGATAATAGTGTACAGACGCTGAAGTCCACTGATACCCGGTTCGATAATTTGAGGATTATCTGTACACTCTTATGCCATTATATATACTTATATATTTGTATGCTCTGTTTTTCATGTTTCACATGTGCTTAATGCACACCTCGGTAATACCGTATATTTAACGAGTTTCTATTTTGGGAATGGTCGTTGTCCTGAACCCCCCGTAGGACCCCAATATGCTTCATCCCCTGTTTCTTTGGACCGGGAGTCGGCAGGATTCCGCTCCTGTCCTTTTTGCAGCAGTTTTTGTAGTAACACCACTTCTGTTTAATGTTAAAGTACTTTTTGGCGGAGATTCCCCCGCCGCAGCCTTTTTTTTCTATTTCTTTGCTTTTCCTTTTTTCCTATCTTCCTCCCCCCCCTGTTATTTTTCCCTCACCTTTCCCAGGGTCTGCCGAAGAGAAAATTATCGTGAAACGATTGGATCTGACTGATAATGGGGGTGAGTGATTTACATGTAACTACCCTTAACGTCAAAGGGCTGAATGTCCCTGAAAAAAGGTCTAAACTTCTTAAATGGCTTAGAGACGAGAAAATAGACGTTGCTTTTATTCAGGAAACACACTTCAAGATGGGACACGTGCCGTCCCTAAAATGTCACTATTACCCGCATGTTTTCCTGTCCAATAATTCGGCTGGTAAAACATTAGGTGTAGCCATCCTACTAGCCTGCCACCTGCCTGTCCTCAATGTAGCCTCCCACAGAATAGCTGAGGGTAGGGGGTTGCTGGTGAAATGCGACATACATGGCCAACGTTTCTCCTTTTTAAATATATATGCTCCTAACGCTAAACAACCTTCCTTTCTATCCTCAGTTCTAGAGGACGCGGAACCTCTTTTGGAGGGGGTGATAGTGATGGGAGGTGACCTAAATTGGACCCTGGATCCTCGCCAGGACAATTCTAAAAAGATCTCCTGCAAGCCAGAGAGGGAGCATAGGGGAATGAGACCACCAGCTGATCGACACATGGAGATTGACACACCCCACTGATATAGATTACACTTATTTCTCACACCCACACCAGACATATTCCAGGATTGATTATTTATTTTTGAGTCATCGACACTTACACCTTCTGTCTGATGCCTCTATAGGACAGATTGTATGGTCCGATCATGCCCCAGTCAACCTTACTATACGATTACCTCCCATCGCACATCGCCAATGGTCCTGGCGTTTTAACGACACTTTCCTGCAAGATGCCGACTGTAAGTCCCGAATTGGCAACGCTCTGGACTCTTATATTTGTACCAACGACTTAGATGACATCTCCAAAGTCTCAGTATGGGAAGCCCACAAATGTGTCATTAGGGGGGTTTGTGTACAAATAGGATCCTTCCGCAAAAGGCAGAGGGAGAAACTCCGAGAGGAGTTACTGTCTAAAATACAATCTCTCGAGCTTCTACATAAAAAATCCCAAACCCCACAACACTACGCCGATCTCGAAACTGCTAGGGCGGCTCTGAATAAGTTACTCTCAGATAGAGTCAAGTTTTCTTATCGGAAGTGCCGTAGCAGATACTACCAATGGGGCAATAAGCCTGGAAAATTACTGGCCAAAGCACTCAGAGAACAACGTGCTCTTACTTTTATTCATACAATTAAAGACAATCATGGCCAACCCCAACACCAGACATCTCACATAGCCAGGGCCTTCAGGACATATTACTCCACTCTGTATAACCTTGCCGGCCCAACCGGCAGAATCGACAGGTCGTCCCATCAAAAAGCCATAACTGACTATTTACAGACCTTACATTTCCCCACACTGACTGCAACAGAAGTAGAAGATCTAGATGCCCCTTTTTCTCCTGAGGAGGTTCAGAGAGTTATTGAATCCTCTCCTAATGGCAAGAGTCCCGGCCCCGACGGATTTACTATTGCCTATTACAAAGCTTTTAAGGAGAAACTAATCCCTATACTCACAAGAGCCTTTAACACCATATCAGATCAGTCACCCTTCTCCCCACAATCTCTCGAAGCTCATATTGCAGTTCTACCCAAAGAGGGTAAGGACCCCAGTCTTTGCTCCAGCTACCGCCCAATCTCCCTATTAAATATTGATATAAAGCTTTTCGCTAAATTGATTGCAAACCGCCTTAAACTACTGCTGCCTGGCTTGATACATGGAGATCAAGCTGGGTTTGTTTTAGGCCGAGAAACCAGGGACAATACCTCCAAAGTGCTCAGCATGATTCACTATGCCGGCCAGCTCTCATCCCCATCTATACTACTGTCGACTGATGCAGAAAAAGCTTTTGACAGAGTGGACTGGGATTTCTTGACCGGAATATTGAGGCATCTGGGATTTGGTAACATCTGTCTACATAGAATCCTATCCCTCTATACCTCCCCATCCGCCAAAATTAGGATTAATGGCTCCCTCTCTGACTCTTTTCCAATTTTCAACGGTACGCGACAGGGATGCCCGCTATCCCCATTACTCTTTGTCCTTTGCATGGAAACACTAGCCCGCAGTATTAGGGCTAATCCAAATATCTCGGGCTTGTTGGTAAAGGGGACCGAATACAAACTGGCATTATATGCCGATGATCTACTCGCAATAATCACGAACCCGGTCACCTCTTTGCCAAACTTAATGGTGGAGTTTGAGAAGTTTGGAGCCCTCTCTAACTTCAAAATAAATTATTCCAAATCTATTGCCATGAACTTAACTACACCTCCTGCTATAGTAGAAAACCTGAAACAAGCCTTCCCCTTCACCTGGCATGATCATAAATTAAAATACTTAGGGGTGTTACTGACTAATGACTTATCCAAAGTGTTCTCCCTAAATTTTAAACCCTTATTATCTAGGCTTCGTCTAGACTTCCTGTTATGGAAAAAGCTGAGACTGTCCTGGTTCGGAAGGATCAACGTAGTCAAAATGAATGCCCTCCCCAGGATTTTATTCTTTCTCCAGACCCTTCCGATACACATCCCCCTGCTATGGCTTCGGGATGTCCAGAGGCTTATCCGTACATTCGTTTGGGGCGGCAATACACCTAGATTTAAACATGACATTTTGTTCAGGAGAAAACATCAAGGGGGGCAACAACTCCCACATATCCCTAATTATTACCACGTTGTACACCTGAATAGGATATTGGAATGGACACGTGCCAAGGATCGCAAACAATGGGTCCTCCTAGAGGAAGGCTGTCTCCCACATTATATTGAAATTGCACCTTGGCTTCCTATCCTCCCGAAGGTGTCGCACCCCACGGTCTCTCCCACGCTCAGATTATGGGCCAAACTGAGATCCCAGAGTCATATATCCTCCAAATGGTCCCCCTTAACCTCTTTTCTCTATAACTCCGAATTTGCCCCTGGCCTTCAAGGGACTGCTTTCGCCCTATGGGCAGAAGCTGGGATCTTTAGAGTCGGTCAGCTGGTGAGCTCGGGTGGGGTGCGCTCTTTTTCAGATGTTCAATCCTCTTGGAACCTACACAGTGCTGAGTTTTGGAGGTTCCTGCAGGTCCACCATTTCATATCATCTACCAAGAACTTCTCTGACGTAACTAGGGACCTCACTGGGTTTGAGAAACTATGTGTCTCCCCCAGTTCACCTACGCATACAATTTCACAAATCTATACGTTGATTATGGAAAATTTCTTCCCACAACCTCCTACCTTTTTGGCTTCCTGGGAGAGGGAATTGTCGGGGCTACCTACTCAAATTAACTGGGAATCCGTGTTTAAGAACGCTCAGGCGAGTTCTCTATGCATCTCGACACTAGAGACCCTTTATAAACTTATATATAGGTGGTATAGGACCCCTCGTGTTCTCAATAAAATGTTTCCCTCTCTTTCGAATATGTGCTGGAGATGCAAAAAGGCCCCAGGGAGTTTTATACATATTTGGTGGGATTGCCCTCTTATAACCCCATACTGGGCAGAAGTATTTAAATGCACCGAACAGATAGTAGGCGTCGAAATCCCGAAAGACCCAGATTTCTGGCTCCTTAATCACACCCCCGCAGGGTCACACTCCTACAAACATTCCCTGTTAAGACACCTTTGCAACGCTGCTAAAGCGGTGATCCCAATTCTTTGGAGATCCACCTCTCCACCCTCAATTAAAATGTGGTTCACAAAGATTGATCACTTCCTGGACATGGAAGACCTGGTTTCCTTCTCATCTGGGAGGACAGTTAACTTCATAGCTATTTGGTTTCCCTGGTACGACTTTAAGGACACATCGCAGTATCGGTTCTATATCGCGACATAATCCCCCTCATGTTAGTAAACGGGTCTATAGTCATACCTGTATCATTATTTATACCCATACCCATATCCCGACAATGTTGTTTCTGTACTGTGGCACAGACTCAAGATTGATGGGGAACGCCCATACGCTCCCCAAATAATCTGCCCGCACTATGCAGACTGTCACATCTGACCCTGTCCACCCTACCCTTCCTTTACTTATCCTCTTTTCCTCTTCTCCTCTCTTTCCTTTTTCTCTTTTTCATTCATTGATGCTGTTTTGATATTATGCTCTTCTTTTATAGCTCTAATGTTGTCAGAAATGCAGACAGATATTTTTCGGCTAAGGGCGCTTTAAGTGTGGTGTACTGATGAATATAAGCTACGCGATATTTTTGTATGCCCTCCTTTTGTTCTTGAAAATGTTTCTGTAATGTCTTTGAATATTGCTATGACTAATAAAAACAGTTTACACAAAAAAAGAAGTCCACGCACCCAGCGGGCCCAGCGGCCACAGAGATGGAAGCGGCGGCCAGAGCACACAGAGGACACACATCCGATGGAGAACCATGGGCGCGGCAGCGACAGCTGCGATGGGACTGAGAACGCTGCACCACTGCCAGTGCAAACATTGAGGAGGCCTGCTAAAGCCAGCGCTGCAGGCAACACAAATTACAGCCCGGCCCTGGCTCGCTGAGCCAACCTCAGGAGACACTTAACCGGTAAGAAACGGCGTCTAGTTACCCGGATCGTGACAAACAGTAATATCAGATATGTCCAATTGTATGCTGGACTTGGCAATAATGGCAACCCCTCGGGCTTTAGAGTTTATGAGGCAGACGTTAAACCTTCCAACCAAGAGGTAAATTTGCTAAGATGGGAGTTCTATTTAAGATGGGATGTTGCCCATAGCAACCAATTACATTCCAGGTATTATCTTCTAGAAGGTGCTAGATAAATGAGAAGTAGAATCTGACTGGTTGCTATGGGCAACATGCCATCTTAAATAGAACTCCTTTCTTAGTAAATTTACCCCCAAGTATGTTTAGCTTAAGTATTTCACTAGGAATAAGATGAGTTTCCTGTAAGCATACTACGTCTAAACATAATTTACGACGGTACAGCAGAACACATTTACATTTTTTGGGTGAATTAAATCCACCCACATTCCAGCTAACAATTTTCAAAGACATGGGCCCATGAGAGGGGGAAAGTATACAGGCAGTAGTCTAATAGACCTAATAGCACCGGCTAGTCCAAGGCCAAGGGTATACTGTAAGTACCAAGTAAAACAAAAAATCCGACCATTATTTGTGGCAACAGGATGATCTAGAAGGGGAAAGGGCAAAAACAGGGGGCAGGCCCATGGTGGGGCCAACATGAAAAGAAAAATAAGAAAAGAAAATTCCAGACAATACATGTATAATTTCCTAACATTCTGAGTAACTCTCGGTTACTCAGCGTAATTCTCAGCTGAGCAGGTACTCCAGCCGCCGGGCGTCCACCCCTCCAGAACATAAAAGGTACCGAGGTGGGTGGACCTATAGTGGTATAACTTTACAGACAGTAATATCGAATAACTAAAACAATAGAACAGCAAAATATGCTAGAAGCAGCTAGGTTATGTAACAGTAGGTCAGAGTACTGAGGATACACCCCGAAAAGGGTGGGGGGGGGGTTCCCCCACATCTGAATAAAATAAAAACGGGAATTTCAAGCGATGTAACCTGGTGGGGGAAGGGACACTTTTTATATCGCAGCAATGGAAAGTGGGTCTGAAAGATACGTTAAGAAAAGGTCCAGCATACTATATAAAGGAAAAATCAGCATAAGATTAGTAATTTCAACTAGAAAAGCAGGGTGCTTTTAACTATGACAGGAACTTATAAGTAGTGTAATAAATGCAAATCACAGTCACGGAGCTGCATTGAGAAATCGTGTACATCAACCATAGCCAATCAATATTGCTCAACTGTAAGGCACACAACACACAATCGGGGATAGTCTCAGAATATCAACCTTGACGTATATGTCAACGAGAGGCTGTGCAGAATAATGCTGCAGTTTAAACATTATAGTAGAATACCTCCAGGGTGTCCGGGAACATCACTCACAATCCGACATTTTGGAGGCATGTCATCCGTAGGCAGTTCCGCTAGATAGGCCTCTGCATCCACTTGTCCTTGAAGGAGGTACCATTGTATAGGCGCAGCCGCGCCGGGTAGAGGAGTGCAAATTTCCTGCCTTCTTGGATAAGCTTGGAACACAGAGGTGCAAAATCTCACCTAGCCTTGGAGAGCTCAGCAGAGTAATCCTGAAAAATTAAGATGTCATGGCCCTCCCAGGTGAGCTGGCGCTGCCGACGTGATGCCGACCACAACAGCTCCTTGTGAAGGAAATTCAATGGTTTAAATATCACAGCACGCGGTCTGACTCCCTCTTGTGGTCGTATCAGGCCAAGCCTGTGAGCCCTTTCTATACTAAGGTCAGAGCATCTATCTTTAACTTTTAGCAAATCAGGCAGAGTCAGTTTTAGAAAATCAAAGAGATCCTGGCCTTTAACAGACTCTGCAAGCCAATAATTCTCAAATTTTCTCTGTGGGATCTATTTTCTTAATCCTGAAGTTTGTTGTGCAGCATGTGTATATCCTTAGTGTTCTGGGATGTCGATTTTTTAAGATTTGCCACGTCTGCAAAAGTCTCTCCTAGCCTCTATTCCACATTAAGAACTTTTTGTGTTAAATGGGACAGCTGTTTATTAATATCAGCCGTTTGCTCCTTTAGCATAGGGGCAATGGCAGCCTGAATAGCAGCAATCATATCCCCTTGTAAGGCTCCAATGCGCTGTACCTTTTTGGGGGTTGTAGTAGGGCGGGAATCCTCCTCAGAGAAGTCCTCATCCTCTGCCTCATGAGAGCTGTCCTCCTGCAGCAGGGGGATCTGATCCGGCTGTCAGCGGCAGGAGACGGCGTCCAGCGCCATCTTGGATTGTGAGAGGCCCCGCTGTTTTTCTTTCTGTGCTCGCGATCTGGGCATGACAGTGATGTATCTGTCCATGCAGCAGTGCACGGCGCCTACGTTCTCTTGCAGCTGGGGCCCACCATTGGATGCTAAAAGCCTAGTAAAAGGGGGTATAAACGGCCGGCAGCATGGAGCTCCGGGAATCAGCAGCCACCCATCGGCGGCCGGAAGCGGAAGTCCTGATTGTATCGGGTTATAAAAGGTCTAGTAGGTCTTCTATTGATGTTTTGACAATCTTGTTTGACTTGAAGAAGATTAATCTTTTCAACTCTGGCTGCCCTTGGTCCACTTCCAATTTCTTCAAAGAATAACCTCTTTCTCTGAACTTCTCTATTAGTAGGGAAGACTGCTCCCAGTAGGCCTCCATGGTGCTACAGTTCTTCCTTATTCGTACCATTTGAGCATAAGGGACGTTGTTCTTCCATCTCGGGTGATGACAACTCTCCGAGCGGATGTAGCTATTCGCATCCGTGTCTTTAAAATTAGTTTTTGTATGGATCTTAGAATCCAGACTGACCTCAAATACTATATAGAAATAATCCATCTGTACTGGATGTTATTTGTAAGTGAACTTCAGGTTATACTGATTCGTCTGTAACTCCATGACAAAGCTTTCTAGGTCATCGTTACCATTCCATATAATGATGAGATCATCAATATATCTCTTATAAAATACAATATTAGAATATTGAAAGCCCCCAGACGTATATAGGTGTTGCTCTTCCCAATCGTTCATATATATATATATATATATATATATATATATATATATATTGGCATACGATGGGGCAAACTTGGTTCCCATCACTGTGCCTTGCTGTTGGACCTATTAAGACCCATTGAACTCAAAATAATTATGTTCAAGTATGAATTTAATACTGTCAAGGAGGAACACCCTTTCAGTGGTACTTATATTCCCATCACTTAATAAGACTTTTTCTATGAATCCTAGTCCTTTCTAATGAGGAATAGACGTATACAATGCCTGCACATATATCGTCAACCATCTGTAGGTTGGCAACCAAACTAGGGATTGGAGTTCCCTTAAGAGACAAGTAGAATCCTTTAGATAAAAACATTGGGTTTTGACATATATCTGTAGCTTCAAATTTAGGAAATGGGAGAGGTTTGATGTCAACGTGTTGACGCCCGCCACTATTGGTCTTCCCGGGGGGCACTCCTTGTTTTTATGAACTTTGGGAAGATGGTAAAACAATGGGACTCTTGTTTATCAATAAATAAGTATTTTAACTCTTCCTTTAGAATGATCTCATCCGAAGCCGATTTTCTCAAGATATCATAGAGTTTTACCTTACATAATTCTGTGGGGTCCATCTTTATGACTATACTATCGTCGTTCTTTAGTTGTTTGGCCGCTTGTTGTTCCAAAGGTAATAAATTACTACGGTATTTCTCTTATGATATCTTCATCTTATTAAAATCATCCCTCACTGATTCGAAGAATATGCCGATGTGACTGCCCCTTAATTCCACCGGGTAATATTTAGAGGACAAGGATTCCAAGGGTTTACGGTCGGTACCAGAAGCTTTCTGATTCGATGGAAACTTCAAGAAATGGCGTTGTAGAGTAAGGTTTATAATAAATTTGTTTAGATCCACAAATAATTAAAATATGTCCACATGCTGATTCGGGGCGAACTTCAGACCTTTATTTAATATCGAGGATTGTGATTCAGAAAGTTTCTTTTGCGATAAGTTGATGATGCAGTCTCCAGATGTTCTTTCAGTGGGAGGATGCCTTCACTTTTTGGAGAGCTTCTTTCCTCCTCTTGATACTCGTCTCCTAAAAAAAGTTTTGTTCCTTGAGGGGACTCCAATCGATTGTGTAATCTTTCTTCCTCCTGTGATTGTGGGAAACCCACCCTTTTTCTCTCTGCTATAAAAGGTCTGGACTTTTTTCACTATATATTTTTCAGTTTAGTGTTGCCCTGAAGTCACTCAGCTGCTTCATTTTTGGGTGTCCCGTGCCCTAGACTTGTACCCCCAAAAAATGTTAGGGACTTGCCCAACCAATGAGGTCACCTGGATGCGGTGGGCAAGCCGTTACTTATGGCCATAACTATGAGAAGAAACTTGCTCAAAATGCAAAATTTTATTGCAATGATTATTATTAATAAATTGATAGTGTTTGAATTGTGCACCGCCAACCTTGTCTTTGTATGCAGTACTACTTAAAGGTCTCCACAGGGTCGCACCTCTTATTACTGGTGTGCACCACAGGACCCCTCCCCTGTACTCCCAACATATAAAAAAGGTGATTCGAGACTGTTGCGTGGCAAAGTCGCGCCCGATTATGAAAAGGGGGCGTGGCCTATGGGAAAGGGGGGGGTGTCTTCACGGGAGTGCTGCGACCGTGAGTCATGCCCCATTTCCGTCACTTTGAAGGCATGCCCAGCACTCTGTGAGCTCTTGGTATGCCCTCTCTCCCTTTGTCTCCAGTGAGCAGTGAGTGACAGCAGCCTTCCGAGTGCCCCGCGGGTGGGAAAGTCCCAAGAAAAGGGACTGTCCCGTGAAAATCGGGACAGTTGGGAGGTATGATACAGTCACCTGGGACTAGTGATGAAAACCGGGGTTGGGCCACTAAGCCACGTACCCTTCTGCGAGGCTACATCCCGTTTTACCGGTGTGTGCTTTCTGCACGTGCACATGGAACCGCACTGGGTATCCAAGAGCATAGCGACGCCCTTGATTAAGGGGTATATTTAGTAAACTTAAAAAAGTATTTTCTCCATAATTTTAGCTGGAGAAAGTGTAGAACATAGAGAAATAATAAGAATTTACTTACCGATAATTCTATTTCTCGGAGTCCGTAGTGGATGCTGGGGTTCCTGAAAGGACCATGGGGAATAGCGGCTCCGCAGGAGACAGGGCACAAAAAGTAAAGCTTTAGGATCAGGTGGTGTGCACTGGCTCCTCCCCCTATGACCCTCCTCCAAGCCAGTTAGGTACTGTGCCCGGACGAGCGTACACAATAAGGGAGGAATTTTGAATCCCGGGTAAGACTCATACCAGCCACACCAATCACACCGTACAACTTGTGATCTAAACCCAGTTAACAGTATGATAACAGCGGAGCCTCTGAAAAGATGGCTCACAACAATAATAACCCGATTTTTGTAACTATGTACAAGTATTGCAGATAATCCGCACTTGGGATGGGCGCCCAGCATCCACTACGGACTCCGAGAAATAGAATTATCGGTAAGTAAATTCTTATTTTCTCTATCGTCCTAGTGGATGCTGGGGTTCCTGAAAGGACCATGGGGATTATACCAAAGCTCCCAAACGGGCGGGAGAGTGCGGATGACTCTGCAGCACCGAATGAGAGAACTCCAGGTCCTCTTTTGCCAGGATATCAAATTTGTAGAATTTTACAAACGTGTTCTCCCCTGACCACGTAGCTGCTCGGCAGAGTTGTAATGCCGAGACCTCTCGGGCAGCCGCCCAAGATGAGCCCACCTTCCTTGTGGAATGGGCCTTAACCGATTTAGACTGTGGCAGGCCTGCCTCAGAATGTGCAAGTTGAATTGTGTTACAAATCCAACGAGCAATCGACTGCTTAGAAGCAGGCGCACCCAACTTGTTGGGTGCATACAGTATAAACAGCGAGTCAGATTTTCTGACTCCAGCTGTCCTGGAACATATTTTCAGGGCCCTGACAACTTCTAGCAACTTGGAGTCCTCCAAGTCCCTAGTAGGTGCAAGGCACCACAATAAGCTGGTTCAGGTGAAACACTGACACCACCTTAGGGAGAGAACTGGGGACGAGTCCGTGTTAGGCGCCGAGGGTCCGCTCGTCAGTGCGGCCGGCGCCTAGCAACGGGGACGCCACTGTCGGATCGTGTTCCCCGTTGCTGGGTCTAAGTTTATATCATCACTGGTTTCCTGGCTGTGTAGCATGCAGCTGCACGGCATGTTGTAATTATCACTCATCTGTTTCCCTGGCCATGCAGCTGCATGGCATTTAATCCAATCAGCCTCCAAACAGCTGATTGGAAGACTCTCTGTTAAAAGCACTCCCAGGACTCCTCACAGACGCCGGTGATAGCTTCCTGTTTGCCTGATTTTGCTGCAGAGAGAGTTCCCAGTCCCGGTCTGTTCGTTTGTTCCTGTTCTCAGTGATCCAGTACTCGGAAGTTACCATCTGTTCCTGGAGTCTGACCGAGCACCTTTAACATCTGGTGGTGTTCGTGAGTCGCGGCGCAGCCGTGTGTTGCGGCTTGTCCGCTACTATTTATTATTGTGTTTATTTTGAGTTCTGGTGCTTTGCGGAGGATTCCGCTTCCACAAGATCCACTCTGGTGTCCAGCGGTGCCGGATAGGAGTGTCGGATCCGTGGATCCTTGGTTGTCCTTTTCCCTGGCGGCTAGTCCGCACATACCTTTTGATTTAGTTAAGTTAGCTTGTAACCCCTGGCTTGGTTGCTTAGTCAGAGGGCCCCTTGTTATCTCCCTGTCTCGGACTTCCCCTTGTCTCCCATTAAGACCTGCGGGGGCATCGGGGTTGGGCAGACATAATCCGCCCTTCGAACGCGGCTGCCATGGGCTCAAGCAACCATAGTCTCGCAGGGGATTTCTGATAACACGGGCGAGACAACGGAGTTAGGGCGCCAGGGGTTACTAGGCTCTCCAGCTCCCACAACCTGTATTTCATTCCTGTACTCAGATCTCTGCCATAAGATCTTCTCCAGTCTGGAGTACAGGAATCGTAACATTATCACCGGCCAGACAAAAGAAAAAATTTCAACAGGAGTTAATTTTTTCACTTATCCAGTAGGGAGAATTTTGTCGGCCTCATGAATCCCACCGGTGTTGGGCCAAATCCTGGCCAGTTTTTGGTTAGTCAGATTCAGGAACTTACCCAGATGGTTCAGGATCTGTCCCTCCGGGTGAGCTCACAGGAAGATCTGTTACGGACTTCCCCGAGGGTCATCCCTGAACCAAAAATGCATCTGCCTGACCGTTTTTCTGGGGATAGAAAACAGTTTTTTAATTTTAAAGAGTCTTGTAAACTGTATTTTCGTTTAAGACCAGTTTCCTCAGGTACGGAGGCTCAGCGGGTTGGAATTATAATTTCTCTGCTTCAGGGGGATCCTCAGACCTGGGCTTTTGGTTTAAAGACAGACGATCCGGCCTTATCGTCTGTAGACGCTTTTTTGAAATCTTTAGGGCTATTGTATGACGACCCTGATAGAGAGGCATCCGCAGAAAGTCAGTTGCGTGCTCTAAGACAGGGTAGGAATCCTGCAGAGAATTATTGTACGGAGTTTCGCCGTTGGTCGAACGACTGTGGCTGGAATGATCCTGCCCTGCGCAGTCAGTTTCGCCTCGGCTTATCTGAATCTATAAAAGACAGCCTCCTTCAGTATCCCGCTCCTGAGAACCTTGATAAACTCATGGAGCTCTCTATTAAAATAGATCGTCGGCTCAGAGAGCGGAGGACTGAGAAAGGGGCATCTGTAGTTTCTTTTCCCTGTGTTTCTTCCGTTCCGATAGACATGGAGGAGCCTATGCAGATTGGTCTCTCCAAATTGTCTCCGGAAGAAAGAACCAGGAGGCAAAATTCTGGTCTGTGTTTGTACTGCGGAGGTAAGGGACATTTTGCCCGTAGTTGCCCAAACAAGTCGGGAAACTTCCTGACCAAGTGAATAGTGAGGGGGTTCACTTTGGTCTACAGCTCATCTCCTCAAATAATTCACTATTGGTTCCTGCTAAAGTTTCTTATGACAGCCTCTGTTCCTCGGTCTCTGCTTTTGTGGACAGTGGAGCTGCAGGAAACTTTATGGACTTAACATGGGCCAAGGCCTTAGGTATTCCTCAGTTAACCTTAAGTAGGTGTATCACCATGCATGGTTTAGATGGGAGTCCCTTATCCAATGGGGTTATTTCTCTATGTACACCTCCTGTTTTGCTCTCGGTGGGAGCTCTACATTCTGAAAAGATTGAGTTTTTTCTTACCCATTGTCCAGCAGTTCCTGTGGTTCTGGGTCACCCTTGGCTGGCCTTTCATAATCCCATCATAGATTGGCAGTCTGGGGAGATTCTACAATGGAGTACCATCTGTGATAAAGAATGTATTACACTTCCTATCCGAGTAGCTGCTGCCAGGCCCGCACATATTCCTGGAGAGTACCAAGATTTTTTGGATGTGTTTTCCAAGGGCAATGCGGATATTTTGCCTCCCCATAGGCCTTATGATTGTACCATAGAGTTAATTCCTGGTGCCACGTTGCCTAAAGGAAGGTTATATGCATTGTCTGGTCCTGAAACTGTGGCCATGAATGAGTATGTGAAAGAAAGTCTTGAGAAAGGGTTTATCAGGCCATCTAAATCCCCTTTAAGTGCAGGTTTTTTCTTCGTAGAGAAGAAGGATGGTTCCCTCAGACCCTGCATTGACTTTCGAGCCCTGAATAAAATCTCAGTAAAGAATACTTACCCTCTGCCTCTGATCTCTGTCCTCTTTGATCAGCTACGTTCGGCTGTTATTTTTTCCAAGATTGACCTGAGAGGAGCATATAATCTCATTAGAATCAGATCGGGGGATGAGTGGAAAACGGCATTCAGTACTCAATCAGGTCACTATGAGTATCTGGTCATGCCTTTCGGCCTATCTAACGCTCCGGCAGTCTTTCAGGATCTCATTAATGATGTGCTCCGTGAGTTTCTGGGAAGATTCGTTGTGGTCTATTTAGACGACATTTTGATTTATTCTGACTCTATAGAACAACATGTTACCCAGGTGCGTCAGGTACTTAAGAAATTACGTGAAAATCACTTGTATGCCAAACCGGAGAAGTGTGAATTTCACATCACGGAGGTATCCTTTTTAGGGTACATTATTTCCCCTCGGGGATTCCGAATGGAACCTAAGAAGCTCCAAGCCATCCTGAGTTGGGCGCAACCCACCAACTTAAAAGCAATTCAGCGCTTTTTAGGGTTTGCGAACTACTACAGAAGGTTTATTCACTCTTTCTCTGACATAGTTGCTCCCATTGTGGCACTCACTAAGAAGGGAGCAGATCCTACCAATTGGTCATGTGAAGCTAAAGTATCTTTTCAGGCCTTGAAACAAGCCTTTGTCTCAGCCCCTGTCCTTAGACATCCCAACCCAGAATTGCCTTTCATCGTTGAGGTAGATGCCTCGGAGGTTGGTGTAGGGGCTATCCTTTCTCAGAAGGATCCAGATTCCCTTGAGTTACATCCTTGTGCCTTTATGTCCAGGAAATTCTCATCTGCTGAATCCAACTACGATGTTGGTAATCGGGAGTTGCTGGCTATTAAATGGGCTTTTGAGGAGTGGAGACATTGGCTTGAAGGAGCGACCCATACCATTTCTGTTTTGACAGATCACAAAAATCTTCAATACATTGAATCAGCCAAGCGACTGAATGCCCGACAGGCTCGTTGGGCTTTATTTTTCACTCGTTTCAAATTCATTATCACCTTCAGACCTGGTTCCAAGAATACCAAGGCAGATGCCCTCTCACGCAGTTTTCTTCCCGCTCAAGACAACAGTCCTGTTACTCTCATACTTCCGCCTTCAGTCATTCAGGCAGGTCTCACACAGGATGTTTTTTCTCAATTGAAGCTGCTTCAACATCAAGCTCCGGGAAATACTCCTGCTGGTCGTCTTTTTGTTCCTGAGTTTTTGAGAGCAACTGTTTTGGAGGAATTTCATGATAGCAAAGTTGCAGGGCATCTGGGAGTCGCTAAAACTTTTGAATTGGTATCCCGCGCAGTGTGGTGGCCTGGTCTTTCTAAAGACATTAAAGAGTTTGTTTTTTCGTGTCAGGTCTGTGCACAGCATAAAGTTCCCCGTTCTTTGCCTATTGGTCAACTTATGCCATTGAATGTTCCTCTTAGACCATGGTCGCATATCTCCATGGATTTTGTGGTGGATCTCCCTCTGTCAGCTGGATGCACAGTCATATGGGTGGTAGTGGACCGTTTTAGTAAGATGGCTCATTTTATTGGTCTTCCCCGATTGCCATCTGCCCAGGGATTGGCAGTCTTGTTCCTCCGTCATGTTTTCAGACTCCATGGGTTACCCACTGATATTGTTTCTGACAGGGGTCCACAATTCATTGCACAGTTTTGGAAGTCTTTTTGTGCTTCGTTAAAAATGAAATTATCATTAACCTCCGGTTATCATCCACAATCAAATGGACAGACTGAGCGAGTGAACCAATCTTTAAAACAATATTTGCGTTTGTACTCGGCCAAACTCCAAAATGACTGGTCTGAGTTTCTTCCATTGGCAGAGTTTGCTTATAATAATGCCTGTCATTCCTCTACCAATGTGTCTCCATTTTTTGCAGTTTTTGGTTTCCACCCCAGAGCTAATTCATTTTTCCAACATTCCTCTGTCTCCTCTCTGGCCCTGACCTCTCATCTTAAACTTATTTGGAAAAAAGTGCACATAGCTCTCAGAAAAGCAGCTTTCAAGGAAAAAGATTTTTCGGACAGGTTCCGGCGGCCGTGCACTTTTAGAGTAGGAGACAGGGTGTGGCTGTCGACTCGCAATATCAAACTTCGACAAACCTCAGCCAGATTGGGTCCTAGATTTATTGGACCATTTCTCATTATCAAAAAAGTCAATCCAGTTGCTTTCCGGTTACAGCTACCAAAAACGTTACGAATCGGAAATACCTTCCATTGCTCTTTGCTCAAACCATATGTTTCATCTAGCAGATTTCCTCGTAAAAAACCTCAGGGGAGATCACCAGTTAATGTACAGGGTCAGCAGGAGTTCGTGGTTGAGAAGGTTCTCGATTCCAAGCTGTCCCGGGGTCGGCTTTATTTTTTGGTGCATTGGACAGGTTATGGTCCTGAGGAAAGGTCGTGGGTCCTAGATAAGGACCTTCATGCCCCAAGGCTCAAAAGGGCATTTTTTCAAGAATTTCCTCAGAAACCCGGATTTAGGGGTTCCTTGACCCCTCCTCAAGGGGGGGGTACTGTTAGGCGCCGAGGGTCCGCTCGTCAGTGCGGCCGGCGCCTAGCAACGGGGACGCCACTGTCGGATCGTGTTCCCCGTTGCTGGGTCTAAGTTTATATCATCACTGGTTTCCTGGCTGTGTAGCATGCAGCTGCACGGCATGTTGTAATTATCACTCATCTGTTTCCCTGGCCATGCAGCTGCATGGCATTTAATCCAATCAGCCTCCAAACAGCTGATTGGAAGACTCTCTGTTAAAAGCACTCCCAGGACTCCTCACAGACGCCGGTGATAGCTTCCTGTTTGCCTGATTTTGCTGCAGAGAGAGTTCCCAGTCCCGGTCTGTTCGTTTGTTCCTGTTCTCAGTGATCCAGTACTCAGAAGTTACCATCTGTTCCTGGAGTCTGACCGAGCACCTTTAACATCTGGTGGTGTTCGTGAGTCGCGGCGCAGCCGTGTGTTGCGGCTTGTCCGCTACTATTTATTATTGTGTTTATTTTGAGTTCTGGTGCTTTGCGGAGGATTCCGCTTCCACAAGATCCACTCTGGTGTCCAGCGGTGCCGGATAGGAGTGTCGGATCCGTGGATCCTTGGTTGTCCTTTTCCCTGGCGGCTAGTCCGCACATACCTTTTGATTTAGTTAAGTTAGCTTGTAACCCCTGGCTTGGTTGCTTAGTCAGAGGGCCCCTTGTTATCTCCCTGTCTCGGACTTCCCCTTGTCTCCCATTAAGACCTGCGGGGGCATCGGGGTTGGGCAGACATAATCCGCCCTTCGAACGCGGCTGCCATGGGCTCAAGCAACCATAGTCTCGCAGGGGATTTCTGATAACACGGGCGAGACAACGGAGTTAGGGCGCCAGGGGTTACTAGGCTCTCCAGCTCCCACAACCTGTATTTCATTCCTGTACTCAGATCTCTGCCATAAGATCTTCTCCAGTCTGGAGTACAGGAATCGTAACAGTCCGCAGCTCTGCCCTGTCCGAATGGACAAACAGATATGGGCTTTTTTGAGAAAAAACCACCAATTTGACACTCGTCTGGTCCAGGCCAGGGCCAAGAGCATGGTCACTTTTTATGTGAGATGCTTCAAATCCACATATTTGACTGGTTTTAAACCAATGTGATTTGAGGAATCCCAGAACTACGTTGAGATCCCACAGTGCCACTGGAGGCACAAAAAAGGGGTTTGTATATGCAATACTCCCTTGACAAACTTCTGGACTTCAGGAACTGAAGCCAATTCTTTCTGGAAGAAAATTTACAGGGCCGAATTTGAACCTTAATGGACCCCAATTTGAGGCCCATAGACACTCCTGTTTGCAGGAAATGCAGGAAACGACCGAGTTGAAATTTCTTTGTGGGGCCTTCCTGGCCTCACACCACGCAACATATTTTCGCCACACGTGGTGATAATGTTGTGCGGTCACCTCCTTTCTGGCTTTGACCAGGGTAGGAATGACCTCTTCCGGAATGCCTTTTTTCCCTTAGGATCCGGCTTTCCATCGCCATGCCGACAAACGCAGCTGCGGTAAGTCTTGGAACAGACATGGTACTTGCTGAAGCAAGTCCCTTCTTAGCGGCAGAGGCCATAAGACCTCTGTAAGCATCTCTTGAAGTTCCGGGTACCAAGTCCTTCTTGGCCAATCCGGAGCCATGAGTATAGTTCTTACTCCTCTACGTCTTATAATTCTCAGCACCTTAGGTATGAGAAGCAGAGGAGGGAACACATACACCGACTGGTACACCCACGGTGTTACCAGAACGTCCACATCTATTGCCTGAGGGTCTCTTGACCTGGCGCAATACCTGTCCCGTTTTTTGTTCAGACGGGACGCCATCATGTCCACCTTTGGTATTTCCCAACGGTTTACAATCATGTGGAAAAAACTTCTCAATGAAGTTTCCACTCTCCCGGGTGGAGGTCGTGCTGAGGAAGTCTGCTTCCCAGTTTCCATTCCCGGGATGAAAAACTGCTGACAGTGTTATCACATGATTTTCCGCCCAGCGAAAAATCCTTGCAGTTTCTGCCATTGCCCTCCTGCTTCTTGTGTCGCCCTGTCTGTTTACGTGGGCGACTGCCGTGATGTTTTTCCCACTGGATCAATACCGGCTGACCTTGAAGCAGAGGTCTTGCTAAGCTTAGAGCATTATAAATTTACCCTTAGCTCCAGTATATTTATGTGGAGAAAAGTCTCCATACTTGATCACACTCCCTGGAAATTTTTCCCTTGTGTGACTGCTCCCCAGCCTCTCAGGCTGGGCTCCGTGGTTACCAGCATCCAATCCTGAATGCCGAATCTGCGGCCCTCTAGAAGATGAGCACTCTATAACCACCACAGGAGAGATACCCTTGTCCTTGGATATTGGGTTATCCGCTGATGCATCTGAAGATGCGATCCGGACCATTTGTCCAGCAGATCCCACTGAAAAGTTCTTACGTGAAATCTGCCGAATGGAATTGCTTCGTAGGAAGCCACCATCTTTACCAGGACCCTTGTGCAATGATGCACTGTTTTTAGGAGGTTCCTGACTTGCTCGGATAACTCCCTGGCTTTCTCTTCCGGGAGAAACACCTTTTTCTGGACTGTGTCCAGAATCATCCCTAGGCACAGCAGACGTGTCGTCGGGATCAGCTGCGATTTTGGAATATTTAGAATCCACCCGTGCTGATTGTAGCAGTATCCGAGATAGTGCTACTCCGACCTCCAACTGTTCCCTGGACTATGCCCCTATCAGGAGATCGTCCAAGTAAGGGATAATTAAGACGCCTTTTCTTCGAAGAAGAATCATCAATTCGGCCATTACCTTGGTAAAGACCCCGGGGTGCCGTGGACAATCCAAACGGCAGCGTCTGAAACTGATAGTGACAGTTCTGCACCACGAACCTGAGGTACCCTTAGTGAGAAGGGCAAATTTGGGACATAGAGGTAAGCATCCCTGATGTCCCGGGACACTATATAGTCCCCTTCTTCCTGGTTCGTTATCACTGCTCTGAGTGACTTCATCTTAATTTGAACCTTTGTAAGTGTTCAAAAAAAATTTTTTAGAATAAGTCTCACCTAGCCTTCTGGCTTCAGTACCACAATATAGTGTGGAATAATACCCCTTTTCTGTAGTAGGAGGGGTAATTTAATTATCACCTGCTGGGAATACAGCTTGTGAATTTTTTCCCATACTACCTCCTTGTCGGAGGGAGACTTGGTAAAGCAGACTTCAGGAGCCTGCGAAGGGGAAACGTCTCGACATTCCCATCTGTACCCCCGGGATACTACTTGTAGGATCCAGGGGTCCTGTACGGTCTCAGCGCCATGCTGAGAACTTGTCAGACGCGGTGGAACGCTTCTGTTCCTGGGAATGGGCTGCCTGCTGCAGTCTTCTTCCCTTTCCTCTATCCCTGGGCAGATATGATCTTATAGGGACGAGAGGACTGAGGCTGAAAAGACGGTGTCTTTTTCTGCAGAGATGTGACTTAGGGTAAAAAACGGTGGATTTTCCAGCAGTTGCCGTGACCACCAGGTCCGATGGACCGACCCCAAACAAGTCCTCTTCCTTTATACGGCCATACTGTGCCGTTTGGAATCTGCATCACCTGACCACTGTCGTGTCCATAACATCTTCTGGCAGTTATGGACATCGCGTTTATTCATGATGCCAGAGTGCAAATATCCCTCTGTGCATCTCGCATATATAGAAATGCTCTATAGTCAATAAAATACTGTCCCTGTCAAGGGTATCAATATTTTTAGTCAGGGAATCCGACCAAGCCACCCTAGCTCTGCACATCCAGGCTGAGGCGATCGCTGGCCGCAGTATAACACCAGTATGTGTGCATATACTTTTTATTATATTTTCCAGCCTTGTCAGCTGGTCCTTGAGGACGGCCCTATCTATAGACGGTACCGCCACTTGTTTTGATAAGCGTGTGAGCGCCTTATCCACCTTAAGGGGTGTTTCCCAACGCGCCCTAACTTCTGGCGGGAAAGGGTATACCGCCCATAATTTTCTATCGGGGGGAACCCACGCATCATCACACACTTTATTTAATTTATCTGATTCAGGAAAAACTATGGTAGTTTTTTCACATCCCACATAATACCCTCTTTTGTGGTACTTGTAGTATCAGAAATACGTAACACCTCCTTCATTGCCTTTAACGTGTGGCCCTAATAAGGAATACGTTTGTTTATTCACCGTCGACACTGGATTCAGTGTCCCTGTCTGTGTCTGTGTCGACCGACTAAAGTAAACGGGCGTTTTAAAACCCTTGACGGTGTTTTTGAGACGTCTGGACCGTACTAATTGTTTGTCGGCCGTCTCATGTCGTCAACCGACTTTGCAGCGTGTTGACATTATCACGTAATTTCCTAAATAAGCCATCCATTCCGGTGTCGACTCCCTAGAGAGTGACATCACCATTACAGGCAATTGCTCCGCCTCCTCACCAACATCGTCCTCCTACCTGTCGACACACACGTACCGACACACAGCACACACACAGGGAATGCTCTGATAGAGGACAGGACCCACTAGCCCTTTGGAGAGACAGAGGGAGAGTTTGCCAGCACACACCAAAAACGCTATAATTATATAGGGACAACCTTATATAAGTGTTTTCCCTTATAGCATCTTAATATATATATAAGCATATCGCCAAATTAGTGCCCCCCCTCTCTGTTTTAACCCTGTTTCTGTAGTGCAGTGCAGGGGAGAGCCTGGGAGCCTTCCCTCCAGCCTTTCTGTGAGGGAAAATGGCGCTGTGTGCTGAGGAGATAGGCCCCGCCCCTTTTTCGGCGGCCTCGTCTCCCGCTCTTAACGGATTCTGGCAGGGGTTAAATATCTCCATATAGCCTCCGGAGGCTATATGTGAGGTATTTTTAGCCAAAATAGGTATTCATTTGCCTCCCAGGGCGCCCCCCTCCCAGTGCCCTGCACCCTCAGTGACTGCCGTGTGAAGTGTGCTGAGAGGAAAATGGCGCACAGCTGCAGTGCTGTGCGCTACCTTTAGAAGACTGAGGAGTCTTCTGCCGCCGATTCTGGACCTCTTCTTACTTCAGCATCTGCAAGGGGGCCGGCGGCAAGGCTCCGGTGACCATCCAGGCTGTACCTGTGATCGTCCCTCTGGAGCTGATGTCCAGTAGCCAAGAAGCCAATCCATCCTGCACGCAGGTGAGTTCACTTCTTCTCCCCTAAGTCCCTCGTTGCAGTGATCCTGTTGCCAGCAGGACTCACTGTAAAATAAAAAACCTAAGCTAAACTTTCCTAAGCAGCTCTTTAGGAGAGCCACCTAGATTGCACCCTTCTCGGCCGGGCACAAAAATCTAACTGGCTTGGAGGAGGGTCATAGGGGGAGGAGCCAGTGCACACCACCTGATCCTAAAGCTTTACTTTTTGTGCCCTGTCTCCTGCGGAGCCGCTATTCCCCATGGTCCTTTCAGGAACCCCAGCATCCACTAGGACGATAGAGAAATTGTTTCTCTATATAGTATGGAGAAAATTACAGAGAAATCAATGATTTCTCCACAATTTCTTTGTGCAGCCCCATAGGTTTCAAATGGAGCTGTGCACAAACGCTATTTATATGGTGAGAAAAGCCGTGCTTCTCTCAAAAACATAATGCCATCTCAATGGCGTTATGTCTCCTGTCACTGGAGAAAAGCAGGGAAGGGACATTTTTCTTTCTGCTTTCTCCATCGGGACCACCTCTGCCCATGACCCGATATGCTGGGCTCAGACAACCTGCTCTATGCATGCGCTATGTTCAGACGGCCCGCTCTCTGCACATGCGCCTGGTTCAGACTTACAGTATGTTGCCGTCTTTCGCTACTGCATAAGACGGCAGAAAAGAAGACTCCACAGCCAGTGTCTCCTCACTGGGTTAGGCTTTTATCGCATGGCCTGTACAGGGCTTTTTATAGAAATACAGCACAGTTAAATATGTGAGAAAAGCCAATACTTATGACGCAGCTTCCGCAAACAGTAATGTACTAAACAGACCCCTCAGAAACAGAGGGAGAGAAACAGCTGAGAGAGGAGGAAGAAATGGGCAAATAAAGGGATAAAAAGAAATGGAAGATATTTTCTCTACATCTTGGGCCATTTTCTGTATGTTACGTCAGAGAAGGCAGCATAGAGCCGCATGGTTTATACATTGTGCACCGCACCCAACTTTCCTCCACCTTCATTCTTTAAAAAATGCTTATAGAAAGAAGTAAGGATTCTCAAATGACATGAATCTGGTATCACTATTTTGATATGACGGTTACAATACAAGTTTTGCGGCGGTGCAAGCACATACATTTGGAAGTCCCCTCCTGAAATCCTGCATTTGCCGGGCCCTGGAGAATGACAGTGTGGAGTGGCTGATGAGACAGATGACGAGACAGAGAGAAACTGGTGGGCCTGAGGCTCTGAGCCAGTTACTTGTTGCTGTGGACTGTCATCCTGAATGAAAGGTGGTCTATTACATCCACAGAGGATTACTTAAATTCCATCAACTTTCCAATTACCCCACCCAGGTTAAAGATGGTTAAATAGCTTTATTTTGTACTTTCAGGCATTCTTCTGTATGTTATATTATGGCATATAAAGGGGCATGAGGGACATAAAAAGGACTGAGGCTGATGTGTTTAAAATATTGTCCTGAGATATGTTAATTTTTGGCAAAGGGTGGGGTTTTAGAGACGGAACTAGCAGCGGTGCAGGCGGTGTATTGCACTGTGGCACATCAGTATTAAGGGGCCCTCAGCCGGCAGCTAATGAGGCCAACAGACTTATCACTATGGCCGCCAACATAGTGCTCCGTGGGTTGTGAGTCTGACTAGAGAACCCTGGAAACACTTTCCAGATGGAGGTCAGAAGGAGGGGCAATGGGGTTTCCCCTGTCATCTCACCAGCTTCTCCTCCCTGCCTCCTGAGTGATGGGGACTGGCTGGCTGGTGCTGGGGGGGAGGCAGAGCCAGATTAAGGGGGGGGGGGGGTGCAGGGACACAGTACCCCAGGCTCCCCTTATATTGGGGGCCCCCTGTCTGCCACCAAGCACTGGACGTTTACATTATTTTTTTTATTTGTTTTTTTTTATAAAGTTCTGCCGTTGTTGGCAGTGGTGCAGAACCTCTCCTCTCTGATAAAGCTGATTAACTTACAGGACAGAAATAAAGCAATACCTTAAACTTATTTGTGCAGGCCGCTCCGACCGCTAAGTGTGTGTGTAACCCCTAACAGATGCGTACACGCAACGTAAGCACGCCGTCACGCTGTAAGCACGGAGTAGCTACACGTGAGGCGGATTACACTTTATAATTGGAACACGACACCAATTGTATTTAAATATGTTGGGGTCCGACCCACCAACAGTTATTTACTAACAGGGGGTTACAATAATAATACAATCACAATAAGAGATACAGGCTACAATCAATGATACATACGTTTGTTTCGCCAGCGCCACCCGGTCCCGGTCCTCGGTCAATCAAGATAGAAGACTTTCAGAGAATGTGTGGCTGGCCAGGCAGTTTGGCTTTTTATACATTTGTTCAGTTCATGATACAATAGACACTGTATGCTCTTCTTCCATTGGTTCGGGGGTGGGACATATCCTGTGCACTGGGGATCATTGGTCAGCTCAAGCGGTGGGCAATAACTAAGTCTTGAGATGTGATTTCTGTTGTTTGCATCTGAGTTCCCGCCCCATGTCCAGTTAAACCCATCACATTAATCATACATAAATCTGGTATTACTAATAACTTATTGTTGCAATATGTGACAATATTCTCATACCCACGAGATTACTGCTTATGTGACCCTGAACAATATGATCCCACACATGATATGATCATCCATTTCCATCCTCGAGATATATATATATATATATATATATATATAAATATAGAGAAATCACAAATAAGGCGGCACTCGGGAGACCATAATGATGTGAAGCAAGCGGGTGCTTTATCAACGTTTCGGGGCACGGGACCCCGTCTTCAGGACACACATCGTGCAAATCATACAAAAGTGACAAACTAAATACCTTACCTGGACGCGTCACCGGCCGTCCTCACTGCGCCTCCGTTCGGTTTCCGGGATCCAGGCTTCCGGTCTCCAAGCCTCACAGCTGACCGGATGCCAGCTCACCAGGCCGTCACAAGGGGGCGTGGGGGAGTATTGCCAGTATACGCCTAACAACAAAAGAAACATCACAATATAATCACAACAATAACGTGAATAAAACACATTGTGTATGACAGGCTTCTAATTACAAAGCCTGAACTAATGAACTCATACAGATAAAACACTATATATATCAATATCAATAAAGTATCAGTGCTAAAGTGCTAATTGGATAAAAAAGGATTAAAAACAACAGTCTAAGCGCAATGTAACTCCTAAAGAAAATATTAGTTACTTTTAATTTTGATTACCTGGTCATCACTGTTATCTCACTGCTGCATATGCATCTATAATCGATGTACTTATGCCCAGTGTGCTGGGAATTAATACACATATGGCAATTGTGGGGAGTTCTATTTTAGAATAGAGACTAGCTCTACTGTCTAAAGTTTAGGTACCCTGTTTGTGTTCCTTATATCTGTGGGGATTAACAAGAATGTATGATGCTAACCATCCACAGGGCTCACTCGCCCTTGCCCATCACCTAAGGGCAACGATGAGTCTTACTGTAGATTTAGACTTATATAAAGTTACTCATGCCTAATGATTCATTCAAACCTTTCGGGCTGAGTGTGTTCAGCATAATGATCCACCTGGTCTCGAGTTGTAGCAACCGCTTTGCTCTATCTCCACCCCTTACTGAGAGTGGAGCCTGATCTATGATGCGATATCTTAGTGTAGCAAGGCTATGTTTGGCTAGAGCAAAATGCCTTGCTACAGGCTGCTCACTGGAACCTGAGTTCAACGCTGCCCTGATGGCTGACCTGTGTTGTGTCATTCTGACTTTAAAGCTGCACTCTGTCTTCCCTACGTAACATAATCCGCAGGGACATTTTAAAAGATACACCACGTATTTCGAGTTGCAATCCACTGACACTCGGATCTCAATCTTTCTGCCCGTATATGGGTGCTGAAATGAGTCTCCAGGTGTCAAAAAATTGCACGTGGTGCATCCGCATTTATAGCAGCCTTTCTTCCGTCTAAGAAAATGTGGAGTGGTTGTAATTTTACGTGATACATCTGTTTTCACTAGCAAACTCCTAAGATTTTTGCTCCTGGTGTAGCTGGGCATGAGTCTCCTGTCCTTAAACACACAAACCTGGATCTGATTGGATGATTGGCCATAATTCTTTGGCTTTTTTTGCTGTATATCCGCTGGCAGTATTGAATTGGTTAACCCAAGGAAATGCTTCCTTCTTGGGTTTCTCCTCTTTGCTCGCAAGGAGGGCCTGCCGAGGTTTGCTCAATGCTTTGGCCCTAGCTTGTTCCAGCAGGTCCCTCGGGTATCCTCTCTCTAAGAATTTGGCCATCATCAGATCAAGTTGTACATCACGACTAATTGGATTATTGCTAATCCTGCATACTCTCAACATCTGTGAGTACGGCAATCCGTACACTGTACCTTTAGGATAGAAGCTGTCAAACCTAAGTATTGTGTTACGGTCTGTCTCCTTCGTGTACAATGAGGTACAGATCATTCCGTTTACATTAGAGATCTGTACATCCAGGAAATTTATCTGATGTGCATCCACCACCATCGAAAATTTTACTGGGCTGGATGAGACATTATGTGTGCTGATCAATTCATCCAGTATTTCGCTCGGGCCCGACCAAATGACCAACAAATCATCTATATACCTCGTGTACAGAATGAGATGCTTAGAAATACTTGGTTGTGACAAAAATAGCTCTTTGTCTATTTCCCACATGAACGTGTTCGCGAACGACGGGGCCACACAAGACCCCATCGCACACCCAGTGAGCTGCAAATAAAATTTATTGTCGTATAAAAAATAATTGTGCTTGAGGGTAAACTCAAGAAGTGCCAAAAAGAAATCAAGATCCGGTCCAGTATATAATGGGTTGTTAGTGATCAAAGCCTTGACCGCCCGCAATCCCTGATGGTGGGGGATACACGTATATAAACTAGACACGTCAATCGTTGCCAAGGAAGCAGTAACTGGAATAGTATTTATCAACTCCAGCCTCCTTATCAATGTTGACGTGTCTTTAAGATGTGTGTGAGTGGCTTGTATGCATGGTTGCAGAAAAGCATCTAAATATACAGATAGTGGTTCACAGAGTGAGCCCCTGGCAGAAATAATAGGTCTGCCTGGGGGGTTGGTGGCATCTTTGTGAATCTTAGGGATTACATAAAATAAGGGTGTAATTGGGTGTGCTTTGCTTAACGCCCTATGTACTGCTGGCGGTATAATGCCTTCCGCAACGGCTTCAGCCAGAAGCCCTTCTAACTCTTTTTGGAACCTTTCGGTCGGGTCATTGCTGAGGCATACATAGGTGGAGGTGTCATCAAGGAGTCTGGTACATTCCGCTTTATATTTGTCCAGATGGGGTCTTGTGTGGCCCCGTCGTTCGCGAACACGTTCATGTGGGAAATAGACAAAGAGCTATTTTTGTCACAACCAAGTATTTCTAAGCATCTCATTCTGTACACGAGGTATATAGATGATTTGTTGGTCATTTGGTCGGGCCCGAGCGAAATACTGGATGAATTGATCAGCACACATAATGTCTCATCCAGCCCAGTAAAATTTTCGATGGTGGTGGATGCACATCAGATAAATTTCCTGGATGTACAGATCTCTAATGTAAACGGAATGATCTGTACCTCATTGTACACGAAGGAGACAGACCGTAACACAATACTTAGGTTTGACAGCTTCCATCCTAAAGGTACAGTGTACGGATTGCCGTACTCACAGATGTTGAGAGTATGCAGGATTAGCAATAATCCAATTAGTCGTGATGTACAACTTGATCTGATGATGGCCAAATTCTTAGAGAGAGGATACCCGAGGGACCTGCTGGAACAAGCTAGGGCCAAAGCATTGAGCAAACCTCGGCAGGCCCTCCTTGCGAGCAAAGAGGAGAAACCCAAGAAGGAAGCATTTCCTTGGGTTAACCAATTCAATACTGCCAGCGGATATACAGCAAAAAAAAGCCAAAGAATTATGGCCAATCATCCAATCAGATCCAGAATTGTGGATGTTTAAGGACAGGAGACTCATGCCCAGCTACACCAGGAGCAAAAATCTTAGGAGTTTGCTAGTGAAAACAGATGTATCACGTAAAATTACAACCACTCCACATTTTCTTAGACGGAAGAAAGGCTGCTATAAATGCGGATGCACCACGTGCAATTTTTTGACACCTGGAGACTCATTTCAGCACCCATATACGGGCAGAAAGATTGAGATCCGAGTGTCAGTGGATTGCAACTCGAAATACGTGGTGTATCTTTTAAAATGTCCCTGCGGATTATGTTACGTAGGGAAGACAGAGTGCAGCTTTAAAGTCAGAATGACACAGCACAGGTCAGCCATCAGGGCAGCGTTAAACTCAGGTTCCAGTGAGCAGCCTGTAGCAAGGCATTTTGCTCTAGCCAAACATAGCCTTGCTACACTAAGATATCGCATCATAGATCAGGCTCCACTCTCAGTAAGGGGTGGAGATAGAGCAAAGCGGTTGCTACAACTCGAGACCAGGTGGATCATTATGCTGAACACACTCAGCCCGAAAGGTTTGAATGAATCATTAGGCATGAGTAACTTTATATAAGTCTAAATCTACAGTAAGACTCATCGTTGCCCTTAGGTGATGGGCAAGGGCGAGTGAGCCCTGTGGATGGTTAGCATCATACATTCTTGTTAATCCCCACAGATATAAGGAACACAAACAGGGTACCTAAACTTTAGACAGTAGAGCTAGTCTCTATTCTAAAATAGAACTCCCCACGATTGCCATATGTGTATTAATTCCCAGCACACTGGGCATAAATACATCGATTATAGATGCATATGCAGCAGTGAGATAACAGTGATGACCAGGTAATCAAAATTAAAAGTAACTAATATTTTCTTTAGGAGTTACATTGCGCTTAGACTGTTGTTTTTAATCCTTTTTTATCCAATTAGCACTTTAGCACTGACACTTTATTGATATTGATATATATAGTGTTTTATCTGTATGAGTTCATTAGTTCAGGCTTTGTAATTAGAAGCCTGTCATACACAATGTGTTTTATTCACGTTATTGTTGTGATTATATTGTGATGTTTCTTTTGTTGTTAGGCGTATCCTGGCAATACTCCCCCACGCCCCCTTGTGACGGCCTGGTGAGCTGGCATCCGGTCAGCTGTGAGGCTTGGAGACTGAAAGCCTGGATCCCGGAAACCGAACGGAGGCGCGGTGAGGACGGCCGGTGATGCGTCCAGGTAAGGTATTTAGTTTGTCACTTTTGTATGATTTGCACGATGTGTGTCCTGAAGACGGGGTCCCGTGCCCCGAAACGTTGATAAAGCACCCGCTTGCTTCACATCATTATGGTCTCCCGAGTGCCGCCTTATTTGTGATTTCTCTATATGTACGGACCCCCAGTCCGGAGGGAGGGCACCGGAGCACATTCACCTTCAGCTATATACGATTGTGAGTGCCGGACCATTTCTTTGTATATATATATATATATATACATACATACACATATATTCCTGCTATTACAATTTGTTAGGAAATATATATATATTTCCAAAAGTTTAGACTATGAATGTTATACGTCAGATATCTAAATGTCTGGTATGTAGTTTGTCAGCTGTTGCTAATCGAGTTCTTTCACTGGATAGTGTCTTCTTGTTTGTCCTGGCTTCAAGTAAAACAATGGCAGTCCAGTATTTACTGTCTTCGACAGATACTGGACAACTCTAGAACAATGGGGGTAACCAAAGGTATTTGCCTTCTTCATAAGATTACAAAGCTTTGCATAAACAAGTCAGTCTGGTACATTCAAGGCACTTGTTTGTGCTTGAGTTTCTAGGAGAATAATTTATGTGTGAACAGTAACTTGCTATTTGAAGGATGTACAGACAGTGTGTGATTTATGCATTATATGGGTAAAATATTGAATATGGCTTCTGTGGCCTTTCTGTGCGAATGCGTATGTTACCGTATTTACCCATACCATGTGCTAACATGCAAGACCGCGTGAGCGATTTTACGTAGCTTGCGAGTATGTGTACGCATGGCAGAACAAGCACCTGCACGGAGGCCATCTGTGTGGTGTTTGTACGTGATGAGTGTGCCTATAATATTTTCGACTTTGACAGTCCACCCTTTGGCAGTCAATAATAACTGCCACACATAACTAATAAACTGAAAATATTATCTATACATTATATACAAAGTTTGGATGACCGGGAGAGAGTTGTAGGTAGGAAATGTGTAGCCTAATGGGATAGGAAAAAGCATGTATGTATGAATCAATGTCTGAGGGGCATGTATCATCGTGCCGTATATGTTCTAAGTAAGCTTCAAGGTATTGCGAAGTATACATTAAATCCTTCTTATCCCGTATTAAGGGTCTGTACATGGGCAAACAAACACTACCAAGCTCTTTTCGGGCAAGGGCTTTTACCCCTCACCTTTTCGGCTTCTAATACCAACAAATGGGGAGCACATTTATCTGATGATACATGGAGGGGGATCATATGTGAGTGCTACTATATGTGGATAACACCTGTCGACTATGTGTGCCATTAACTGAGGGTTGCAGTGATGAAGGTAAGACACATATATAAAAATAAATTCACATAAATTTGGTTAGGGTTGATATCTTTTCCGGTTGGATGTTTCTGGGTAGAGGGGGGAAACAGAGAGAAATGGTGAAAGAAACAGGCCATGAAATTCATTTGCAATCCTTATCATAACACTGTCTCTACAGATGGATCATAAATCAAATCTGCTGCTGTAACAACGCCCTCGCTCCTTAGACTCATCAAATTTGTGCTGTGCTTGCGCCGCATCAAGATTTGAACACACCTCAATATCAGACCAATAATTATGACGACACTCAGGATACAAAGGAGAAACTTTCCCACACTCATAATAACATTCTGTGCCCACTCTCCTAACCCTGAGAACCACTTCTGTGGGTTCAACCATGAGACCCAGCCGGTCAGTTCATTACCCACAGCCGTCAAGGTAAGGTTTTGTTTCCTCCTGAACTCCCACTTCAACTGCAAGATCTCATCCATCTTTTGATCGATGATCTCCGTGGGGTCGTCAGTGCTATTTGTAATATACGTAGAGCACTTCACGCCATATTGAGTTGCCAGGGTAACACAGTACCCACCTGTCACAGCCGTAACGTAATTAAGGACCATTCTGTGCAGGATCAATTCCTTCTTGTAGGCTTGTAACTCCCTTCCTGTATACCTGAAGGTGTTATCATACATCTCAGTGATATTATCTATCAAGTTCGCCAGCGCATGGATGTACCTATAATTTATAGTTCCTCTGGCAGTACGGGTGATGTCTAATGCGAGAAGGAACTGAATCCTGGTGGATTCATGGATCAAATCAGAGGCTGCATGCTCTGCCCTATCTATGAGGTGTCTCTTGATGATGTGTTCATAATGGGTATGCGTATAAGGAGTCTGAGCGTTGCAGTGAATTTCTTTCATTTTATCGTGCGCTATGGTCATGACCTCTGGTAGTACTCTCCCAATATAACACAACCCTTCAGAGCTCGGTGTAAGCTACTTGTACGCTTTCCTCCCACATATGAAATAGGCATCATCTGGGAGAATATAGGGGACAAAATGTAACAACACCATATTGCAAATCTACCATGTAAAGAAACCAATCCCTAGTTCTCTCATTTGCCCAGTACAAGTATCGGGCTGGTTGATGTGGGCACAATACCCCTGTGATACTTTTCCAACCCACATGGTTTTGATCCCACGTGTATACCGGTACCGAAAATACTTTCCACTGTTGGCTAACTTGCGTACAAGTTCAGAGTCAATAGGAATCCTATCAGCTCTGTGTGAAAAGGTAATTGTCTGGTTATTCCAAGTCACTTCCCAATTTCCTGGTTTTCGGAAATTGGAAACATTAAAACACAACAGGGACCTATCTACATTGTACTGGTGGAGCTTCAAGCTAGGGGGCCAAGATATATTGAATTTCTTGTCCACCGGTCTCCCACCCCGTAATTCGAGCACCTCATCTATCGTTAAAGGGTATGGTACTAATCCTGACTTGCTCTGTCCTTGAGGTACCTGTGAGCACACCCAACATTCGGTTTGGTTTAAGACCTTACCCAGTAATGAGTGGTAATCACTCAATGGATGTCGGCCCATGTCGGCATTAATGTTGGACTGACATCTTTGGATGCACCCATTTTCGACTATGTTCTCGCAATTTCTACATATACAATATTCATCAGACAATAACCCTTCACAGTGCCTCCGAGCTCCGTGACTACGAGAGCGCTTACTGATACCAGCCTTTACTAGAGTGATGTGCTGCTCCTGAGATCCTACAAATCCGTACTCGCCATCAGAACCCATTCCAGATCCTTGTTCGACGTCTCTGGGACCCTCACAAAAACAGACTGTCCTGATCCAAAACAGAATTACCAGTAAAACCCGAAACGCAGTCTCTTGAGGTAGATCTATTTAGTTACGGAGCAAGAAGAAAGAAATAAGGGGAAATAATAAGAATTTACTTACCGATAATTCTATTTCTCGTAGTCCGTAGTGGATGCTGGGGACTCCGTCAGGACCATGGGGAATAGCGGCTCCGCAGGAGACAGGGCACAAAAATAAAGCTTTAGGATTAGGTGGTGTGTACTGGCTCCTCCCCCTATGACCCTCCTCCAAGCCTCAGTTAGGATACTGTGCCCGGACGAGCGTACACAATAAGGAAGGATATTGAATCCCGGGTAAGACTCATACCAGCCACACCAATCACACCGTATAACTTGTGATCTGAACCCAGTTAACAGTATGACAAACGTAGGAGCCTCTGAACAGACGGCTCACAACAATAACAACCCGAATTTGTTTGTAACAATAACTATGTACAAGTATTGCAGACAATCCGCACTTGGGATGGGCGCCCAGCATCCACTACGGACTACGAGAAATAGAATTATCGGTAAGTAAATTCTTATTTTCTCTAACGTCCTAAGTGGATGCTGGGGACTCCGTCAGGACCATGGGGATTATACCAAAGCTCCCAAACGGGCGGGAGAGTGCGGATGACTCTGCAGCACCGAATGAGAGAACTCAAGGTCCTCCTCAGCCAGGGTATCAAATTTGTAGAATTTTGCAAACGTGTTTGCCCCTGACCAAGTAACAGCTCGGCAGAGTTGTAATGCCGAGACCCCCCGGGCAGCCGCCCAGGATGAGCCCACTTTCCTTGTGGAATGGGCCTTGACAGATTTAGGTTGTGGCAAGCCTGCCACAGAATGTGCAAGTTGAATTGTGCTACAAATCCAACGAGCAATCGTCTGCTTAGAAGCAGGAGCACCCATCTTGTTGGGTGCATACAATATAAACAGTGAGTCAGACTTTCTGACTCCCGCCGTTCTTGAAATATATATTTTCAATGCCCGGACCACGTCCAACAACTTGGAATCCTCCAAATCGTTAGTAGCCGCAGGCACCACAATAGGCTGGTTCAGGTGAAACGCTGACACCACCTTAGGCAGAAAATGAGGACGCGTCCGCAGTTCTGCCCTGTCCGTATGGAAAATCAGATATGGGCTCTTATATGATAAAGCCGCCAATTCTGATACTCTCCTGGCTGAAGCCAGGGCCAGTAGCATGGTTACTTTCCATGTAAGATACTTCAACTCCACCGATTTGAGCGGCTCAAACCAATGGGATTTGAGAAAATCCAAGACTACATTAAGATCCCACGGTGCCACTGGGGGCACAACCGGGGGCTGTATATGTAGTACTCCTTTTACAAAAGTCTGGACTTCAGGAACTGAAGCCAATTCTTTCTGGAAGAAAATCGACAGGGCCGAAATTTGAACCTTAATGGACCCCAATTTGAGGCCCATAGACAATCCTGTTTGCAGGAAATGTAGGAATCGACCCAGTTGAAATTCCTCCGTGGGGGCCTTCCTGGCCTCACACCACGCAACATATTTCCTCCAAATGCGGTGATAATGTTGTGCAGTCACCTCCTTCCTGGCTTTTACCAGTGTAGGAATGACCTCTTCCGGAATGCCTTTTTCCCTTAGAATTCGGCGTTCAACCGCCATGCCGTCAAACGCAGCCGCGGTAAGTCTTGGAATAGACACGGTCCCTGCTGAAGCAGGTCCCGTCTTAGAGGGAGAGGCCACGGATCCTCCGTGAGCATCTCTTGAAGTTCCGGGTACCAAGTTCTTCTTGGCCAATCCGGAGCCACTAGTATCGTTCTTACTCCCTTTTGCCGTATAATTCTCAGTACTTTTGGTATGAGAGGCAGAGGAGGGAACACATACACTGACTGGAACACCCACGGTGTTACCAGAGCGTCCACAGCTATTGCCTGAGGGTCTCTTGACCTGGCGCAATACCTGTCCAGTTTCTTGTTGAGGCGGGACGCCATCATATCCACCATTGGTTTTTCCCAACGGTTCACAATCATGTGGAAGACTTCTGGATGAAGTCCCCACTCTCCCGGGTGTAGATCGTGTCTGCTGAGGAAGTCTGCTTCCCAGTTGTCCACTCCCGGAATGAATACTGCTGACAGTGCTATCACATGATCTTCCGCCCAGCGAAGAATCCTTTCAGCTTCTGCCATTGCTGTCCTGCTTCTTGTGCCGCCCTGTCTGTTTACGTGGGCGACTGCCGTGATGTTGTCCGACTGGATCAACACCGGCTGACCCTGAAGCAGGGGTTTTGCCAGACTTAGAACATTGTAAATCGCTCTTAGCTCCAGTATATTTATGTGAAGAGACATCTCCAGGCTTGACCATACTCCCTGGAAGTTTCTTCCCTGTGTGACCGCTCCCCAGCCTCTCAGACTGGCATCCGTGGTCACCAGGACCCAGTCCTGTATGCCGAATCTGCGGCCCTCTAACAGATGAGCACTCTGCAACCACCACAGAAGAGACACCCTTGTCCGTGGCGATAAGGTTATCCGCTGATGCATCTGCAGATGTGATCCGGACCATTTGTCCTGCAGATCCCACTGAAAAGTTCGTGCGTGGAATCTGCCAAATGGAATCGCTTCGTAAGAAGCCACCATCTTTCCCAGGACTCTTGTGCATTGATGCACAGACACTTTCCCTGGTTTTAGGAGGTTCCTGACAAGTTCGGATAACTCCCTGGCTTTCTCCTCCGGAAGAAACACCTTTTTCTGAACCGTGTCCAGAATCATTCCCAGGAACAGCAGACGTGTCGTCGGGGTCAACTGAGATTTTGGAAAATTCAGAATCCACCCGTGTTGTTGCAGCACTAGTCGGGTTAGTGCTACTCCGTCCTCCAGCTGTTCTCTGGACCTTGCCCTTATCAGGAGATCGTCCAAGTAAGGGATAATTAATACGCCTCTTCTTCGCAGAAGAATCATCATTTCGGCCATTACCTTGGTAAAGACCCGAGGTGCCGTGGACAATCCAAACGGCAGCGTCTGAAACTGATAATGACAGTTTTGCACCACGAACCTGAGGTACCCTTGATGTGAAGGGCAAATTGGGACATGCAGGTAAGCATCCTTTATGTCCAGGGACACCATAAAGTCCCCTTCTTCCAGATTCGCTATCACTGCTCTGAGTGACTCCATCTTGAACTTGAATTTTTGTATGTACAGGTTCAAAGATTTCAGATTTAGAATAGGTCTTACCGAGCCGTCCGGCTTCGGTACCACAAATAGCGTGGAGTAATACCCCTTTCCCTGTTGTAGGAGGGGTACCTTGACTATCACCTGCTGAGAAAACAGCTTGTGAATGGCTTCCAATACCGTCGCCCTGTCTGAGGGAGACGTTGGCAAAGCAGACTTTAGGAACCTGCGAGGGGGAGACTTCTCGAATTCCAACCTGTAACCCTGAGATACTACCTGCAGGATCCAGGGGTCCACCTGTGAGCAAGCCCACTGTGCTCTGAAATTCTTGAGTCGACCCCCCACCGCTCCTGAGTCCGCTTGTAAGGCCCCAGCGTCATGCTGAGGGCTTTGCAGAACCCTGAGAGGGCTTCTGTTCCTGGGCAGGGGCTGCTTGCTGCCCTCTCTTACCCCTTCCTCTGCCCCGAGGCAGATATGACTGTCCTTTTGTCCGCTTGTTCTTATAGGACCGAAAGGACTGCGGCTGAAAAGACGGTGTCTTTTTCTGTTGGGAGGGGGTCTGAGGTAAAAAGGTGGATTTTCCGGCAGTTGCCGTGGCCACCAGATCCGATAGACCGACGCCAAATAATTCCTCCCCTTTATACGGCAATACTTCCATATGTCGTTTGGAATCCGCATCACCTGACCACTGTCGCGTCCATAAACTCCTTCTGGCAGATATGGACATCGCATTTACTCTCGATGCCAGAGTGCAAATATCTCTCTGAGCATCTCGCATATAAAGGAAAGCATCCTTTAATTGCTCTATAGTCAATAAAATACTGTCCCTATCCAGGGTATCAATATTTTCAGTCAGGGAATCCAACCAGACGACCCCAGCACTGCACATCCAGGCTGAGGCGATGGCTGGTCGCAGTATAACACCAGTATGTGTGTATATACTTTTTAGGGTAGTTTCCAGTCTCCTATCAGCTGGATCCCTGAGGGCGGCCGTATCAGGAGACGGTAACGCCACTTGTTTTGATAAGCGTGTGAGCGCCTTATCCACCCTAGGGGGTGTTTCCCAGCGCGCCCTAACCTCTGGCGGGAAAGGGTATAATGCTAATAACTTTTTTGAAATTAGCACTTTTCTATCTGGGTTAACCCACGCTTCATCACATACATCATTTAATTCCTCTGATTCAGGAAAAACTACAGGTAGTTTTTTCACCCCCCACATAATACCCCTTTTTGTGGTACTTGCAGTATCAGAGATATGCAAAGCCTCCTTCATTGCCGTGATCATATAACGTGTGGCCCTACTTGAAAATACGTTTGTTTCATCACCGTCGACACTAGATTCAGTGTCTGTGTCTGGGTCTGTGTCGACCGACTGAGGTAAAGGGCGCTTTACAGCCCCTGACGGTGTCTGAGACGCCTGGGCAGGTACTAACTGGTTTGCCGGCCGTCTCATGTCGTCAACTGATTTTTGTAATGTGCTGACATTATCACGTAATTCCATAAACAAAGCCATCCATTCCGGTGTCGACTCCCTGGGGGGTGACATCACCATTATCGGCAATTGCTCTGCCTCCACACCAACATCGTCCTCATACATGTCGACACACACGTACCGACACACAGCAGACACACAGGGAATGCTCTTATCGAAGACAGGACCCCACTAGCCCTTTGGGGAGACAGAGGGAGAGTTTGCCAGCACACACCCAAGCGCTATAATATATATGGGAACAACCTTATATAAGTGTTGTTCCTTATAGCAGCTTAAATATATCAAAATATCGCCAAAAAATGCCCCCCCTCTCTGTTTTACCCTGTTTCTGTAGTGCAGTGCAGGGGAGAGTCCTGGGAGCCTTCCTCACAGCGGAGCTGAGCAGGAAAATGGCGCTGTGTGCTGAGGAGAATAAGCCCCGCCCCCTATTTCGGCGGGCTTTTCTCCCGGAGTTTTAGATATCTGGCATGGGTTAAATACATACATATAGCCTCAATGGCTATATGTGATGTATTCTTTTGCCATAAAGGTATTAAATATTGCTGCCCAGGGCGCCCCCAGCAGCGCCCTGCACCCTCCGTGACCGCTTGGTGTGAAGTGTGTGACAACAATGGCGCACAGCTGCAGTGCTGTGCGCTACCTTCATGAAGACTGAAGAGCCTTCTGCCGCCTGTTTCCGGACCTTCAATCTTCAGCATCTGTAAGGGGGGTCAGCGGCGCGGCTCCGGGACGAACCCCAGGGTGAGACCTGTGTTCCGACTCCCTCTGGAGCTAATGGTGTCCAGTAGCCTAAGAATCCAATCCATCCTGCACGCAAGTGAGTTGAAATTCTCTCCCCTAAGTCCCTCGATGCAGTGAGCCTGTTGCCAGCAGGACTCACTGAAAATAAAAAACCTAAAAACTTTTTCTAAGCAGCTCTTTAGGAGAGCCACCTAGATTGCACCCTGCTCGGACGGGCACAAAAACCTAACTGAGGCTTGGAGGAGGGTCATAGGGGGAGGAGCCAGTACACACCACCTAATCCTAAAGCTTTATTTTTGTGCCCTGTCTCCTGCGGAGCCGCTATTCCCCATGGTCCTGACGGAGTCCCCAGCATCCACTTAGGACGTTAGAGAAAAAAAGAAAAATGCAGTGGGGGGTGAAAAAAGAAAATGCTACGACAACCGTCCTTGATCTTGTTGTTCTCCGCGCTCAGGTGCCGTTCAACAGTCCTGCCTCTCAGCTTTCCCGGAATAGACTCTCTAGTGATTCGAGGTTCTCTTCACCTTTATCTTTGTCATGAGTTTTCTCCGGGTCAGTGACCTTCTTGCAGTGGGACGAGTGGACCCAAGTCTCTCTCTCGGCAACCTTTAGTGCTTTTGTGCTGGTCAACAAAACTTGATACGGTCCTTCCCACCTGTCTATGAGGCAACCTGAGCGTAGAAAATTTTGAATCATCACATAATCCCCAGTCTCAATGTCATCACAATTACTGTTCGGTAGGTCAGGAATCACCAGCTTTAGATTTCTTTGTTGATTTCTCAGCTGCTGGCTCATCCTAACCAAATATTGCACAGTTATTTCATTATTGCACTTCAAATCATCCTGGGGGTCTATCATTACATGGGGTTGTCGACCAAAAAGAACTTCGAAGGGTAATAAGTTAAGCGGAGACCTGGGAGTGGTTCTGATGCTGTACAACACTAGTGGCAAAGCTTCTGGCCACAACAATCCAGTCTCAGCCATTACTTTGCTCAATTTATTCTTAATAGTGCTGTTCATTCTCTCCACCTTCACACTTGCCTGTGTCCGGTAGGGAGTATGCAGCTTGCTATTAATACCCATCAGTTTGCACATGACCTGAAAGACTTCACCTGTAAAATGGGTACCCCTATCACTTTCAATTACTCTAGGGATACCATATCTGTACATAAATTCCTGCACAATTTTCTTTGCAGTGAACACAGCAGTATTTGTGGCAGCGGGGAATGCTTCTTCCCAGTTTGAAGACACATCAGTACATACTAACCTATATTTTAAATTCCTACAAGGTGGTAACTGTATGAAGTCGATTTGTATTACCTGAAAGGGTCCGTCTGTAGGAGGAATATGGGATGGCTCTGTTGGTATTGCCTTACTAATATTCTTCCTCAAACAAGTAAGACATGTCATTGCTTTCTTACCTGCATGAGAAGAGAACCCTGGTGCACTCCAGTAGGCTCTTACCAGCTTGCACATACTTTCTTTACCTAGATGAGTCAGACCGTGTGCCGCCTCAGCTAGACTTGGAAGATATGCTCTGGGGGCTACTGGCTTACCGTGTCCATCTGTCCAAAGTCCTGAGGACTCCTGACCATATCCTTTTGCCTTCCAGACTGCCTTTTCCTGTAGGAAACACAAATTTTGCATTTCAATTAACTGTTGTGTGTTATCAGTTGTGTGAAGTAAAAACATCTCTGGATGAGAGAAGAGAGGGGAATAATAATAAAAAAAGAAATTGTCAGGTTTGCCATTCACCAACAGGCTGTCACACCATCATGCATATTGGTGTCTGTACACAATCTCCCTTCACCAGTATTCCCATTCTCCACCCTTTGTGCATGACCAGGCACACTGCAGCAATACTGGTGTCATTGTGCTGGTGAGATATACTGGGTTTGGGCAGAACTCTGAAGGACCAATTAGGCATGTGGCGTTTGAACTGTAATCGGGTTCATGTATTGGACCCTCCTGTCGGTGAACGTAAGATGAAACTGTGAAGAACAGTGACATAGAGGTTGGTAATAGATAACTTTGTAGCGGTAAAGAAGATTTTATAAAATTTGACAACTGGATTGGGCACTACGGGGAATGACTCTCTACTTGGTTTACAACCCTAAAAAAAACTCTGTGTTTGTTGTATCGCTCTTGGGACTATCCCAGCCATCAATCCAGTGTCTTGTCCATCCTAAGTTCATAGGGAACCCGGTATCTGTGAGATAATTTCCTCTACCTGTGATGGACATGAATCTAGAACAGTGAAATGCAACATTAGTCTTCGTGGGTGTCTAACATACATTGTACTTTCTGAGCGGGAGCACAATATATGAATTTCATATTAAACAAAGTTTCTGTTACGTTAATCAGGGGCCATTTCTGATAGGGAAAAGTTTAGAATCATAGAGGCCCCATCTTACCCCAGCAAGTTTTGTCAAAGGGTAATGTTGCATTTATTTTGTTCTTCCCATTAGCAGAATCTGTGTTTTCTATATGGCTTTTGAATCCTTACTATATGTCCCTTGGTCCCGTTTATGTGTTTAATAATGTGGCTCGTGTTTTCTGTCTAGGGGGTCTATATTGACTATGTGTCCTACTACTCCTACAATCTCTGGCAAAATGCCCTTCCTTCCTACAAATGTAACATAGCCTTGGTCTTCTCCAAACATCAAGGGTCTGGGGTTTAGGCAGATGGGACTTTGCTGTAAGAGCCTGTATACTTACCGTCCTCAACCTCTCCTCCTGTTGTTCTCTGCGTATAGCGATATTCTTGTGATGTTCAATAACGCACTCTCTGAGATTATCTACTGTGACCCCTCTCTTAGTAGGCAAAGCTGTTTGTACCCTGACCCTCAATGCCTTATTGAGCCCGTCCATTAGCACAGAGACAGCCACCTCCCTGTAATTCGCATTGTTCCCTATATCCGATATCCCAGTGTATCTAGCCATTATTTGTAAGGCCCTATGGAAAAATTCAGATGTCATTTCATTTTCTCTCTGTTTTATGGAGAAATTTTTGCTCCACTTAACAGCAGTGGGGAAATACAATCCTAGTTGTATGTTAATTCGTTCCATGTTCTCCTGATTGTGTTCGTCAGTCATAGGACCGTCCGACTCTAATTGACAATCCGTAATACATTTTTGGGTGTCAATATAAGGGGGTAGGCACGCTTTCAAAAGTATCCGCCAATCTTTGTTTGCAGGTTCATGGGCATTATCCAGGTCCCTGATATACTTCTAACATCTGGCTAAATGCTTCCGGGGATCGGGGAATTCTGAAATGATTGACCGCAGTTCTGATCTGGTCCACGGGCAATACATTGCATTATTCCTGGTGAGGGTTTCTCCCTGACTATCGGTCCTCCTATTGGGAGTTACTATTTCCAAAACAGGATGTAACCCAACCATTCCATTCCTAATTTGCTCACTGTGAGGTGTTAATGTCTCTGTGTAATGAACAGTCTCACACTTACCGATGGCTGTTATCTCACCAGTCCTTTCAGTGGGAGACACTGTTACTGCTCTTATTGGTTGGGCCGGGCCCACCTGAGTTTCCTGTAAGGTGACTGCCTGAATGAGAGCTGAGATTAGGCTGGATCCTTCATCTTCCTGTGACCTATAACCTTGGAGAGAATTCAAAACAAGACACAACTTACAAGGGTTAGGGTTAACACATTGATTTTGCATTTTACTATCATTTACAGATATACCATTGGTTGTAGCCAATTTCTTCCCTTCGACATGTGTCGGTAATGGTGTGTTCATACTCACATTCCTGCCAGGTTTGGAACTTGCTGTGCGAGTCAGTTCCCTTTGCATCTCCCCCTCTTGCTGCCACAGATTTAAACAGTCATTATGTCTGATCCTCTGTTTTCTAGATTTGATCAGACATATTCTAATCCTTATGTTCTGTAATACCTCTGATTCAAAACTACCCATCCTAGGGAATGATGCCCTATCTTCAGCAGTTATACGCACCCATTCATTGCAAAAAGCCTCCGTGTGTGGACCATATTTCTCACACATAATAAACCTCGCTGACCCCCTGGCCGCGGCTCTCCTGCCTGAACCCTGGCGACCACACGCCCACTGCTTATGCAATTGGATACCATCGCGGACTTCTTGCCTGATACACAATCCCTAAATGCACAACACAAATAGGCGGTGAAAGACACCTAGCACTTTTACTCGCTCCTTCTCCGCTGACGTACCACGACTCACTCCAATAGTGACCACCGTGTACCCAGTGAGGACCCTAACTGATTTCTATTCACTGGAAGTTATAGAAGTAACTTACCTTTTCCAGTGAATATCCACCGTTGAAGATTTTCCTGAGAGAGACCAGCGAAAACTTCCCTTTTTGTTATACACAAATCACGCTTGCGTATGCTCTACACGGCGCTAATGATACCGCAGTTTGCGCAAAAGATCGCTAAAGTGGTATCACGTTGCGCCACATATTGCATGTACACACACTCGGCCCAATCGCACAGCATATAGGTACTTGTTACCTATCCGCCCTACGACCACTGGAGTCGAATACACAAGCTGCGCTCCTCAGCCGGAGCGTAACACAAAATCTTTACTTCAATTCACAATTTTAAACTTCACAATGCACAATTCTATATCACGCTCCTCTGCAAATCTCCTCACGATTTGCGTATTTCTCTATCTGTTAATGTAGGTCAGTCGCCCTACGCCGCCAAGCCTCCGCTTACTTGGTGTCACCACGGGATCCCGACTTCCGGGGTTCAATCCACTCACTCCTACTTTCAGCTCAACAAATACACTGTTTCTTTTCTGTACAGAAAATATCACTCCCTGCGACTAGTAGTCTTATCCCAGAGGTAGTATAGTTTAAACAAAATCTTACACTAATCTGCTTTTGAAATCGGATAGTTATGTGCTATTTGTATTAAATGTATACTATCCCGCCTTTAATTGAACAACTATCGTGTGGTTTTATTTTTGCGCCTGCAATCCTACGCAACCTTGCGTAAACACGTGACCGTGCGTGCCTTTACGCAACGTGTGCGACCCTGCGCCACGTGTACCCTTCTGCACTTTGTCCGTACCACGTGTACAAACGTGCGTACGCAACTCAATAAACCACACAATCTCTATAAATGTGAGCAATAACAACTACTATCGCTCACTAACACAACACACAATTTTTTCCGTATAAACCTAAGTGACCAGGCTGGAACAGCGTTATGTGTTTTATGATTACACCCTTAATACACTATTTCAAATATTTATATAGCAAACAAATGTATCCGATTTCACACAGATCTAAAATGACTGTTGTAACCTATGGCAACAATATGTGGGAAAGTATGCAAAGTATCAGTATGCTTTGTGTATGCTTTTGGAGCCAAAAAATTTTACACACAGATTTTTAAATAGCTTTTTTCCTGTTTCCTCCGAGTTCTATCAGCACCTCTGTAGACTAGACAGAGCAGACGTGATCTAATCAGCACAAAAGAGGGTTTTAAAACACCCAAGCAACCAGGGAAAGGTTTTACTTAAAGATGCGTCTCCACCCTTTGCTGATAGATCAAAGTCTGCTATGGCCTGCAAGTCTATGAGTGTGTGAAAACCAGACTGAGCCCCCAATTGATAAAGCTGATTAACTTACAGGACAGAAATAAAGCAATACCTTTAACTTATTTGTGCAGGCCGCTGCGACCGCTAAGCGTGTGTAACCCCTAACAGATGCATACACGTTGCATAAGCACGCCATCACGCTGTAAGCACGGAGTAGCTACACGTGAGGCGGAATACACTTTATAACCCTTAGCAGGAAAGGAACACGACACCAATTGTATTTAAATATGTTGGGGTCCGACTCACCAACAGTTATTTACTAACAGGGGGTTACAATAATAATACAATCACAATAAGAGATACAGGCTACAATCAATGATACATACGTTTGTTTCGCCAGCGCCACCCGGTCCCGGTCCTCAGTCAATCAAGATAGATGACTTTCAGAGAATGTGTGGCCGGCCAGGCAGCTTGGCTTTTTATACATTTGTTCAGTTCATGATACAATAGACACTGTATGCTCTTCTTCTATTGGTTCGGGGGTGGGACATATCCTGTGCACTGGGGATCATTGGTCAGCTCAAGCGGTGGGCGATGGCTAAGTCTTGAGATGTAATTTCTGTTGTCTGCATCTGAGTTCCCGCCCCATGACCAGTTAAACCCATTGCATTAATCATACATAAATCTGGTATTACTAATAACTTATTGTTGCAATATGTGACAATATTCTCATACCCACAAGATTACTGCTTATGTGACCCTGAACAATATGATCCCACATATGATATGATTATCCATTTCCATCCTCGAGATATACATATATACACACACACACACACACACACACACACACACACACACACACACACACACACACACACACACACACACACACATTCCTGCTATTACAATTTGTTAGGAAATATATATATATATGTCCAAGAGTTTAGACTATGATTGTTATACCTCAGATATCTAAATGTCTGGTATGTAGTTTGTCAGCTGTTGCTAATCGAGTTCTTTCACTGGATATTGTCTTCTTGTTTGTCCTGGCTTCAAGAAAAACAATGACAGTCCAGTATTTACTGTCTTCGACAGATACTGGACAACTCTAGAACAATGGGGGTAACCAAAGGTATTTGCCTTCTTCATAGGATTACAAAGCTTTGCGTAAACAAGTCAGTCTGGTGCATTCAAGGCACTTGTTTGTGCTTGAGTTTCTAGGAGAATAATTTATGTGTGAACAGTAACTTTCTATTTGAAGGATGTACAGACAGTGTGTGATTTATGCATTATATGGGTAAAATATTGAATATGGCTTCTGTGGCCTTTCTGTGCAAATACGTATGTTACCGTATTTACCCATACCATGTGCTAACATGCAAGACCGCGTGAGCGATTTTACGTAGCTTGCGAGTATGTGTACGCACGGCAGAACAAGCACCTGCACGGAGGCCATCTGTGTGGTGTTTGTACGTGATGAGTGTGCCTATAATATTTTCGACTTTGACATTTCCCACCTCTCTCCCGCTTGGACCAAATTTGTTTTCCAGAGATGGAGACAGCCTTGTCTCCATCTCTGCACTGGCCGGGCACACCTGCACTCATGATCACAGCCGTCGCGCATGCACGGCTGCTCCTCACAGAGAGCTCTGATCAGCAGAGCTCTCAGCTTTCTGCAGCACTGGACACATTGCAGGCAGCAGAGGGAGCTATTGAGTATGTGCAGCAGCAGCTTCGCTCACATGGACTCCAGCAGTGACTATCTCCTCCTCTTCTCTCTTGGTATGGTTAGTGCTTTAATGTGTGTGGGTTTGTTTGTTTGTTTGTTTGTATGTATGTATGTATGTATGTATGTATGTATGTTTGTATGTATGTATGTACAGATGGGTCCACGGTTATCTTGACTAGTTTTCTGCGCCTAGGCACAACATCACTTATTAGCATAAACCCTTCATCTACTGTTCTCAGCTGCAATACAATAGAGAGAACAATACAACAGGGGATTAAATCATTACAGCAGGGGATTAAATCCGACTGGCCATTCTCAGTTAATCCTATTAAAGGTCAAGGTAAATGTGGACCCATCTGTATGTATGTATGTATGTATGTATGTATGTATGTATGTATGGTGTGTGTGTTGTATGTATGTTACAGTATGTGTGTTTGTATGCATGTGTGTATGCTGTGTGTGTGTATGCATGCTATGTGTGTGTGTTGTGTATCTGTACAGTATGTATGTATGTCTGTATGTATGTATGTATGTATGTATGTATGTTGTGTGTATGTATGCATACTGTGTGTGTTTTTAGGCATGCTGTGTGTATATGTACAGTATGTATGTTGTGTGTATGTATGCCGTGTGTGTGTTTTTAGGCATGCTGTGTGTATATGTACAGTATGTATGTTGTGTGTATGTATGCTGTGTGTGTTTTTAGGCATGCTGTGTGTATATGTACAGTATGTATGTTGTGTTTATGTATGCTATGTGTGTGTTTGTAGGTATGCTGTGCATGTATTAAGTTTTCGCCTTGAAGTAAGGCTTTCACAAAATTAATTATGTGAGAGGCAGATTATATAGAACTGTACTATTGTAACCAGCAGCTTGCGCACCCTTAGATGCTAGCAGAGCATTCCCCAGCATCATACTATACCACCTACAATGTGACAGTGTTATATTGTTTTTGTTTTTCTACATTGGATAAATGTGCTTTCTATATATGTATATATATATATATAGAACCCCCCCCCTCCTTATATACACTATATATAGCCCTCAGGGGGCCCCCTTGTATTAAGTACCCCGGGCCCCGTGGAGCCTTAATCCGGCCCTGGGGGGAGGCATTCTGATGGGATGTTGGCTGGCTGGATAGGAGGAACAACCGAGCCCTGCCTGTACAGCCAGCTCGTCTCACAGACTGATGAGCCAGTCAAGTCACGGTGATCTAAAATGGGCCCAGGCCCTGGACCCGGCTCCAGTAAGCTTATGAATGTCACTGTCTGCAGGCACCTCACAGGTTTCATCCATTGCCTCCCCAGTCACCCACTATCTCCCTGTCACCGACCATCTCCCTGTTGCCCACTATCTCCCCAGTCACCCACTGTTTCCCCAATCTCCCACTATCTTTGCCCTGGGATCCACTTGGTCTAGAAGTGCCCGTTCTGTAAACTTTAGGTACACATTCAAAATGTATTGCAGAGTAGACAAAAGCTGATTCTGGTCCTTGGCTATGATAATGCGTTTGGATTATATGTACATAACATTTCCATAAGCCTGTGTCAGATCCGAAAGACTCTGTGGATTCGGTTCAGGGTTTTTAGAAGCTGGCTGGACTGTTTCTTTAAACAAGAGTAATAGTCTTTTTCATAGGTTTATTCAAACAAGGAAAAATCACCCTGCGCAGCAGACGTTAGACAGAGTGGTTATCCAGAAGAATCAGCCCTCGGGAAGTCACTAAACTGATCCGGTTGTAAGAATCACTCCGGAAGGGTTGGTAACTCTGGAGATCTCGGGCAATGAGAGTTTTTAGGCAGACTGTAGTGCAGGCCTGGCCAAGCCAAGGCCGTAACTACGTGTGTGCCAAGTAAGCTTGGCACACAGCGCAGTTGCCCTGAGGGCGCACGGCCAGCGGCATGTAATGAGTCAAATTGACTCATTACATGCCGCCTCTGCTGTGTGCGCCGTGCGCCGCGCTGTGGAGGGAGAAGAGACCAGCGCCGGGCAGCAGAGAAGGAGGAGGAGGGAGGGGGAGCAGGGAGCCGCAGCAGCGCTATTTCATTGGTAGTAAGCGCCGCTGCAGCATCCCCCTCTCCTTCTGTATTGGCTGCCCGGCGCTGCTGTGGATGCTGGGATGCGGTTCCTCCATCCCAGCATCCACAGCAGCGCCGGGCAGCCAATACGGAAGGAGAGGGGGATGCTGCAGCGGCGCTTACTACCAATGACATAGCGCTGATGCGGCTCCCTGCTCCCCCTCCCTCCTCCTCCTTCTCACCTCACTGCCTGCACCGAGGGAGCTGCACGAGGAGCCTGACTGCCAGCAGGGAGATGGTAAGTATGTCTCTCTCTCTCTCTCTCTCTCAGGGGGACACCGTCTGCCGCAATGTGTAAAAAGGGGGACTGGCTGCCGCAATGTGTAAAAGGGGGCCTGGCTGCCGCAATGTGTAAAAATGGGGACTGGCTGCCGCAATGTGTAAAGAGGGGGCCTGGCTGCCGCAATGTGTAAAAAGGGGGACTGGCTGCCGCATGTGTAAAAAGGGGGACTGGCTGCCACAATGTGTAAAGAGGGGGCCTGGCTGCCGCAATGTGTAAAAAGGAGGACTGGCTGCCGCAATGTGTAAAAAGGGGGCCTGGCTGCCGCAATGTGTAAAAAGGGGGACTGGCTGCCGCAATGTGTAAAAAGGGGGACTGTCTGCTGTAATGTGTAAAAAGGGGGACGCTGTCTGCTGTAATGTATAAAAGGGGCTCTACCTGGTGTAGTGGCGCTACTGTGCAGCGTAATTTGAATAATGTAGACTACTGTGCACCGTAGTATGAATTGCTATTATTTTGTGGCCACGCCCCTTCCCCGTGAAGCCACGCCCCTATAAAGTTTTCACGCGCCTACGGTGCACCCTGCACCTATCTTCCATGGGGGGGGGGGGGGGGGGGGGGGGGCGCCACTGTCGTTTCTTGCACACAGCGCTAAAATGCCTAGTTACGGCACTGGGCCAAGCTGTGGCTCTTCAGCTGTTCTGAAACAAAGAGTCCCAGAATGACCTGCCACAGTTTTGCTACTAGGGAATACTAAAAATGTGGCAGGGCATGCTGGGATGTGTAGTTTCACAACAGCTGAAGAGCCACAGGTTGTCCAGGCCTGCTGCAGTGCATTCGCTAAGGTAGACAAGCTGGGTTGGTTGATGCTACAGAGAGACCGAGATTGTATCACTGGAATAGTCAGACAACTGTGACTAAGACTAAGACTGAGACAGCGCTGGCCAGTTACCGACTGCAGAAAACTCCCTGGATGCTGTAAAAGCAAGACCAAAGAGCACAAAGTTGCCACACTGCTTCAGTGCGAGCAGAAACGTTGCACAGGCACCAGGGACGGATTAAGCCTTCAGGGGGCCTGGGGTACTTAACCCTGTTTTACCCTACCCTCTGTAACCCCCCTTAATCCGGCTCTGACCGACACCTGCACAGCCAAGACTGACCAGTTTAATATCTGCTGATCGATGCTGGCCTGAGACCACCCACAGCCTCCAGAGCAGATGATTGGCCTCCTTAGTCACATAACCAAAATTCATGTACCGATGCTGCAGCACTCCCGGAATCAGCCCAGCCCAGATGCCTGTTCCTGCGCATTCCTAACAGCCGCCAGCAACCCGCCCCGCTCCCAGAAGGACTCCGTCATAAGAAGCAGTCCCAACACCCTCGGAGCACTGGTCCCTGGAGCGTGACAACTTGGACCCTTCATTTTAACTGAAAATGAAAATTCCAAGAGTGCCCCAATTTCTGCTTTGAACTTCAGGTCCCCATCCAAAATGTATCACTGCGGTGACAGAAGCTGATTCTGACGCAGTGTCGGACTGGGGCATGTAAGGCCCACCGGGGGAATGCAGTGGAAGGGGCCCATGTTTAGGGGTGTGGTCAGTCTGCAGAAGGGGTGTGGCATGCCACATCATTGGTTTGACTAACCATTATAGAGAGTGCAACACCTGGGCCCCTTCATAAAAATATATAGTAAATTCAGCTGCTGCATGCATGATTTTGTGCCAGATTAATTAACAGCAACGCACTGTAGAAAAAACACCATAGTCCAGTATAAGGTAACATATGTGTAATTCCAGTGCACAGTCTGGAACCTGATCCTTAGAGCAGGAGGTGGGCTTCCAGGCATTGGGGCCCACCGGTGGTTTCCGCTGTACCCCTGTGGGCCAGTCCAAGCCTGTTCTGACGCCAACACACAATGCCAAATAATGAGACTGATAGTATTGGCAATGATTCTTATACAGGAATACATAACTTTTACCAGTGGCCGGAATTCCGTCTGTTATGATCCCGACAGCGAGATCCTGGCCACCAGTATGCCGGCAGCGGGCTGAGCCACGCTGCGGTTACGGTGGCTCGCTGCGCTCGAGAAAAGCCTGTGCCGCCTGGATTCTGGATTGCATTTTGCTACCTGTTGGGATTCCGGCGTTGGCAGTGGCGGAACAAGCAAGCGGTGGGCCCAGGTGCAACAAAATGCTTTGGGCCCCCCATCCAAGTACACCCCATGGGCAGTGCGCGCCGTAGGCGCGCGCGCAAAAATACATAGTGGCGTGGCTTCGTGGGGAAGGGGTGTGTCCACAAAATAATACCAATTCATAAAACGGTGCACAGTAGTCTCCATTCTTCAAATTACGCCGCACAGTAGCACCACTACACCAGGTAGAGACCCTTTTACTCCTTACAGCGAACAGATTCCCCTTTTTACACATAACGGCAGACAGCGTGCACTTTTTACACATAACGGCAGACAGCGTGCCCTCGTTACACATAGCGGCAGACAGCATACACTTTTTACACAATGGCAGACAGCGTGCCCTCGTTACACATAGCGGCAGACAGCGTGCCCTCGTTACACATAGCGGCAGACAGCGTGCACTTTTTACACATTACGGCAGGCAGCGTCCCCATTTTACACATTACGGCAGACAGCGTCCCCATTTTACACATTACGGCAGACACCATACACTTTTACACATAACGGCAGATAGCGTGCCCTTTTTACACATTACGGCAGGCAGATTCTACCTTTTTACACATAGCGGCAGGCAGATTCCCCATTTTTACATTGCGGCATGCAGATTCCCCATTTTTATACATAGCGGCAGGCAGTCCCCCCTTTTTACACATTGCGGCAGGCAGTCCCAACAAATAAAAAAAGAAATTACCTGCTTGTTGCCAGGGGTTTCATGCACTTGGTTCCATGCACAGTGCCAGGATGTCATGCTCGTTGCCAGGGGTTTCATGCACTGGGTGTCATGCTCGTTGCTAGTGGGTAGTGCTTGTTGCTAGGGCCGTGCTCCCAGTGCCACATATGCTCCCAGTGCCAGATATTCCCCCACAGTGCCAGGTATATGCACCCAGTGCCAGATATTCTCCCACAGTGCCAGATATTCCCCCCCAGTGCCAGGTATATGCCCCCAGTGCCAGGTACATGCCCCCCCAGTGCCAGTTATATGCCCCAGTGCCAGGTATATGCCCCCAGTGCCAGATATTCCCCCCCAGTGCCTGCTTCCCCCCCAGTGCCAGGTATATGCCCCCAGTGCCGGGTATATGCCCCCCCAGTGCCAGATATTCTCCCACAGTGCCAGATATTCCCCCCCAGTGCCAGGTATATGCCCCCAGTGCCAGATATTCCCCCCCAGTGCCAGGTATATGCCCCCAGTGCCGGGTATATGCCCCCCCAGTGCCAGATATTCTCCCACAGTGCCAGATATTCCCCCCCAGTGCCAGGTACATGCCCCCAGTGCCAGGTACATGCCCTCAGTGCCGGGTATATGCCCCCCCAGTGAAAGGTATATGTCCCCAGTGCCAGATCTGTCCCCCCAGTGCCAGGTATATGTCCCCAGTGCCAGATCTGTCCCCCCAGTGCCAGGTATATGTCCCCAGTGCCAGATCTGTCCCCCCAGTGCCAGGTATATGTCCCCAGTGCCAGATCTGTCCCCCCAGTGCCAGGTATATGTCCCCAGTGCCAGATCTGTCCCCCCAGTGCCAGGTATATGTCCCCAGTGCCAGATCTGTCCCCCCAGTGCCTGCTCCCCCGGTCCCCCCTCCCCCCCCTATGTGTTGGAGGGACACGAGCGCATCGCGCGTCTCTACTGTGTCCCTCCTGGCTCTCCCCCAGCTGTCTAATGAAGCATGTGCCGTTCGTGAGCCAATCAGAGCTCACGAACGGCACATGCTTCCTTAGAGCGGCCGGGGGAGAGCCAGGAGGGACACAGAGAGACGCGCGATGCGCTCGTGTCCCTCCAACACATGGGGGGGGGGGGGAGCAGCAAGGAGGGAGAGGAGAACGCAGATTGACATGCGGACTCTCGTCCGCATGTCAATCTGTTCTAAATGCCGGCCGGCGGCTGTGGGCCCCTGAGTGCGGCGGGGCCCCAGTGCAATGCACTGCCTGCCCCGCCAGTAGTTCCGCCCCTGCCGCGTTGGCATTGTGACCGCCAGGATCCCAACAGGCGTTCTGGTGATTGCTTTCCCTTATACCATAAGTTCTCAAACTCGGTCCTCAGGACCCCACACAGTGCATGTTTTGCAGGTAACCCAGCAGGTGCACAGGTGTATTAATTACTCGCTGACACATTTTAAGAGGTCCACAGGTGGAGCTAATTATTTCACTTGCGTTTCTGTGAGGAGACCTGCAAAACATGCACTGTGTGGGGTCCTGAGGACCGAGTTTGAGAACCTGTGCCTTATACAGTACAGTATCATACCTCATGACCCTCTCCAGTAGGGAGAGAATGCTCTGCTCCTGGACTCCCCTCTTAATTTCTGATTGCCATCACCTGTGCTGAAACACCTTTCTTACCCATTAACCTTCTCAAAACAGGTGCAGCAATCATAAATTAAGAGAAAAGTCCAGAAGCAGAGCATTGTGCCCCTCCTGGAGAGGGTCATGTTGGGAGGTATGCAGTATAAACTATGACCATGATACTGTTCATAAATGACACCGTATACCTCTACAACTAGGCTGTTTTAGGAACCTCTGAGCTATCCTCTGTGTCTGGCTGCAGGTTCCCAGACCCCCAGCTGTATATACAGAGCTGCACTCATGGCTCACAGCAACAATAACACAGTATTACAGCTGACGGGGTGACACAGCGTGAGCACAGCGAACTGCCATTCTGCGCTCTCTCCGGCAGGGGGAGCTGTGTGCCGGCGCTCTGCGGCCTCCGAGGCCTCCTGCGTTACTTTCCGGGCAGACAGCGATCTGTGCTGCGGGAGCGGCAGCAGTAGAGCCCGGCACCGGGAGCACACACCTCGGGTCTCGCCCCTATACCCAGCACTGGCACCAGACGTTGTTCCCGGAGGCCCGGCCGCCCAAGATGTGGCTGAACCCCGAGGAGGTGCTGCTGGCCAACGCGCTGTGGGTGACCGAGCGAGCCAACCCCTTCTTCATCCTGCAGCGGCGCCGGGGGCACGGGAGAGGCGGGGGCCTGACAGGTGACGCCGGGGTATAGGGGGTATAACGGGCGGAGAAGCACTGGGGCAGTGACAGCTGTGATGGGTGTTGTTGTTATTGTTGTTGTCTTATGCCATACCACTGTTTCCACTTATGTACCCTCTATAACAAGACCCTGCCCCTCTCTCCTAGCTACTGCCCCTCTAACCTAGCTACTGACCCCTCACCCAGCTACTGCCCCTCCTACCTAGCTACTGCCCCTCCTACCCAGCTACTGCCCCCTCACCTAGCTACTGCCCCCTCACCTAGCTACTACCCCCTCACCCAGCTACTGCCCCTCCTACTTAGCTACTGCCCCCTCACCTAGCTACTACCCCCTCACCCAGCTACTGCCCCCTCACCTAGCTACTGCCCCTCCTACACAGCTACTGCCCCTCCTACACAGCTACTGCCCATCCTACCTAGCTACTGCCCCCTCACCTAGCTACTGACCCTCCTACCCAGCTACTGCCCCCTCACCTAGCTACTACCCCCTCACCTAGCTACTGCCCCTCCTACCCAGCTACTGCCCCCTCACCTAGCTACTACCCCCTCACACAGCTACTACCCCTCCTACCCAGCTACTGTCCCCTCATCTAGCTATTGCCCCTCCTACCCAGCTACTGCCCCTTCACCCAGCTACTGCCCCCCTCATGCAGCTACTGCCCCCCTCATGCAGCTACTGCCCCCCTCATGCAGCTTCTGCCCCCTCACCTAGCTACTGTCCCCTCACCTAGCTACTGCCCCTCTTACCCAGCCTCTGCCCCCCTAACCCCAGCTGCTATCCCTCTCTACCAGCTTCTACCACCCTCAACAAGCTTATGCCTCTCTCATGCAGCTGCTCCCCTTCTCATAGCTTCTGCCCCCATCACCCCAGCTTCTGCCCCCCAACCCTAGCTGCTACCCCTCTTCCAGCGTCTGCCCCCTCTCTCCCAGCTGCTTCCCTTCTCTTCCAGCTTCTGCCCCCTCACCCAGCTTCTGCCTCTCTCATGCAGCTGCTGCCCCTCATCCAGCTTCTGCCCCTCTCTCTCACCTGCTTCCCTTCCAACTTCTGCCCCCCTAACCCCAGCTTCTGCCCCTTTCTCCTAGCTGCTTCCCTTTTGTCCCAGCTTCTGCGACCCTCACCCAGCTTCTGCCTTTCTTATGCTACTGCTGCTTCTCTCTGCCAGCTGCTCCCCTTCTCTTCTAGCCACTGCCTCCTCACCCAGCTTCTGCCCCTCTCTCCCACCTGCTTCCAGTCTCTTCCAGATTCTGCCTCTCTCATTCAGTTGCTGCCCCTCATCCAGCTTCTTCCCCCCTAACACCACCTTCTGCCCCTCCATGCCAGCTGCTTCATTTCTCTTCCAGCTTCTGCTTTTCTCATGCAGCTGCTGCGTCTCTATTACAGCTTCTTCCCTTCTCTTATAGCTTCTGCCCCCCCCTTACCCAGCTTCTGCCTCTCTCATGCAGCTGCTGCCCCTCACTCAGCTTCTGCCCCCTATCATGCAGCTGCTGCCCCTCACCAGGGATGGATCTAGACTTTTCTTTAGGGGGGGGGGGGGGGGGGGGGTTTACGGTTTAATCTTGACTCCTCCCTGTACAGTCCCAACTCCTCCCATCTGCAATCCTAACTCCTCCTCTCTCAATTCTGACTGAACTTTTTGAGTGGGAATGAGATAGAGCTTTGTGATTGTTCTATGTACATGTGACTGTGCTATGGGGTAATTGTATTTATTAGCCCTAGTGCCCACACACCAGCAAGTGAGGGGCAAATGCTCTGTAACCCAGGGACGTGCAGTCAGGGGAGGCAGGGCCTCACCTGTCAAACTGCAATGAAAACAGCTGATTTTTCCACTGATCTGTGTTATAATACAGATCAGTGTAAACATCAGCTGCTTCCATTGCAGTATGAAATTGCTGCACTCACTGCTCGTTCATAGGGACTGACAATGCCTATACTATACCTTGTATAAAACACTCTAAAAGGTTAAAGAACACAGTACGCAATTGGCGTATGGAATACCGTAAGAGTACGCACGTAGCGTAACGAACGCTTAGCCGTGGACGAGACGCACGAGCGGCACGTTCGCTCACGGCTTAGAGCGTAAAGGCAAGCACGCTATAGGCTGCCGACTAACGTAATGATACGCTATCAGCGTAGCGGACGCTCGAGACCACGAGGAGATCACAAGCGGCGCTGACGCTCACAGAGTTAAACCTTTATAACTATACCATAAACAATGTACTTATACTGTAAACCCTTGTGCAGTGATAAGGTGTAAATGCAACACAGTGTAACTTTGTTAGTTTAAAAGCTGTATGAGCGTATGTGACGCTCTGAGAACCCCTTAGCAATATAATAAACACTCAAATACCGGTCTAAGGGTCTAACGCCTTTTAAGGAAATGAATGAACGTTCAATTGCAAAAGAATAATACAATACAAGTTATACACTACCAAGATAACATAAAATACCTAACCGAATCACTACACATAAAATACAATAAAGATACAATTACATTTAAGGGGGAAGGAGAGAGAGAATGGCTTGTAACATTAAATAAGAGACAATATGGTTGCAGAGAACTTACGCACCAGGGGAAACAATCACAAGCGCCTTTCTGGATATCCAGCTCCCGATTATCAGCAATGAGAACCGTTGAAGAGAGTCGAGAGCTGGCCCAGATCGGCTTGTCCTTTTATACACTACACACAATACAGTACAATGGTCCCTACATTCTTATTGTTCATTGGACACAGGAATTCGTCTTCGCATTATAACAAAAGGTAATAGGTTGGTTCATACAGGTGGGCTGTGACTATTCCTAACTGCTCAGGTGGGTGGGAAACTGGGTTTCCCGCCGCATGGGTAATAAAGTGCAAATATAGTAAATGTCCATAAACTTCTTATGTCCATAACTATACGCACGAGCGATTAATCCGCTTCAAACCAACACCGGAATATTGCTAATTATATTCTCTTCCGATGGATACTAAACACCACTGTGTAACCCCTGTCTGACCCTTCGTATCAAACAAAGAGGGATCTCTTTGTCCCCGAACATACTACATTAACTAAACTTTCAGATTCTATCAAAGGGACCATAATCTACAAAATACATTATATGAATAAAATATGTTACGATTGAGTCGCCCGCTAGACGAACACAAACTCTACTGTAAATGCGCATACCGCGCGTCCGCGACCGCGAGTATACGCACGCACGGGAGGGCTCATGCACGTGCAGCGGGCACACGCATGAGGTGCATATATGGCAATGTGCAGCGTGATATTTTTCTGACTTTGACAGGACAGCGGAGAGGCAGCAATAGCTCTGCCTCCCTCTGGTAACCAGAAACTGCTTGGAGCTAGGGGGCGGAGCTGGGGGCGGAGCCGCACACCAGGCAGTAACTTTGCATTGAAAACAATGCCAGAAGAGGCAGCTCTGACATGCGTGGTTTGAGAGGGTCTCAAGGCACGCCCCTTCCCCCCATGATGCAATGCAACAGCTTCCTCCCCTGACTGGTGCTATTCACAAGCACTCCCACTGGCTTGGGTTGGAGGTGTACAACTGTACTGCAGGAACGTGGCCACGGTATGATCTTCCTCTCCCTGCTGCCTGATCTCCACACTGATCGAGTGAACTGGGAAAGGGAGGAAGGGAGGGGGAGGGGGAGCGGGATTTACTCAAAGCATCTCTCTCCTATCTCCCCCCCCCCCCCCCTCCCGCAGCGGAGGCTTCAGTGCCTGAGATCAAGTTGTTATCTCTGCTAACAGCACATGATCTCAGGATTTTTTTTTATGTGTAAAAAATGGGTCTCTGCCACAATGTGGAAAAAGGGGACTGTCTGCCGTAATGTGTAATAAGGGGACGCTGTCTGCCGCAACGTGTAATAAGGGGACGCTGTCTGCCGCAACGTGTAATAAGGGGACGCTGTCTGCCGCAACGTGTAATAAGGGGACGCTGTCTGCCGCAATGTGTAATAAGGGGACGCTGTCTGCCGTAATGTGTAAAAGGTTGACACTGTCTGCCGTAATGTGTAAAAAGGGGATGCTGTCTGCCGTAATATGTAAAAAGGGGATGCTGTCTGCCGTAATGTGTAAAAAGGGGACGCTGTCTGCCGTTATGTGTAAAAAGGGGACGCTGTCTGCCGTTATGTGTAAAAAGGGGACGTTGTCTGCCGTTATGTGTAAAAAGGGGACGCTGTCTGCCGTTATGTGTAAAAAGGGGACGCTGTCTGCCGTTATGTGTAAAAAGGGGACGCTGTCTGCCGTTATGTGTAAAAAGGGGACGCTGTCTGCCGTTATGTGTAAAAAGGGGACGCTGTCTGCCGTTATGTGTAAAAAGGGGACGCTGTCTGCCGTTATGTGTAAAAAGGGGACGCTGTCTGCCGTTATGTGTAAAAAGGGGACGCTGTCTGCCGTTATGTGTAAAAAGGGGACGCTGTCTGACGTTATGTGTAAAAGGTGGACGCTGTCTGCCGTAATGTGTAAAAGGTTGACACTGTCTGCCGTAATGTGTAAAAAGGGGATGCTGTCTGCCGTAATGTGTAAAAAGGTGGACTGTCTGCCGTAATGTGTAAAAGGGGCTTTGCCTGGTGTAGTGGCGCTACTTTACGGTGTAACTTGAATAATGGAGACTACTGTGCACTGTAATATGAATTGGTTTTATTTTGTGGCCACACCCCTTCCCCATGAAGCCATGCCCCTATATTTTTGTCACGCGCCTACGACGCGCACTGCCCCTATTTTACATGAGGGGGGTGGGGGCGCCGCTGGTCTTGTTCTGTACAAAATGTGTTTGAAACCACTTGACTGCACAGGCGTTCGCACTCTTGCAAAGCGAAAATACAGTCCCCCATGGGCGGCGACTATGTGTTTGCACGGCTGCTAAAAGTAGCTAGCGAGCAATCCAACTCTGAATGACCCCCCTAATGCAGCCCTCCCTGACATGCTCCTCTATCAGGTTCATATATATGTGTGTGTAAATCTGGCTCTGATACTTGCCAGTGCCTCCCCAGCCATTTACCTCACTGCTGTAACCATGCTCTCCTGGCTCCTCTGTGCTGCTGTGGTGTAAGCTGCAGCACAACGTTCTGCCTCAGGCTCTCCCCGGAGAGCTCTCTTCTGCTCAAAAGTGGGCGTGGCTATGACTCTGTTGGGGGGGGGGGGGCGCCTCCTTCGCCCCCCCTAGATCCGGCCCTGCCCCTCACTCTGCTTCTGCCCTTCTCTCCCAGCTGCTTCCCTTCTCTTCCAGCTTCTGCCCCTCATCCAGCTTCTGCCCCTCTCTTCCTGCTCCTGTCCACCTCACCCGGCTGCTTCTTCTATATCCCAGCTTCTGCCGCTCTCTATCGGCGTCTACCTCCCACACAGCTGCTGCCCTTCTCTACCAGCTGTTGCCATGCTCACCCAGCAGCTGGCCCTTCTCTCCCATTCTCTGCCCCTTCACCCATTTTTTTTGACCCTCTCACCCCCCCCATTTCCATAATAATTAGCACTGCTGAGCTTCTGTGGCACTAATGCGCAGTGCAATTCACCCTCTGTATAAGAGCTGTGGATTATTTCCTATAGTATAGGCTACGATTACATTTATAATGGGGTCTAACATTGGTCAGTGTTTCATTTTGCTCATGGCCTGCTCTCTTTTTTTTTTTTTTTCTTTAGTAAATTGTTCAACAATAGTGTGCTTTATTTATGGAGACCAGTAAAACAATTAAAGGGGAAGTACATTATTAGCTCAATACCAAGCCTTGGGCTGACAGCTGAGAATTTGTAAAGTAAAAAAAGATTAAGGGCAACCTACTCTATATGATTGGGTTTTACGTGGTCTGTAGTGACATTAATGTGTGTCTGCTAAAATGTGATAGGAGATACAGTATGTCTAACAATGGGCGTGTTTCTAGGTTATACTGTGATGCACTGTGGGAAGCTTTTATTTATCTAAAATCAGCAGTCTGTCAGAATATATATTTATTCATTTGTTTCACATATTTCCGAGTGACATTAGTAACCTTTATTTTATATCCAATATATTGCACATCCGTTTAAAATCCAAGAGTGTTTATTCATTCACATTATACCTTGCCCGTTGCCCCAGTGGAGGTTACAATCTAATGCTGGGTACATACTTATGGATATATCTGCAGATCAGTTGATCTGCAGATATAGCTATAGGCGGATCTGGCAGTGTGTTATGCATACACACTGCCCAATCTGTCGTAACTGAAGTTACCGGGTCCACCCCCACCCAGTTACGCTGTCAATCACCGCCGGCTTGTGCAGCGAGTGTACGGGTGGTCGTATATCTGTAGATATATCGGCTGTGCTTCAGAGCCAATGCAATTTCTCATACGTCCTAGAGGATGCCGGGGACACCAATAGAACCATGGGGTATAGACGGGATCCGCAGGAGACATGGGCACTTTAAGACTTTCAAAAGGGGTGTGCACTGGCTTCTCCCTCTATGCCCCTCCTCCAGACTCCAGTTTTAGAATTGTGCCCAGTGAGACTGGACGCACTACAGGGGAGCTCTACTGAGTTTCTTTGAAAAATACTTTATTGTTAGGTTTTTTATGTTCAGGGAGGCTGCTGGCAACAACCTCCCTGCTTCGTGGGACTTAGGGGAGAGAGGTATGACCAACTTCTAGTGAGTTCAATGGCTCTACTTCTAGCTGATAGGACACCATTAGCTCCTGAGGGTGCTGATCGCTGGGTACGCCTAGATGCTCACTCCCGCAGCCTGCCGTCACCCCCTTACAGAGCCAGAAGTCAGAAGACAGGTGAGTAGCAAGAAGAAAAGAAGACTTCAGTGACAGCATTTCTGAGGTACCGCGCAGCGATCGGACGCTGCGCGCCTGTCTCCCACACACGCACACAGCACTACAGGGTGCAGGGCGCGGGAGGGGGGGGGCTCCCTGGGCAGCTAAAAATCCTCAGTGTACACTGGCAAGAGGGGACATTAGTGCCAAGGCACTGCCCTAACCCCCGTCCTAATCATTTATTGAAGTAAGTGGGACAGAAGCGCAACTTCAGGGGGCGGAGCTTCGTCCTCACAGCTCACTCGGCGTCATTTCCTCTCCTCAAGCTGCAGAGACGCTGGTCCTTCCTCACACTGCTGACAAGTATCGGGGTGCAAAATGGGGGGGGGGGGGGGAGGGGGTGCACAGGAGAATTGGTGCAATATATTTAATATTAAAAGCGCTACAGGTCTGGGGCATTTTATTAGTCGCTTCAGACCCTTGATTGGCGCTGGGTTGTGAGCTGTCAAACTCCCTCTGTGTCTCTCTGACAGGCTTTACTGTGGGTCTGTCCCCTTTTTGCCCGGTGTGTCTGTGGGTGTTAGTACTCGTGTGTCGACATGTCTGAGGCTGAGTGCTCTTCCCAGGAGGAGGCTGTGTTAGAGACACAAAAGGCTGTGGGGGTGACCCTGTCTGCACCGCCGACTCCTGATTGGGTAAATGTTTTGAATGCTTTGAATGTAGTGTGGCTCGTATTAGTAAGAGATTGGACAAGTCTGAGTCTCAGACCCAGGCATGGAAGAAATCTGTGGAGGATATGTTATTACAGGTCCCCTCGGGGTCACAGAAACGTACATTTGCCCAGTTGGCAGACACTGATACCGACACGGACACTGATTGCAGTGTTGACTATAGCGATTCCAGATTAGATCCAAAATTAGCAAAGAGCATTCAGTACATGATTGTGGCAGTTAAAGAGGTATTGCATATCACTGAGGACCCTGCTATTCCTGATAAAAGGGTCTGTATGTTTAAGGAAAAGAAACCTGAGATAAGGTTTCCTCCCTCTCATGAATTGAACACTCTATTTGAAAAAGTCTGGGAAAGCCCTGACAGAAAGTTTCAGATTCCCAAAAGGATTCCAGTGGCTTATCCGTTTCCCTCTGGGGATAGGGAAAAGTGGGAGTCACCCCCCATTGTAGACTAGGCCCTATCGCGTTTGTCAAAAAAGGTGGCTCTTCCGTCACCTGGCACAGCAGCCTTTAAAGACCCTGCGGATCGTAAACAGGAAAATACGTTAAAATCCATTTATACGACCACAGGTACGCTACTCGGTCTGAGTAGCGTACCTGTGGTCGTATAAATTGATTTTAACGTATTTTCCTGTGGGTGAGTAGTGCTATCGAAAAGTGGGCAGATAACTAGTCATCTGATATAGATACCCTAGATAGGGATAGCATCCTCTTGACGCTGGGTTATATCAAGGACGCTGCAGCTTACCTGTAGGAAACTGCGAGAGATATTGGCTTTTTGGGATCAAAGGCCAATGCCATGGCAGTCTCAGCTAGGCGAGCATTATGGATTCATCAGTGGAATGCTGATGCTGACTCCAAGAAAAATATGGAATCTCTACCATATAAAGGTGGCGTCTTGTTTGGTGACGGCCTCGCTGATTTGGTATCTACGGCTACCGCGGGTAAGTCATCATTCTTGCCTTATGTGCCTTCACAACAAAATAAAACACACCACTATCAAATGCAGTCCTTTCGGCCCAATAAATACAAGAAAGGGCGAGGTTCTTCCTTCCTTGCTACTAGAGGAAGGGGAAGGGGTAAAAGATCACCAGCTGTAGCGGGTTCCCAGGAGCAGAAGTCCCCTCCGACTTCTGCCAAATCCAGCGCATGACGCTGGGGCTCCTCTGCGGGAGTCCGCACCGGTGGGGGCACGTCTCAAACTCTTCAGTCAGTTCTGGGTTCGTTCGGACCTGGACCCATGGGCTTTACAAATAGTATCCCAAGGGTACAAACTGGAGTTTCAAGATGTTCCCCCTCGCCGATTTTTCAAATCGCCCATACCAGCTTCTTTTCCAGACAGGGAGGTAGTTTGCGACGCAATACAAAAGTTGTGTCAAAATCAGGTCATCATCAGGGTTCCCCAGTCACAACAGGGAGAAGGCTTTTATTCAATCCTGTTTGTGGTCCCGAAGCCGGATGGCTCGGTCAGACCAATCCTAAACCTGAAATCCCTCAATTTCTACCTAAAAAAAATTCAAATTCAAGATGGAATCTCTCCGGGCTGTGATCTCCAGTCTGGAGGAGGGGGATTTTATGGTGTCGGTGGACATAAAGGATGCCTACTTGCATGTTCCCATCTATCCTCCGCATCAGGCTTACCTGAGGTTTGCAATTCAGGATTGTCATAACCAATTTCAGACGTTGCCGTTTGGTCTGTCCACGGCTCCGAGGATTTTCACCAAAGTAATGGCGGAAATGATGGTTCTTCTTCGCAAGCAAGGAATCACAATTATCCCGTACTTGGACGATCTCCTGATAAAGGCGAGATCCAGGGACCAGTGGGTGAAAAACATTGGACTGTCCCTGGCAGTTCTTCAACAACATGGTTGGCTCCTAAACTTGCCAAAATCACAGTTGATTTCGGCGACGAGGTTGTCATTTTTAGGAATGATACTGGACACAGAACTACAGAGAGTTTTTCTCCCAGTGGAAAAGGCTCAGGAACTTTAGAGTCTGGTCAAACAAATTCTGAAACCGCCGAGAGTGTCAATCCATCAATGCACTCGGTTGCTGGGGAAGATGGTTGCGGCATACAAGGCCATTCAGTTTGGCAGGTTCCATGCCAGAGTGTTCCAGTGGGACCTGTTGGACAAGTGGTCCGGATCCCACCTGCACATGCACCGAAGGATAATCCTGTCTTCCAAGACCAGAATTTCACTCCTGTGGTAGCTGCACAGTTCTCACCTCCAGGAGGGGCGCAGGTTCGGGATCCAGGACTGGATCCTAGTAACCACGGATGCAAGTCTCCGAGGATGGGGTGCAGTCACGCAGGGGGAAAACTTCCAAGGAAGATGGTCAAGCCAGGAAGCTTGTCTCCACATAAACGTTCTGGAGTTAAGGGCCATTTACAACGGCCTCGTGCAGGCGGAACGTCTTCTTCGCAGTCTGCCCGTACTGATACAGTCGGACAATGTTACAGCAGTAGTGTACATAAACCGCCAGGGCGGAACAAAAAGCATAGCGGCGATGGCAGAAGTCACAAAGGTTCTCCGCTGGGCGGAAAAGCATACAAGCGCACTGTCAGCGATCTTCATTCCGGGAGTGGACAACTGGGAAGCGAACTTCCTCAGCAGACACAATCTCCATCCAGGAGAATGGAGCCTCCATCAAGAGGTCTTCACAGAAGTAACAAGTCATTGGGGAATTCCTCAAATAGACATGATGGCGTCTCGCCTCAACAAGAAGCTTCAGAGATATTGTTCCAGGTCAAGGGACCCTCAAGCAATAGCAGTGGATGTGATATTTTAGTGGAAAGCGCTAATTAAATTTAAAAAATGTTATGAGTGATTTATGGGTGAATGATATTGAGACTAAAAATTTAAAAAAATAAAATATGTAAAAGTAAAACAAGCGGTACCTGTGAAAAAAAGGGTGTTAGTAAAATAATGTTTACACTCTTTTGAGTGAATTGGTAAGGAGTGGCCCGTGCACAGTTGTTAATAGTCCCGGTTGTCCTACCTGTCCCTGCGCTATGTTGTTCCGGAGCTGCTGGTGAGCACAGCGGCTCTGATCCTGAGTGCAGCAGATGGTGAGGCTGGCGGCGCTGGGTCCCGCTGCGTCCAACGGGCTGTATGCGCAGTGATGTTTTCCGGCTCCCGTCACCGCTGTAGACGATCGCCTAAGGAGAAAGAAAGCCCACCGCACGGCCAGGACATCGGCCGCAACACGACCCGCTATCAGCAGCGGTGACGGGAGCCGGAAAACATCACTGTCAGTGTGTACGCACCTTAATTACACGTGTGAGCATATTTATGCTTCTCGGTACATTCTTTCTACACAGCACACATCATGGCAGAGAAAGAAACTGGGTTTACTATGCATGAATTCTTGCCCAAATACTCAACACTAATTAAAATGATCACATGCATTTCTATCACTTCTACTTCCTCTATGGCTGCTCTCGGCTACTGTTCCCTCCAATATCATGGGGGTGACACTGGAGGAGCAGGGAGCTATGGGCATCTTCAGGGACCAGTGCATTGGGGCAAGTAAGGGAGCTGTGCTGCCCTCTCAGCCTTACACCCAGGATGGCAGTACCAGTCTCTCCGCACTCAGTATAAGCTTGTAGTTTTGTGTGTGTATGTATACGTGTGTGTATATATAGCAAATACCAGTGACTCATCCCAAAATCTCCTGAACCATAAGGACTAGGAACTCGACATTTGGACAGTAGCTTGCTTTTGTGACGTAGGGATTTTTCAAAATTCCACCCACAACGGGGTTAAAAGGGGTGAGATGACTTTTGGGAATTCCCCTTCACAGAGAAGAGCTAAGACAGCCCACCCAGCCGGGGCTATAAAGAATGCATGGTGCCGGCAATACCAAGTCGCAGAGGGGGGAGGACACAAAGCTCTGTTCCTGGACTTCCTTCCCAGTGGCAGTTGCAGAGCAGTCCATTATTCAAATAGTGGAGCCTCATCAACTGCCACCCCTAAACACCGTCAAACATTGCTGGGTGTGTCTCCCCTATTTAAATAATGGACTGTTCTGCAGCTGCCACTGGCAAGGAAGTCCAGCCTTATGGTTCAGGAGTATTTGCCTTTTATATACAGTATATAGATTTCAGATTTAAGTACTTAACCAACCTATTTCCAGTCAGACAGTGGGGTAAATTTACTAAGAATCGTATTTTCCCGTTTGAGGTCAAAGTTCAATCACGAATGACATCGAAAGTGTAAATATGCAACTTTTTGAATTGATTACGACTAATTTACTAAGCTGCCGTATTCTGCATTTTCGGTTTTTCCGATGTCGATGTCATTTTTTTTTTTAGGCAGTGTTTTACGTGAGTGACTTGTAAAACACTGCCGACTTTAATACAATGAATCTCGGCCGGATCTGTGAGATCCGTGCTGGGCTTCATTGTGCACCTTGTAAAAAAAATTTAAATTGTTTAAACTTAAAAAAAAAATTGCGTGGGGTCCCCTCTCCTAAGCCAAACCAGCCTCGGGCTCTTTGAGCCGGTCCTGGTTGCAAAAATATGGGGAAAAAATTGACAGGGGTTCCCCCATATTTAAACAACCAGCACCGGGCTCTGCGCCTGGTCTTGGTTCCAAAAATACGGGGGACAAAAAGCGTAGGGGTCCCCCGTATTTTTGAAACCAGCACCGGGCTCCACTAGCTGGACAGATAATGCCACAGCCGGGGGTCACTTTTATACAGTGCCTTGCGGCCGTGGCATCAAATATCCAACTAGTCACCCCTGGCCGGGGTACCCTGGGGGAGTGTGGACCCCTTCAATCAAGGGGTCCCCCCCCCCCCAGCCACCCAAGGGCCAGGGGTGAAGCCCGAGGCTGTCCCCTCCATCCAATGGGCTGCGGATGGGGGGCTGATAGCCTTTGTTGAAAGTAATGAATATTGTTTTTAGTAGCAGTACTACAAGTCCCAGCAAGCCTCCCCCGCAAGCTGGTACTTGGAGAACCACAAGTACCAGCATGCGGCAGAAAACCGGGCCTGCTGGTACCTGTAGTACTACTACTAAAAAAATACCCCAATAAAGACATTACACACACACACCTTGAAAGTATAACTTTAATGCATACATACACACCACCATATACACATACTTACCTTATGTTCACACGAGGGTCGGTCCTCTTCTCCATGTAGAATCCAAGGTGTACCTGTTGAAAAAATCCTACTCACCAAATCCAGTGTAGAGGGCTCCTCGGATAATCCATTTGTAATCCACGTACTTGTAAAAATAAAAAAACGGGACACCCGACCACGAACTGAAAGGGGCCCCATGTTTTCACATGGGACAACCTTTCCCCGAATGCCAGAAACCCCCTCTGACTGATGTCTAAGTGGGTTTCTTCAGCCAATCAGGGAGCGCCACATTGTGGCACCCTCCTGATCGGCTGTGTGCTCCTGTACTGTCTGACAGGCGGCACACGGCAGTGTTACAATGTAGCGCCTATGCGCTCCATTGTAACCAATGGTAGGAACTTTGTGGTCAGCGGTTGACCGAAAGTGATCTCACCGCTGACCACAAAGTTCCCACCATTGGTTACAATGGAGCGCATAGGCGCTACATTGTAACACTGCCGTGTGCCGCCTGTCATACAGTACAGGAGCACACAGCCGATCAGGAGGGTGCCACAACGTGGCGCTCCCTGATTGGCTGAAGAAACCAACTTAGACATCAGTCAGAGGGGGTTTCTGGCATTCGGGGAAAGGGGTCCCATGTGAAAACATGGGGCCCCTTTCAGTTCGTGGTCGGGTGTCCCGTTTTTTTATTTTTACAAGTACGTGGATTACAAATGGATTATCCAAGGAGCCCTCTACACTGGATTTGGTGAGTAGGATTTTTTCAACAGGTACACCTTGGATTCTACATGGAGAAGAGGACCGACCCTCGTGTGAACATAAGGTAAGTATGTGTATATGGTGGTGTGTATGTATGCATTAAAGTTATACTTTCAAGGTGTGTGTGTGTAATGTCTTTATTGGGGTATTTTTTTAGTAGTAGTACTACAGGTACCAGCAGGCCCGGTTTTCCGCCGCATGCTGGTACTTGTGGTTCTCCAAGTACCAGCTTGCGGGGGAGGCTTGCTGGGACTTGTAGTACTGCTACTAAAAACAATATTCATTACTTTCAACAAAGGCTATCAGCCCCCCATCCGCAGCCCATTGGATGGAGGGGACAGCCTCGGGCTTCACCCCTGGCCCTTGGGTGGCTGGGGGGGGGGGGCCCTTGATTGAAGGGGTCCCCACTCCCCCAGGGTACCCCGGCCAGGGGTGACTAGTTGGATATTTGATGCCACGGCCGAAAGGCACTGTATAAAAGTGACCCCCGGCTGTGGCATTATCTGTCCAGCTAGTGGAGCCCGGTGCTGGTTTCAAAAATACGGGGGACCCCTACGCTTTTTGTCCCCCGTATTTTTGGAACCAGGACCAGGCGCAGAGCCCGGTGCTGGTTGTTTAAATATGGGGGAACCCCTGTCAATTTTCCCCCCATATTTTTGCAACCAGGACCGGCTCAAAGAGCCCGAGGCTGGTTTGGTTTAGGAGGGGGGACCCCACGCATTTTTTTTTTTTTTAAATTAAAACATTTCCCACCCCTTCCCACTGAAAAACATGCACGGATCTCATGGATCCGTGCATGCCTATACAAACACGGGATAAAAAAGCAGGTCTGTTTTTTTTTTTTAGCACTTTTTCACGATTTGTATTTCATCACGGCAGTGTTTGGCTATTGTCGGCAGTGTTTGTGTTTTGCACTTTTTAGTAAATTCCCGATTTCTACCAAATTGCAGGCGTATTTGACCGATGGTGTATTGATTCGTGATTTTTTACGAGGACTTCCAAAATATTACGAATGCCCTCATCACTGCCGTGATTTTTGCTTAGTAAATTACCGAGATGACACTTTGAAGAAAAAACGGCATCTCGGTCAAAATCGGGACCTTAGTAAATATACCCCAGTGTCTCTCAGAGAGCAATAGGAGGAAAGGTGAGATAGATATTTTGACTCTTAACTGCATTAAAGGAAAGCTTGATAGTCAGCAACTGCTTATCTGCTGTGTAAAGGGTACCGACAGCTCTCCCAGTGACCTTAAGTGTTGTGCGAAAATCTTTACCTTTTTACCTCAAAGGAGGAGCCGTGTGAGAAGCTAAGCAAGGAGACCTAGGGCCCTTTGGAATAGAGACAACCTATCCCTGCAAACTTGACTTATTTAACATACAGCGGGTGGAGCTTGGCCTGTCGTCCCGGCATTTACAGGACTGAGCAGGGAGCATTAGAGGTGGGACAGGGCAGAGAAGGAGGCAGATTATTTTCCTCAGCGCCAGCCTTTTGACAGCATCAATGCGGGAAAGGCCCGTCCGGAGGTGCTGCCTAACAAATATTGACAGCGGTGGGCGGAGCGTGTCCTGTTGTAAGTCTAATTACTGATCTTCTGGGATAAACTAACCAGTTAACTTTAGGTATATCCCTTTGTCCAGAAAATAAGACACAGAGGAAATTTACTAAGGTGGGAGTTTTTTTTAGAACTGGTGATGTTGCCCGTATCAACCAATTAGATTCTGCTTAACATTTATCTAGCTGCTTCTAGAAGATAATATATAGAATCTGATTGGTTGCTATAGGCAACATCACCAGTTCTAAAAAAAATCCCACCTTAGTAAATTTACCCCAGAGACTACAGATTCCCGTACAATAAATCCGTTTATTGTTTTGGTGTGTTCTCAGGCGGTTTCATGGAGGGGCAGCCTGACCATTCTCCAGCCTGAAGGAAGGACTGCTCATGTAATTTACCAGGAAGACCTTCAAAATTAAAATAACACACACGGAAATACTTGAAATTCCGAAGTGAAGCACAGATATCCAGCTAGTGTGTGTGTGTGTATGTATGTGTATATATATATATATATATATATAAAATGTATACTATACATTTTTTTTTTTATTTCACACAGGTTCTATAAAAGTTTGTTACATATATAAAATGTATACTATACATTTTTTTTTTATTTCACACAGGTTCTATAAAAGTTTGTTACATATGCTGACCCCATTACCGCTAAAAGCCATTGAAGTAAATCCCAATGAACTGTAACTGTTATTTCTTTGACAAAAAATAGGCGGTCTGCATCTCATCATTTCTCATTTACTGTTAATGAATACGGTACATCTGGCTACCACACAGCGTCAGTTTTAAGTTTACCACTATACTTAATACTGTAGATAAGATTTGTAACTTGAGATCAGAAGACTGACAATTTTACTACCTTCCTTCCTCTTTGACTAAAATTTTTTTTTTATATGATCGCACTTCCTTTAATAATGTTAAAAAACACAATATAGCTGAATTTGCACCGGATGCTTAGAACAGAATTGAGGGAGATGGAATTATAAAAACAGCTTGCGGGAGTGGGGGGGATTGCAGCTCAGGAGTGTAAGCGCTTGTGAATGGAGAACCGCGTTTCCCATTCGGTCAACAGCACAAAGCCGCACTGTACTTCTGGCGGGAGGGCCAGTGTTGGACACTGACTGTGTAACGCCATAGGCCCTAAGTATTCCTGAATAAAGTACAAGTAGAGATGAGTGAAACTACAATAAAAAGTTCTGCAGAAGATTTGCCTAATTTCACATTTGAATGCCGCATTTTTTTTATTTCTCCAGTGGAATTTAAATGTTTCACATGTAATTTCTCCTATGTCCCATGTGGAAAACTTGCAATGCCGACACCAGCATAAGTGCCCAATATTAGTGCAGCCAGGCATTGCACCGAATTGAACTCTCCCGAATGTGTTTATGTGCCAGAGAAGCCAGTGGGGGTCATTCCGAGTTGTTCGCTCGCTAGCAGTTTTTAGCAGCCGTTCAAACACTATGCTGCCTCCCACTGGGAGTATATTTTAGCTTAGCAGAAGTGCGAACGAAAGGATCGCAGAGCAGCTACAAAATAATTTTGTGCAGTTTCAGAGTAGCTTCAAACCTACTCGGCGCTTGCAATGCCTTCAGACTGTTTAGTTCCTGTTTTGACGTCACAAACACGCCCTGCATTCGCCCAGCCACGCCTGCGTTTTTCCTGGCACATCTGCGTTTTTACGAACACTCCCTGAAAACAGTCAGTTGACACCCAGAAACGCCCACTTCATGTCAATCACTCTGCGGTCAGCAGTGCGACTGAAAAGCTTCGCTAGACCATGTGTAAAACTACATCGGCTGTTGTGAAAGTACATCGCGCGTGCGTATTGCGCCTCATACGCATGCGCAGAAGTGCCGTTTTTTTGCCTCATCGCTGCACAGCGAACGATTGCAGCTAGCGAACAACTCGGAATGACCACCAGTGAGTACAAAAGATGAATAACCATTACTGGTAGTGATCATAACGCTTATACAGGTACAACACATCCACATCAATGTAAAAGATTTACAACTGTTTTTTTTTTCCTGTTAATTCAACTACATCTATAATGCTTACAGTAGCTGTGCTAGTTTACATCTATCCTTACTCTGACTCAGTCCTAACCCCATCTACACCACAGGTCAAAATGAAGAGATGGTTGTCCCAACTCTTATCTATAGACTATAAATTCCACATAATGCAATGTTATAAACACATTGCTGAATGGTGAAAAAAATTCAATAATTGGATCCCTGGAACTTTAATTCTGTGCAAAACAACTTGTTCTACTGCCAAATTCCACAGCGTATTACTACACACAGAGTGCATTCTTGTCTTTCCTGTAGTCATTTGATTGGTTGTACTTTCCTGCAGTGATTTGATTGGCTCGTGTGTAAAGAGACGCCTTCTACTGTCTTTTGTGATTCGGTGGTGCTTCCGAAAATGCAGCATTGGATCACTCTGCATGAATATTGGCCATCTGAGTAAAGGCCTTCATACATCACAGTCCCTTTTCCCCAATCCGACAGCACCACCGATCCGGCGATCCAGCAGGGAACTGGGAAATTAAACATGTTACAAATCCCCGATTTGCTGAGCCTGTCGGAGAATCTGGATTTTTAAACATGTTTAATATTCCATATTCTCCAACCTTGCCATCGGGGGATTGGAGCATTGCAGAAATTTCTCTTACGTCCTAGAGGATGCTGGGGTCCATTTTAGTACCATGGGGTATAGACTGTTCCGCAGGAGCCTTTGGCACTTTAAAACTTTTCAACAGTGTGAACTGGCTCCTCCCTATATGCCCCTCCTCCAGACCTCAGTTTAGAAAATGTGCCCAGGAGACTGGATGCACACTAGTGGAGCCCTACAGAGCTTTGCTGGAAAAATACTTTCTTAGGTTATTTATTTTACAGGGAAGCTGCTGGCAACAGCTTCCCTGCTTCGTGGGACTTAGGGGGGGGGGGGGAAGTAGGAACCAACTTCTCAATTAGTTAATGGTTCTGCTTCCACTGACAGGACACCATTAGCTCCTGAAGGGTAATGAACACAGGCCAAGCCTGGCTAGCGTTCACTCCCACAGCACTGCCGCCACCCCCTAACAGAGTCAGAAGGCTGGTGAGTATATTACCGGAGTCCTGCTGAGAGGGGATCCACCGGTCATCGTTGGCTGCATACAGGTACACGCGCAGCGGCACAAGGGTGCAGAGCGGGGGGGGGGGCGCTCTGAGGGCATGTTTTAAAACCTTACTCTCACTGGCAAAAAGGGTACATACATGCACAGCCGCTGATGTGCCATCCCCAGCCAGTATAAATATTACATTGCTGAGGCTGAAGGGCGGGGCTTCTCCTCAGACTTGCCAGAACACTCACTGGGTGCCATTTTCTCCTGCAGAAACTCCAGTGTGAAGCTCCTGAACGCTGTTTCTCCTCATGACAACGCTGACACTGTTATAGAAGGGACAAAGAGTGTTCATTATAATTAGGTCTGTGGGCCTATTATTGGTATATGCGCTGTAAGTGGGTAATATTTCCACAATTCACAATAAGGCGCAGTGTGTGGACTGGCAAATCCCTCTGTGTCTCTCTGACAGACTTTAGTGTTGGTCTGTCCCCACTAGCTCCCCTGTGTGATAGGGGTGTGTGTGTGTGTGTGTGTACAAGTGTGTAACATGTCAGACATTGGGGAGGGTTCTTCCCAGGAAGAATCCATTTTAGATGCACAAGAGGCTAATGTGGTGGCCCTTCCCTCTCAGAAGGAGCCGGAGAGGGTGTGAATGTTGCAAAAGAATATGTCAATGCTTGCAAAGAAATTCTCTGAGTCTGAACAACAGACTAAATATTGGAGGCAATCTGTCGAGGATGCACTGTTTACTGGTTTAGGGGTTCTCCATATCATCCACTCGGGTCCCATCCAGTTCCCAGAAAATGCAAGGGGACACAGACACAGATTCTGACTCGGACGTCGACACTGGGGATTTGAGAGGGGTAGACCCCAAATTAGCCAAAAGCATACAAAGTATGATAGTTGCTATAAAGGAAGTGTTGGAGTTTCCTGAAACAACACTGGTCCCAGAGGAAAAGGATTATTTTAAAATAAATAAAAAGCAAGTTGTGACTTTTCCTCTTTCAAAGAATTTGAATGCGTCCTTTGAAGAATCCTGGGCTAATCCTGAGAAGAAATTTACCCTTCCCAGAAGGATACGTGTAGCGTACCCTTTCCCTGAGGAAGACAGGCACAAATGGGAGACACCCCCAATGATAGACACCTCCGTTTCTCGGCTGTCTAAGAAAATAGTTTTGCCTGCCCCTGGTTCAGCCTCATTAAAAGATCCAGCTGACCGTAAATTAGAAACAACCCTAAAATCCATATATACGGCTAACGGAAGGTGCTCAGGCCCACCATTGCTTGTGCGTGGGTAGGTAACGCTGTGGAAAAATGGTCTGACAACTTGCTTGTTAACATAGACACAGTTACAGGGATGAAATAGTCCTAACTATCGGCCATATCAAAGATGCTGCAGGTTACTTAGTTGAAGCTATGAAGGATATTGGGTTGCTGAGTTCAAGATCCTCCGCTATGGCGATTTCAGCCCGCAGGGTGCTGTGGATCCGCCAATGGAATGCTGATGCGGAGTAAAAAAAGAATATTTAGGTGCTTCCTTACAATGGAGAAGCCCTCTTTGGAGACAAGCTGGATGCCATGATTTCAACAACTACATCAGGCAAGTCAGCATTTCTGCCTTCTGCAGCTGCTCCACCTAGGAAAGGATTTTATTCTCATACGATGCAATCCTTTCAGCCCAACAAATCCAAAAGGGCAAAGGGTACTCCCTTCTTCGCAGGAAGAGGGCGAGGAAGAGGTAAAAAAATGTACAACACCATCAGGCTCGCAGGAGCAGAAGTCAACAGCTACTTCTGCTAAAACCTCAGCATGACGCTGGGGTTCCCCTGCGGAAGTACGATCGGGTGGGGGCACGTCTACTGTCTTTCAGCCAGGTCTGGGTTCACTCAGATCTGGATCCTTGGGTATTGCAGATAGTATCCCAAGGGTACAAATTGGAATTTCAGGACCTTCCCCATGCCTATTTTTCAAATCAGCCTTACCAGCTTCTGTTCAGGACAGAGCAAAAGTGCTGAACGCAATAAAGAAATGATGTCAAGACAACGTAATTTCCTTAGTTCCTGTGTCACAACAGGAAAAAGGGTTTTATTCAAGCCTGTTTGTAGTGCCGAAACCGGATGGCTCGGTCAGACCGTTTTTAAACCTAAACACTCTGAACCTTTATTTGAAAAGGTTCAAATTCAAGATGGAATCCCTGAGAGCGGTGATCTCCAGCTTGGAGGAAAAGGAATTTCTGGTATTGATGGACATCAAAGATGCTTATTTACATGTTCCCATCTACCCGCCGCATTAGGCATACCTGAGGTTTGCGGTGCAGGACTGCCACTACCAGTTCCAAACATTGCCTTTCGGGCTCTCCACGGCTCCGAGAATATTCACCAAGGTGATGGCGGAAATTATGGTACTTCGCAAGAAAGGAGTCAAAGTCATCCCATACTTGGACGATCGCCTCATAAAAGCGAGATCCAGGGAGAAACTAGTGCAGAACATTGCACTTTCCCTGACGGTGCTTCAACAGCACGGTTGGATCATAAACCTTCCAAAATCACAATTGGAACCCAAAATGAGGTTATCGTTTCTGAGAATGATATTGGACACGGAAGCACAGAAAGTATTCCTACTGGTGGAAAAGGCTCTGGAGATCGAGAGGATGGTCAAACAAGTTTTAAAACCAGCATGCGTATCGATTCATCAGTGCATCCGCCTGCTGGGGAAGATGGTAGCGGCCTACGAGGCTCTACAATTTGGCCGATTCCACGCCAGGGTGTTCCAATGGGACCTACTGGACAAGTGGTTCGGATCGCACCTACACATGCACCGGAGGATAATCCTGTCAACAAAAGCCAGTATTTCACTCTTGTGGTGGCTTCAGAGTTCTCACCTCCTGGAGGGACGCAGGTTCGGGGTTCAGACTTGGATCCTGGTGACCACAGATGCAAGCCTCCGAGGTTGGGGAGCAGTCACGCAAGGGGAAAGCTTCCAAGGACGATGGTCAAGTCAAGAAGTACTCCTTCACATAAACATTCTGGAATTGAGAGCTGTGTACAACAGCCTTCATCAAGCGGCACACCTTCTTCAAGGTCGTCCCATACAGATCCAGTCAAATAAACCGCCAGGGCGGAACAAAAAGCAGAGCGGCAATGGCAGAGGTGACAAAGATACTCCTCTGGCCAGAAAGACATGCAAAAGCTCTGTCGGCAATTTTCATTCCGGGAGTGGACAACTGGGAAGCAGACTTCCTCAGCAGACACGAACTCCATCCAGGAGAATGGGGCCTCCACCCAGAAGTCTTTGCAGAGGTAGCAGATCGTTGGGGCATTCCTCAAGTAGATATGATGGCATCACGTCTCAACAAGAAGCTTCAGAAATATTGTTCCAGGTCGAGAGACCCACAAGCAATAGCAGTGGATGCACTGGTGACCCAGTGGGTGTTTCAGTCGGTGTATCTGTTCCCTCCACTTCCACTAATACCAAAAGTTCTCAAGATCATCAGAAGAACAAGGGTTCGAGCAATTCTCATTGCTCCAGACTGGCCAAGGAGGGCTTGGTATCCAAATCTTCAGGCGTTATTACTGGAAGATCCTCAGCCTCTTCCTCTTCGCGAGGACCTGCTTCAGCAGGGGCTGTTTGTTTATCAGGACTTACCTCGGCTGCGTTTGACGGCATGACTGTTGAGCGCCAGATCCTAGCCCGTAAGGGTATTCCCAATTAAGTCATACCCACACTTATTCTGGCCAAGAAAGGGGTAACGTCCAAACATTACCATCGTATTTGGAGAAAATATGTATCTTGGTGTGAATCCAAGAAGTCTCCTGTGGTGGAGTTTAAATTAGGACGTCTTCTCCTATTTCTACAGGCGGGTGTGGATGCTGGCTTGAGATTAGGGTCTATCAAGGTCCAAATTTTGGCCTTTTCCATTTTCTTTTAGAAACAGTTGGCTTCCCTTCCTGAGGTCCAGATGTTCGTGAAGGGGGTTCTGCGCATCCAACCTCCCTTTGTGCCTCCTGCTGGGCCATTGGAACTTAATGTGGTGTTGCAGTTCCTTAAATTGGACTGGTTTGAGCCTCTACAAGAGGCAGAGTTGAAGTTTCTCACTTGGAAAGTGGTCATGCTGTTGGCCTTGGCCTCAGGCAGACGAGTGTCTGAATCAGGGGCTCTGTCACACAAGAGTCCTTATTTGATTTTTCATGAAGATAGAGCTGAACTGCGGATGCGTCAGCATTTTCTTCCAAAGGTTGTGTCTTATTTCCATATCAACCAACCTGTGGTGGTGCCAGTGGCTTCTGACACCTCAGCCGTTTCAAAGTCCTTGGATGTAATCAGAGCGTTGAGGACTTATGTTGCGAGAACGGCTCGGATAAGGAAAACAGAATCTTTGTTTGTCCTCTATGTCCCCAACAAGATTGGGGGTCCTGCTTCTAAGCAGGCTATTGCGCGCTGGATCAGAGGTACCATTCAGCACGCTTATTCCACGGCAGGATTGCCGTTACCGAGTTCGGTTAAGGCCCACTCTACAAGGAAAGTGGGTTCTTCCTGGGTGGCTGCCCGGGGTGTCTCGGCGTTGCAAATTTGCCGCGCAGCTACTTGGTCAGGGGCAAACACGTTTGCTAAGTTTTACAGGTTTGACACCTTGGCTACTGACGACCTTCAGTTTGGTCAGTCAGTTCTGCAGGAACATTAGCACTTTCCCGCCCCTACTGGGAGCTTTGGTACATCCCTATGGTACTAAAATGGACCCAGCATCCTCTAAAATAGGGGTGGGCAAAATACGGCCCGCGGGCCGGATGCGGCCCGCAAACCGATCCTGCCCGGCCCACTGCTTCCCACCAGTGTGCAATGACAAGCGGCCCGACCGACTGAGCTGCTTGTCATTGCTCTGCAGTACCTCAAGCTGCCGGCGCCTGTCTCCCCTGCTGCTGCACGGCGCCTGACACACTCATCCTCTTCCTTCCGCCTCCACAGTCCCCAGTGACAAAGGCAGAGATCAGACGAAAAGGGGGCGGAGCTAGACGGAGATGAGGGGGCGTGGCTACGCAGGACCTAAGGGGGCGGAGCTACACTGGACATAAGCCACTGCTACAGATCCATCCTTCCTGCCACTGCCAGCCAAACACAGATCAGTAAGTTAATGGAAAAAGTGAGGGAAAGAAAGTGTATTTCTGTGTGTGTGTGTGTGTGTGTGTGTATGTATATATATATATATATATATATATATATATATGTGTGTGTGTATGTGTGTATATATATATATATATATATATATATATATATATAAAGGGAGTGTGTGTGTGTGTGTGTGTATATGTTTGTGTGTGCGGGCAGTGGCGTCAGACTGTTTTTAGTTTAGGGGGGAGATCTTTAACGCTCGCTGTACCACCCCCAACCCTCCCCCCCGGATTCTTTAACCGTGTCACTTCCCCGTGTTCTGTCACTAAGTCACCCCCCCCCCCGTGTTGTTACCGTGTCACCTCCCGTGTTCTGTCACCGTGTCCTGTCACCCCCACGTTCTGTCAGTGTGTCACCCCCGTGTTCTGCCACTGAGTCAGCCCCCCCGCGTTCTGTCACCGTGTCACCCCCCCATGTTCTGTCACTGTCACCCCCCCGTGTTCTGTCACCGTGTCACCCCCGTGTTCTGTCACTAAGTCACCCCGCCGTGTTGTTACCGTGTCACCTCCCGTGTTCTGTCACTGTGTCACCCCCCCATGTTCTGTCACTGTCACCCCCCCGTGTTCTGTCACCGTGTCACCCCCGTGTTCTGTCACTAAGTCACCCCGCCGTGTTGTTACCGTGTCACCTCCCGTGTTCTGTCACTGTGTCACCCCCCCGTGTTCTGTCACCGTGTCACCCCCGTGTTCTGTCACCGTGTCACCCCCCCGTGTTGTCACCCTCCCCCCCCGTGTTCTGTCACCGTGTCACCCGCCCATATTCTGTCACCGTGTCACCCCTTGTGTTCCATCACCGTGGCCCACCCCCGTGTTCTGTCACCGTGTCACCCCCGTGTTCTGTCACTAAGTCACCCCGCCGTGTTGTTACCGTGTCACCTCCCGTGTTCTGTCACCGTGTCACCCCCCCCCCGTGTTCTGTCACTGTGTCACCCACCCGTGTTCTGTCACCCCCCCCCCGTGTTCTGTCACCGTGTCACCCGCCCATATTCTGTCACCGTGTCACCCCCTGTGTTCCATCACCGTGGCCCACCCCCGTGTTCTGTCCGTGTCAAGCCCCCCGTGTTCTGTCACCGCGTCACCCCCTGTGTTCCATCACCGTGTTCCACCCCCCGTGTTCTGTCACTGTGTCACACCTTTCATCAGGGGTCATAAGCCACTGGATAATTTGCTTGCTGTGCAATGATTATCCCAAATAAAATGTTAATGTGTAAAAAGGGACTCTACCTGCCGTAATGTGTAAAAGGGGGCTCTACCTGCTGTAATGTGTAAAAGAGGGGCTCTACCTGGAGTAATGTGTGTAAGTGGCGCTACTGTGTGGCATAATTTGAATAATGGAGACTATTGTACAGCCTAATATGAATCTGTATTATTTTTTGGCCACACCCCTTCCCCATGAAGCCACGTCCCTATATTTTTGGCACGTGGGGGAGCTGCTATTTTGTGTGCGGCCCTCGAATACTGACAGGAAAGTGTCAAGTGGCCCCTCAGCTGAAATAATTGCCCACCCCTGCTCTAGGACGTAAGAGAAAATAGGATTTTAATTACCTACCGGTAAATCCTTTTCTCGTAGTCCGTAGAGGATGCTGGGCGCTCGCCCAGTGCTCATTTTTCCTGCAAATTACGTTTTGTCTTTTTACACAGGTTCTCATGTGTTAACATGTTTTACAGCAGTTGCTGTTACGGTATGCATGCATGTAGCATGGGTTATGTTAAAGGCCATGTTAGGCGACATGTTTTTGGTATGGTGTGAGCTGGTGTGAATCTCGCCACTAGTTTAATGTAAATTCTTCTCTCTAAGTTGTTCGTCTCCTCGGGCACAGTTCCTATACTGAGGTCTGGAGGAGGGGCATAGAGGGAGGAGCCAGTTCACACTGTTGAAAAGTCTTAAAGTGCCGAAGGCTCCTGCGGAACCGTCTATACCCCATGGTACTAAAATGGACCCCAGCATCCTCTACGGACTACGAGAAAAGGATTTACCGGTAGGTAATTAAAATCCTATTTTTGTCTGCAATGTATTGGGGCCTTTATCCTCAGGTGACTCAGGATTGTCGGTGTTATCACGCAGCTTGTCAATCAGGCTGCATCTTAGGGGGCACTGTGTCCGACAACGGAAGACCCGAACTGCACATGTGCAATTCAGTAAACATCAGAGATGTACAGAAACCATCGGATTACATACATCTTTAAATTAGCCCTAAGGCATGATATTAAAGGGCATTCTGGCTTTAGTGTCTGTTCTGAACCAGGTCCAAATGGAGTTATATATACGGGGACGTAGATAATATCCTGGCTGTTAAGATACCGACGCCAGAATCCTGACAGCCGAGTATGCTGACAGCCTCGCCAAGGCTATTCCCACTGGTGTCCACAACACCTATAGAGTGGGAATAGAACCTGTGGCAAGCGCAGCGCGCTCCTGCACCCGCAGCGTGGTGAGCGCAGTGAGCCCGCAAGGGGACTCGTAGCGCTCGCCCACAGCCGGTATTCGCTGTCGGTATACGGACAGCTGGCATCCCACCCGCCGGGATTTCATATCCATCCCGTATATACAGACTGTAATTGTGGTGAGGGCCACACGCAGATAAGTTCATGACTGCATTGGATTCACTGTGGACCTGCATAAAGAAGATTTTCTTATGTTTCTGTGACCTTTGTAAGGAACTTGTGTATTGTCTCCTTAGCTGTTTTATGGGCAGTCACATGCTTTGTTTTGCAGACTGCACACATAGTCACATGGCAGTCGCAGACAACTTGGTGTCATTAAATGTTATTGCACTGACAATATTTCCCTTCACGTTCTCCAGGTTTGCTGGTGGGGACATTAGATGTTGTACTGGATTCCAGTGCCCGTGTGGCCCCTTACAGAATATTGCATCAGACCCAGGAATCGCAGATCTACTGGACTGTGGCTTGTGGTAGGTGTCCTAGAAAGACCCCATCAGACTAGGGGTTAATCAAGATGATGGTCTAATAATAAACTGGAGTAATGGCTGAATTATTATTTATTTGCCAGAAAATGGTATATTGTGAGAGGAACTGTATCCACGAAACTTCACTAATAGGTCCATTATTAATAAATATTTGTGGCTTATTCCCAGAAAACATCGGCAGGAAAGAGGAACTGCGAGAGGTGTGACAGTACATGATGCTAGAATGACCACTATTAATAAATTGGCCCCTAAGACACTAATTGGTCTCATTGGGGCAGATGTATTAACCTGGAGAAGGCATAAGGAAGTGATAAACCAGTGATATGTGCAAGGTGATAAACGAACCAGCCAATCAGCTCCAATATGTAAATGAACAGTTAGGAGCTGATTGGCTGGTGCATTTATCACCTTGCACATATCACTGGTTTATCACTTCCTTATAACTTCTCCAGGTTAATACGTACCTCCCAACGTGCTCAGTTGCCTGCATTTATCTAATGTTTCTCTAACCACCCTGTCAACCTGTCTCTCAGTAACCAATGAAGTTAGCTTTTATCCGTGAAGTATGACAATAGAAACCTGATTGTAAGTTGCAACAGTGACATCTACAGGCTATAATGGGGATGACAGTCCTAACAAACATTTTGTACGGTATGTAATGGAGTCCGAGTTCGCCCGACGTGCGGGATGCCGGCCGAACTCTGACTTTTTTTTTTTTTAAAGGGACAATCATTTATGCCTTGTAAATGACGGCCCCTTTAAAAAACATCCGAGTTTGGCCGGCATCCCACACGTTGAGTGAGCTTTGACTCCATTACATCCCGTCCTTCATAACTGCAATAGAAAGCATCAGTCACCTGCACACAGTGGATGCAACTACTGCATGGGCTGCACTCTGAATATTAGCACAAATCACTGTGTGCAGGTAACAGGACAGGTTACATTTTGTATTGAACTTATGCTATTATGTAATAGACATTGATGATTCTGGCAATGTCCATAATATTTAATCTAATTGATTAAGTCTTCAAATTTCATCTGTCACATGGATTCATCATTTTATCTTTGTGTTGGTAGTAGTCTTCAAATGATTGTTTTGTTGTTGTTGTTTTAGAAACCGTAAGTAGCACAAATGGTATATTGTTGTTGTTGTTCTCGCCATGTATCTTCCTCTCTCCCCATTTGCTTCCTAACATGTTCCTCTGTCGCCTCCCTCCCCTGTCTCTCTGTCGCCTCTCACTTCTCTCTCCCTCTCTCTCTCTCTCTCTCTCTCTCTCTCCATTCCTCTACCTCTCCCTCTCATGTTTATCTTCCTTCCTCTTTTATTTTCTGTCAGCCAAATGCTCTGGTAGATGAAAGATTAGAGACCGTTTCAAGGAATTGAGACCTTGGTTTTTGCGGACAGCTACTTATCTGTATTGGTAAAAATACAGGCATCACTGTAATAAATTATTCTCACTCAAACATAGACCGTGTAAAAAGATATTTCTTGCCTTTATTAGAAGTTGCAGACATCCCGTCAGTCTCCGTTTAGGGCCAGCATGACACTATTTTGAAAAAGGATTCGGTGTTTGAGCCAGAAAATTGACTAATGGGATACCTGCACTTCTAAATAAAGATAAGAAATGTCTTTTTCTCTAACGTCCTAGTGGATGCTGGGGACTCCGTCAGGACCATGGGGATTAGCGGCTCCGCAGGAGACAGGGCACAAAAATAAAGCTTTAGGATCAGGTGGTGTGCACTGGCTCCTCCCCCTATGACCCTCCTCCAAGCCCCAGTTAGGTTTTTGTGCCCGTCCGACCAGGGTGCAATCTAGGTGGCTCTCCTAAAGAGCTGCTTAGAAAAAGTTTTTAGGTTTTTTATTTTCAGTGAGTCCTGCTGGCAACAGGCTCACTGCATCGAGGGACTTAGGGGAGAGAAGTCAACTCACCTGCGTGCAGGATGGATTGGCTTCTTAGGCTACTGGACACCATTAGCTCCAGAGGGATCGAACTCAGGCCCAGCCATGGAGTCCGGTCCCGGAGCCGCGCCGCCGACCCCCCTTGCAGATGCCGAAGATGGAAGAGGTCCAGAAGCAGGCGGCAGAAGACTTTTCAGTCTTCCTGAGGTAGCGCACAGCACTGCAGCTGTGCGCCATTGTTGTCAGCACACTTCACACAGCGGTCACGGAGGGTGCAGGGCGCTGGGGGGGCGCCCTGGGCAGCAATGTATAATACCTTTTTATGGCTAAAAAATACATCACATATAGCCCTTGAGGCTATATGGATGTATTTAACCCCTGCCAGATCTCACAAACTCCGGAGAAGAGCCCGCCGAAATAGGGAACGGGGCTTATTCTCCTCAGCACACAGCGCCATTTTCCTGCTCAGCTCCGCTGTGAGGAAGGCTCCCAGGACTCTCCCCTGCACTGCACTACAGAAACAGGGTAAAACAGGGAGGGGGGGCACTTTTTTTGGCGATATTACTATATTTAAGCTGCTATAAGGATACAACACTTATATAGGGTTGTTCCCATATATATTATAGCGCTTGGGTGTGTGCTGGCAAACTCTCCCTCTGTCTCCCCAAAGGGCTAGTGGGGTCCTGTCTTCAATAGAGCATTCCCTGTGTGTCTGCTGTGTGTCGGTACGTGTGTGTCGACATGTATGAGGACGATGTTGGTGTGGAGGCAGAGCAATTGCCGGTAATGGTGATGTCACCCCCCAGGGAGTCGACACCGGAATGGATGGCTTTGTTTATGGAATTACGTGATAATGTCAGCACATTACAAAAATCAGTTGACGACATGAGACGGCCGGAAAACCAGTTAGTACCTGCCCAGGCGTCTCAGACACCGTCAGGGGCTGTAAAACGCCCTTTACCTCAGTCGGTCGACACAGACCCAGACACGGACACTGAATCTAGTGTCGACGGTGAAGAAACAAACGTATTTTCCAGTAGGGCCACACGTTATATGATCACGGCAATGAAGGAGGCTTTGCATATCTCTGATACTACAAGTACCACAAAAAGGGGTATTATGTGGGGGGTGAAAAAACTACCTGTAGTTTTTCCTGAATCAGAGGAATTGAATGATGTATGTGATGAAGCGTGGGTTAACCCAGATAGAAAAGTGCTAATTTCAAAAAAGTTATTGGCATTATACCCTTTCCCGCCAGAGGTTAGGGCGCGCTGGGAAACACCCCCTAAGGTGGATAAGGCGCTCACACGCTTATCAAAACAAGTGGCGTTACCGTCTCCTGATACGGCCGCCCTCAAGGATCCAGCTGATAGGAGGCTGGAAACTACCCTAAAAAGTATATACACACATACTGGTGTTATACTGCGACCAGCCATCGCCTCAGCCTGGATGTGCAGTGCTGGGGTGATCTGGTCGGATTCCCTGACTGAAAATATTGATACCCTGGATAGGGACAGTATTTTACAGACTTTAGAGCAATTAAAGGATGCTTTTCTTTATATGCGAGATGCTCAGAGGGATATTTGCACTCTGGCATCGAGAGTAAGTGCGATGTCCATATCTGCCAGAATAAGTTTATGGACACGACAGTGGTCAGGTGATGCGGAATTATTTGGCGTCGGTCTATCGGATTTGGTGGCCACGGCAACTGCCGGGAAATCCACCTTTTTACCTCAGACCCCCTCCCAACAGAAAAAGACACGGTCTTTTCAGCCGCAGTCCTTTTGGTCCTATAAGAAGCGGGCAAAAGGACAGTCATGCCTGCCCCGAGGCAGAGGAAAGGGTAAGAGAGGGCAGCAAGCAGCTCCTTCCCAGGAACAGAAGCCCTCCGCGGGTTCTGCAAAGCCCTCAGCATGACGCTGGGGCTTTACAAGCGGACTCAGGAACGGTGGGGGGTCGACTCAAGAATTTCAGCGCGCAGTGGGCTTGCTCACAGGTGGACCCCTGGATCCTGCAGGTAGTATCTCAGGGTTACAGGTTGGAATTCGAGAAGTCTCCCCCTCGCCGGTTCCTAAAGTCTGCTTTGCCAACGTCTCCCTCAGACAGGGCGACGGTATTGGAAGCCATTCACAAGCTGTTTTCTCAGCAGGTGATAGTCAAGGTACCCCTCCTACAACAGGAAAAGGGGTATTACTCCACGCTATTTGTGGTACCGAAGTCGGACGGCTCGGTAAGACCTATTCTAAATCTGAAATCTTTGAACCTGTACATACAAAAATTCAAGTTCAAGATGGAATCACTCAGAGCAGTGATAGCGAATCTGGAAGAAGGGGACTTTATGGTGTCCCTGGACATAAAAGATGCTTACCTGCATGTCCCAATTTGCCCTTCACATCAAGGGTACCTCAGGTTCGTGGTGCAAAACTGTCATTATCAGTTTCAGACGCTGCCGTTTGGATTGTCCACGGCACCTCGGGTCTTTACCAAGGTAATGGCCGAAATGATGATTCTTCTGCGAAGAAGAGGCGTATTAATTATCCCTTACTTGGACGATCTCCTGATAAGGGCAAGGTCCAGAGAACAGCTGGAGGACGGAGTAGCACTAACCCAAGTAGTGCTGCAACAACACGGGTGGATTCTGAATTTTCCAAAATCTCAGTTGACCCCGACAACACGTCTGCTGTTCCTGGGAAAGATTCTGGACACGGTTCAGAAAAAGGTGTTTCTTCCGGAGGAGAAAGCCAAGGAGTTATCCGAACTTGTCAGGAACCTCCTAAAACCAGGAAAAGTGTCTGTGCATCAATGCACAAGAGTCCTGGGAAAGATGGTGGCTTCTTACGAAGCAATCCCATTCGGCAGATTCCACGCACAAACTTTTCAGTGGGATCTGCTGGACAAATGGTCCGGATCGCATCTGCAGATGCATCAGCGGATAACCTTATCGCCACGGACAAGGGTGTCTCTTCTGTGGTGGTTGCAGAGTGCTCATCTGTTAGAGGGCCGCAGATTCGGCATACAGGACTGGGTCCTGGTGACCACGGATGCCAGTCTGAGAGGCTGGGGAGCGGTCACACAGGGAAGAAACTTCCAGGGAGTATGGTCAAGCCTGGAGATGTCTCTTCACATAAATATACTGGAGCTAAGAGAGATTTACAATGCTCTAAGTCTGGCAAAACCCCTGCTTCAGGGTCAGCCGGTGTTGATCCAGTCGGACAACATCACGGCAGTCGCCCACGTAAACAGACTGGGCGGCACAAGAAGCAGGACAGCAATGGCAGAAGCTGCAAGGATTCTTCGCTGGGCGGAAGATCATGTGATAGCACTGTCAGCAGTATTCATTCCGGGAGTGGACAACTGGGAAGCAGACTTCCTCAGCAGACACGATCTACATCCGGGAGAGTGGGGACTTCATCCAGAAGTCTTCCACATGATTGTGAACCGTTGGGAAAAACCAATGGTGGATATGATGGCGTCCCGCCTCAACAAAAAACTGGACAGGTATTGCGCCAGGTCAAGAGACCCTCAGGCAATAGCTGTGGACGCTCTGGTAACACCGTGGGTGTTCCAGTCAGTGTATGTGTTCCCTCCTCTGCCTCTCATACCAAAAGTACTGAGAATTATACGGCAAAAGGGAGTAAGAACGATACTAGTGGCTCCGGATTGGCCAAGAAGAACTTGGTACCCGGAACTTCAAGAGATGCTCACGGAGGATCCGTGGCCTCTACCTCTAAGACGGGACCTGCTTCAGCAGGGACCGTGTCTATTCCAAGACTTACCGCGGCTGCGTTTGACGGCATGGCGGTTGAACGCCGAATTCTAAGGGAAAAAGGCATTCCGGAAGAGGTCATTCCTACACTGGTAAAAGCCAGGAAGGAGGTGACTGCACAACATTATCACCGCATTTGGAGAAAATATGTTGCGTGGTGTGAGGCCAGGAAGGCCCCCACGGAGGAATTTCAACTGGGTCGATTCCTACATTTCCTGCAAACAGGATTGTCTATGAGCCTCAAATTGGGGTCCATTAAGGTTCAAATTTCGGCCCTGTCGATTTTCTTCCAGAAAGAATTGGCTTCAGTTCCTGAAGTCCAGACTTTTGTAAAAGGAGTACTACATATACAGCCCCCGGTTGTGCCCCCAGTGGCACCGTGGGATCTTAATGTAGTCTTGGATTTTCTCAAATCCCATTGGTTTGAGCCGCTCAAATCGGTGGAGTTGAAGTATCTTACATGGAAAGTAACCATGCTACTGGCCCTGGCTTCAGCCAGGAGAGTATCAGAATTGGCGGCTTTATCATATAAGAGCCCATATCTGATTTTCCATACGGACAGGGCAGAACTGCGGACGCGTCCTCATTTTCTGCCTAAGGTGGTGTCAGCGTTTCACCTGAACCAGCCTATTGTGGTGCCTGCGGCTACTAACGATTTGGAGGATTCCAAGTTGTTGGACGTGGTCCGGGCATTGAAAATATATATTTCAAGAACGGCGGGAGTCAGAAAGTCTGACTCACTGTTTATATTGTATGCACCCAACAAGATGGGTGCTCCTGCTTCTAAGCAGACGATTGCTCGTTGGATTTGTAGCACAATTCAACTTGCACATTCTGTGGCAGGCTTGCCACAACCTAAATCTGTCAAGGCCCATTCCACAAGGAAAGTGGGCTCATCCTGGGCGGCTGCCTGGGGGGTCTCGGCATTACAACTCTGCCGAGCTGCTACTTGGTCAGGGGCAAACACGTTTGCAAAATTCTACAAATTTGATACCCTGGCTGAGGAGGACCTTGAGTTCTCTCATTCGGTGCTGCAGAGTCATCCGCACTCTCCCGCCCGTTTGGGAGCTTTGGTATAATCCCCATGGTCCTGACGGAGTCCCCAGCATCCACTTAGGACGTTAGAGAAAATAAGAATTTACTTACCGATAATTCTATTTCTCGTAGTCCGTAGTGGATGCTGGGCGCCCATCCCAAGTGCGGATTGTCTGCAATACTTGTACATAGTTATTGTTACAAACAAATTCGGGTTGTTATTGTTGTGAGCCGTCTGTTCAGAGGCTCCTACGTTTGTCATACTGTTAACTGGGTTCAGATCACAAGTTATACGGTGTGATTGGTGTGGCTGGTATGAGTCTTACCCGGGATTCAATATCCTTCCTTATTGTGTACGCTCGTCCGGGCACAGTATCCTAACTGAGGCTTGGAGGAGGGTCATAGGGGGAGGAGCCAGTACACACCACCTAATCCTAAAGCTTTATTTTTGTGCCCTGTCTCCTGCGGAGCCGCTATTCCCCATGGTCCTGACGGAGTCCCCAGCATCCACTACGGACTACGAGAAATAGAATTATCGGTAAGTAAATTCTTATTTTTTTACACTGAAGTCTTCCTTAGAGTGAGAATAATGTATTTCCTTTGCTGCATGTCCGTCTGTCTCTTTGATTGTTTGAAGTGGCCACTCCTTGATTGGCTTTAAATTCTATGGGGGATATTCAGTTGGCCGCAAAAATGCAGTCATTTACTCCAGTTTAACTTTTTGCACCTATCGTGTGAAAAATTCAGCTTTTTGTGCAAAAATACGGTCTTTTTCCAGTATGTACGCTCCCGTTTTTTGACCTATCCAATTGCAAATGTGCGAAAACTGGATTAGTGCGATAATTCTTGTTGGCGAAACCAGTGAAAGTGGATAAATCTGCTTGTACCCCCCAAAAAGCCAAAATAATATAGGATAACAAGTATATAAATGTATTAGTGGTCATAATAAAAGTATTTGGGGTACTTAAATTGGGTCAAATGGCTGTCTATGCATTTTTCCCAAAAATGTGAAAAATTGTAGATAGCAAGTGTATTTCCGCAAAATAAGTGCTAAAATTAAATTAGGGGTGCATAAAAACGGTTATAAGTGTGTATGTATGTGTGTGTGTGTGTATAAAAACACTTGTCCCATTCATACAGCACCCCAATATACCCCTCCAGTATCTTGCACCTTTTAACCCCCAAAATAACATGTCATTATTGGTCAATTGAAAATAATAAAATAATTCTAAGTGCCTAATTAGTCATTCGGGAAGGGGGTATCCCAGGGGTTCTGAACCAAATCCCAACTTTTTTACCTTTAAGATATAGATATTCTCCAACTTTTCTCCTGCTCAGAGGTGGTAAAAAGAAATTTGCGATAAAACTTCTGGAGAATTATCGCCGGTGAATATCTGAATAGGTCCGTTTTTGCAAATCGCCTGTTTTTCACACGAAAACTGGTTATTGCGGCCAATTGAATATCCCCCTATATGTTTAATTCTCTGTTATAACTTCTCTGAATTGACCAAGCAACCAAGTGAAGTTTGTGTGTCTAGATTTTCCTTGTAATTAATGGTGTATTATGATGAAGTGCAGCAGATTACATACCCTCTAGCCCTTTGTAAATGATTTAAAAAATCTAAAATATAAGTTAATTTATGTAAATAAGCAATATATAACGTTTAGTAATATATTGTCATTAATTGAGGGAAGATCATATGTGATTTGGGCAGATTCTAACACCCTTTTTACTTCAGGATCATCGCGGAAGGAGATTACTGAGCACTGGGAATGGCTGGAAAATAACCTGCTGCAGACTCTTTCAATCTTTGATAATGAGGACGACATCACCACCTTTGTCAAAGGGAAAATCCATGTAAGGCCTAGCATTGGCAGTTTGATATTCACACTGATGGGGACAAGTCTTTTCCCTGTCAGCTTGTAATGGCACTGGGAGCCTGACTGGCTGACCGCAGAGGGCATTCAATGTAAATTAATGTTACCAGTGAAAGCTGCCTATAAGTGGCTTTTAAAGTTTGTCAGGGTGCAGAAAGTTTTACAAACCTATATTTTAATTGGAGAGTCTCCTGTTTTCTCAGTAGTCTCTGAAAATAAATAGTCTGGGAAGATGTGAGTATTTTACAGCAACTAATCTTCCTAGATATTGTCATACTGTCAGGGACGGATTGGGAACAAAAAGCAACCCTGGAAAAATTTGTACTAGTGGCCCCACATGGGCAGCACCAGAGGTGTAAGGTCTAGCCATGAGCCATGGCAGCAGCACCCTCTCCCCAAGACTTTCCAGATAGTGGGCTTGTCCAGCATCAAGGGGGAAGTTAAAAAGAAATAAAATTAAATATTATGAGCACATTATATGATACATCTTCAGAATTTAGGAAACTATATAATTCTTTAGAAATATATATTTTCTTGCTTATTACGCCAACCGTATCCCAATCATTATTCACTCAATCTTATATGTCAGCCAGGCAGGCAGACAGAGCATACACTAGGTCATCTGCAATCACAGGCTAAGTGGCAAAGTCATTTTCATATATGCAAATTATTTTGCATCTTATTCATTATGTCTATAAAAAGGACCACATGTCCTCAAACAAAACAGGCCCCACTGGTGCGTCGGCCCACCGGGAATCTTCCCTGAGAGCCCTATGGCCAATCCGCCTCTGCATACAGTATGTCAGAAGATTTTGTGTGATAGGCAAAGTGAGCACAGTACCTGCAAAACCCATAGAAAACTCTTTATTGTCTTGTGAGTCACAGGTACTAGCCATCTTATTATTTTTATTGTCCTGGCCAGTCCTTGTTCTCTCATCAGTATTTACAAAGTCTCAAGTCCAAGTAAATAAGCATTTGTGCCAGCCTTAGATTTTTAAGGAAATTTGTCTTTAATTTAAAATGTGCATGGACCCGTTTAATTTTTTCACGCTTATGAATAAATAATGAACTTGTTTTATGATTGCTGATCTTAATTATTAAAGAGAATTATTTTTTTGTATTTATTCTTTTTAGCCTGATTATCTTGGTTACAGTATATACCTGTACGCTCGCTGAGATATTCCCATTTTAATAATGGTGCCTGTGTACCTTTCACCTGCAAACAGTGATTCAGTGACTTTCACGGTTTGTTTTAGTGTTTTAATAAGACTGCGTTATGATAAAAATGTGTTCATCTCGCTAATAGCTGCTTCCTATGTGAGTACACTATGTGTACTGTTTCATTTCATTATTTTTACTGTTATAAGCTGTGCGCATGAAACGTAGATATTACAAAATTTACTATGTCCTCGCCTTATGCACATACTGATTAAAAGGCACGGTAAACAAGACAAATGCTTTTTTCTCTTACGTCCTAGAGGATGCTGGGGACTCCGTAAGGACCATGGGGTATAGACGGGCTCCGCAGGAGACATGGGCACTACAAAGAACTTTTAGTATGGGTGTGCACTGGCTCCTACCTCTATGCCCCTCCTCCAGACCTCAGTTAGATTTTGTGCCCAGAGGAGATAGGGTGCATTACAGAGGAGCTCTCCAGAGTTTCTCTGAAAAAGAATTTTGTTAGGTTTTTCTCTTACGTCCTAGAGGATGCTGTGGACTCCGGAAGGACCATGGGGTATAGATGGGCTCCGCAGGAGACATGGGCACTCTAAAGACTTTAGGATAGAATGGATGTGCACTGGCTCCTCCCTCTATGCCCCTCCTCCAGACCTCAGTTAGTTCCTGTGCCCAGTGGAGACTGGATGCACTGCAGGGGAGCTCTCCTGAGTTTCTCTGAAAAAGACTTTTGTTAGGTTTTTTATTTTCAGGGAGCACTGCTGGCAACAGGCTCCCTGCATCGTGGGACTGAGGGGAGAGAAGCAGACCTACTTAAATGATAGGCTTTGCTTCTTAGGCTACTGGACACCATTAGCTGCAGAGGGAGTCGGAACGCTGGTTTCACCCCGCCGTTCGTCCCGGAGCCGCGCCGCCGTCCTGCTCACAGAGCCGGAAGATAGAAGCCGGGTGAGTATGAGAAGAAAGAAGACTTCAAAGGCGGCAGAAGACTTCATGATCTTCGCTGAGGTAACGCGCAGCGGTAACGCTGCGCGCCATTGCTCCCACACAGATCACACACAACAGGCACTGTACGGGTGCAGGGCGCAGGGGGGGCGACCTGGGCAGCAACCTCAAGGGACACTGGCATATAAAATAGATACTGCTGAGGCAGTATATTAATAAACCCCCGCCAGTATAAATCATTTGAGCGGGACCGAAGCCCGCCGGTGAGGGGGCGGGGCTTGATCCTTCCAGCACTAACCAGCGCCATTTTCTCCACAGCACTGCAGAAGCTGGCTCTCCGGACTCTCCCCTGCTGTACACGGTTACAGAGGGCATAAAAGAGGGGGGGGGGCACATGTAATTGGCGCAGTGAAGTGTATTTATATATATATATATATATATATTACTATAAAAGCGCTGTACTACTGGGATTTTATTCCAGTCCGGTGGCGCTGGGTGTGTGCTGGCATACTCTCTCTCTGTCTCTCCAAAGGGCCTTATTGGGGGAACTGTCTCCATATAGATATATCCCTGAGTGTGTGGGGGTGTCGGTACATGGTGTCGGCATGTCTGAAGCGGAAGGCTCATCTAAGGAGGAGGTGGAGCAGATGATTGTGGTGTCTCCGTCTGCAACGCAGACACCTGATTGGTTGGACATGTGGAATGTTTAAATGCAACTGTGACTTTATTACATAAAAGATTGGACAAAGCAGAGTCCAGGGAAAAAGCAGGGAGTCAATCCATGGCTTTAACTGTGTCACAGGGCCCTTCAGGGTCTCAAAAACGTCCCCTATCCCAAATAGCAGACACTGATACCGACACGGATTCTGACTCCTAGTGTCGACTACGATGATGCAAGGTTACACCCAAGGGTGGCCAAAAGTATTCATTATATGATTATTGCAATAAAAGATGTTTTGCATATCACATATGACCCTCTGTCTCTTACACGAGGGTACACATGTTTAAGGAAAAGAAACCTGAGGTGACATTTCCCCCATCTCATGAGCTGAACGCGTTATTTGAAAAAGCTTGGGAAACTCCAGACAAAAGACTGCAGATTCCCAAAAGAATTCTTATGGCGTATCCTTTCCCTGCACAGGACAGGGTACGTTGGGAATCCTCGCCCAGGGTGGACAAGGCTTTAAAGCGCTTATCCAAGAAGGTGGCGGTAACGTCTCCAATACACATACTGGTGCTTTGCTCAGACCGGCAATAGCTTCGGCTTGGGTTTGTAGATCGGTAGCAGCTTGGACAGATACTTTGTCAGCTGATATTGATAGCCTAGAGAGGGATACCAAATTGTTGACCTTAGGTGACATCAAAGACGCAGTCTTATATAGGAGAGACGCTCAGAGAGACGTCGGGCTACTAGGTTCAAGGGCCAACGCCATGGCGATCTCGGCTAGGCGAGCACTGTGGACCCGCCTATGGACGGGTGATGCCGACTCAAAGAGGCATATGGAAGTTTTACCTTACAAGGGTGAGGTTGTATTTGGGGAAGGTTTTGCGGACCTGGTTTACGCAGCTACCGCGGGTAAATTTACTTTTTTCCCTTATGTTCCCCCACAGCAGAAGAAAACACCACAGTATCAGATGCAGTCCTTTCGGTCGCATAAGTCCAGAAGAGGTCGGGGCTCTTCCTTCCTCGCCAGAGGTAAGGGTAGAGGGAAAGAGAATGCCTGCTACGGCCAGTTCCCAGGTACAGAAGTCCTCCCCGGCTTCTACTAAATCCACCGCATGACACTGGGGCTCCACTGAAGGAGTCCGCACCGGTGGGGGCACGTCTTCGACTCTTCAGCTACGTCTGGGGTCAGTCGGACGTGGATCCTTGGGCGATGGTAATAGTATCCCAAGGCTACAAGCTGGAATTCGAAGACGTGCATCCTCGCCAATTCTTCAAATCGGCTTTACCAACTTCTCCCCCAGAGAGGGAGATAGTATTAGCTGCAATTCAAAAGCTGTGTCAACAGCAAGTGATTATCAAGGTTCCCCCAATACATCAGGGAAAAGGGTACTATTCAACCCTATTTGTGGTCCCGAAACCGGATGGCTCGGTCAGACCCATTCTAAATTTAAAATCCCTGAACCTGTACTTAAAAAGGTTCAAGTTCAAGATGGAATCGCTCAGGGCGGTTATCTCCAGCCTGGAAGGGAGGGATTTTATGGTGTCACTAGACATAAAGGATGCATACTTCACGTACCCATATATCCTCCTCATCAGGCATACCTGAGATTCGCTGTACAGGACTGTCATTACTAGTTTCAGACGTTGCCGTTTGGGCTTTCCACGGCCCCGAGGGTGCTCTCCAAGGTAATGGCGGAAATGATGGTGCTCCTGCGCAGGCAAGGAGTCACAATTATCCCGTACTTGCACGATCTCCTGATAAAAGAGAGATCAAAGGAATAGTTGCAGAAAAGTGTGTTGCTCTCCCTGAGAGTGCTCCAGCAGCATGGCTGGATTCTAAATCTACCAAAGTCACAGTTGGTTCCAACGACTCGGCTGTCTTTCTTAGGCATGATTCTGGACACAGAACAGAAGAGGGTTTTTCTCCCGATGGAAAAAGCCCAGGAACTCCAGAACAAGGTCAGAGACCTGTTAAAACCGAAAAGAGTGTCAGTCCATCAATGCACTCGAGTACTGGGGAAAATGTTGGCGACCTACGAGGCCATCCCCTTCGGCAGGTTTCATGCGAGGACTTTTCAGTGGGACCTTCTGGACAAGTGGTCCGGGTCCCACCTTCAAATTCATCAGAAAATAACCCTGTCCCCCAGGGCCAGGGTGTCTCTCCTGTGGTGGCTGCAGAGTGCTCACCTTCTAGAGGGTCGCAGGTTCGGCATTCAGGACTGGGTTCTGGTGACCCTGGACGCGAGCCTCCGAGGATGGGAAGCAGTCACACAAGGAAGGAATTATCAGGGACTGTGGTCAAGCCAGGAGGCTTGTCTGCATATCAACATACTGGAACTGAGGGCCATATACAACGGCCTACGACAAGCGGAGAATATTCTTCGTGACCTACCGCTTCTGATTCAATCAGAAAACGTCAAAGCCGTGGCTCATGTAAACTGCCAAGGCGGGACAAGGAGCAGAGTGGCAATGGCGGAAGCCACCAGGATTTCTCTGACGTCCTAGTGGATGCTGGGTACTCCGTAAGGACCATGGGGAATAGATGGGCTCCGCAGGAGACTGGGCACTCTAAAAGAAAGATTAGGTACTATCTGGTGTGCACTGGCTCCTCCCTCTATGCCCCTCCTCCAGACCTCAGTTAGAATCTGTGCCCGGCTCGAGCTTTTTGCACACTAGGGGCTCTCCTGAGCTTCTAGTAAAGAAAGTATTTGTTAGGTTTTTCATTTTCAGTGAGATCTGCTGGCAACAGACTCACTGCTACGAGGGACTTAGGGGAGAGAAGCGAACCTACCTGCTTGCAGCTAGCTTGGGCTTCTAGGCTACTGGACACCATTAGCTCCAGATGGATCGAACACAGGCCCAGCCTCGGTCGTCCGGAGCCGCGCCGCCGTCCCCCTTGCAGAGCCAGAAGCAAGAAGAACATCCTGGAAATCGGCGGCTGAAGACTCCGGTCTTCATTAAGGTAGTGCACAGCACTGCAGCTGTGCGCCATTGCTCCCTATGCACACCACATACTCCGGTCACTGATGGGTGCAGGGCGCTGGGGGGGGGGGGGGGGCGCCCTGGGCAGCAATTAGAGTACCTTACATTGGCAAACAGCACATAATATAGTCTAATAAACTATATATGTGCAAAAATCCCCCGCCATAATATAAATATAAGAGCGGGAGAAGTCCGCCGAGAAGGGGGCGGGGCTATCTCCCTCAGCACACTGGCGCCATTTCCTCTTCACAGCTCCGCTGGAAGACAGCTCCCCAGGCTCTCCCCTGCAGTTTCCAGGCTCAAAGGGTAAAAAAGAGAGGGGGGGCACTAAATTTAGGCGCAAACTGTATATGTAAAGCAGCTATAGGGAAAAATCACTTTGTGTTAGTGTAAATCCCTGATTATATAGCGCTGTGGTGTGTGCTGGCATACTCTCTCTCTGTCTCCCCAAAGGACTTTGTGGGGTCCTGTCCTCAGTCAGAGCATTCCCTGTGTGTGTGCGGTGTGTCGGTACGGCTGTGTCGACATGTTTGATGAGGAGGCTTATGTGGAGGCGGAGCAGGTGCCGATAAGTGTGATGTCACCCCCTGCGGGGTCGACACCTTAGTGGATGGATATGTGGAAGGTATTAACCGACAGTGTCAACTCCTTACATAAAAGGTTCGATGACGCAGCTTTGGGACAGCCGGCATCTCAGCCCGCGCCTGCCCAGGCATCTCAGAGGCCGTCAGGGGCTCAAAAACGCCCGCTACCTCAGATGGCTGACACAGATGTCGACACGGAGTCTGACTCCAGTGTCGACGAGGATGATTCAAATATACAATCCACTAGGGCCATCCGATGTATGATTACGGCAATGAAAAATGTGTTGCACATTTCTGACGTTAACCCGGTTACCACAAAAAAGGGTATTATGTTTGGGGAGAAAAAGCAGCCAGTGACTTTTCCCCCATCTGATGAGTTAAACGAATTGTGTGAAGAAGCGTGGGGTTCCCCAGATAAGAAACTAGTAATTTCTAAGCGGTTACTAATGGCGTACTCTTTCCCGCCAACGGATAGGTTACGCTGGGAGATATCCCCTAAGGTGGACAAAGCGCTCACACGCTTATCAAAAAAGGTGGCACTGCCGTCTCAGGATACGGCCGCCTTAAAGGAGCCTGCAGATAGAAAGCAGGAGGCTATCCTGAAGTCTGTGTATACACACTCAGGTACTATACTGAGACCTGCTATTGCTTCAGCATGGATGTGTAGTGCTGCAGCAGCATGGTCTGATTCCCTGTCGGATAACATTGATTCCCTTGACAGGGACACTATTTTGCTAACTATAGAGCATATTAAAGACGTAGTCTTATATATGAGAGATGCACAGAGGGACATTTGCCGGCTGGCATCTAGAATTAATGCAATGTCCATTTCTGCCAGGAGAGTATTATGGACTCGGCAGTGGACAGGTGATGCTGATTCTAAAAGGCACATGGAAGTTTTGCCTTATAAGGGTGAGGAATTGTTTGGGGACGGTCTCTCGGACCTCGTGTCCACAGCAACAGCTGGGAAGTCGACCTTTTTACCTCAGGTCCCCTCACAGCCTAAGAAAGCACCGTATTATCAAGTACAGTCCTTTCGGCCTCAGAAAGGCAAGCGGGTCAGAGGCGCGTCTTTTCTGCCCAGAGGCAGGGGTAGAGGGAAAAAGCTGCACCAGACAGCCAGTTCCCAGGAACAAATATCCTCCCCTGCTTCCACTAAGTCCACCGCATGACGCTGGGGCTCCACAGGTGGAGCCAGGTGCGGTGGGGGCCCGTCTCCGGAACTTCAGCGACCAGTGGGTTCGCTCACATGTGGATCTCTGGGTTCTACAGGTATCTCAGGGATACAAGCTGGAGTTCGAGACGTCTCCCCCTCGCCGTTACCTCAAATCAGCCTTGCCTGCTACTCCCAAGGAAAGGGAGGTAGTACTGGCGGCAATTCACAAGCTGTACCTCCAGCAGGTGATAATCAAAGTTCCTCTCCTTCAACAGGGACGAGGTTACTATTCCACAATGTTTGTGATACCGAAACCAGACGGTTCGGTGAGACCCATTCTAAATTTGAAATCCTTGAACACTTATATAAGGAAGTTCAAGTTCAAAATGGAATCGCTCAGGGCGGTTACTGCAAGCCTGGAAGAGGGGGATATTATGGTGTCACTGGACATCATGGATGCTTACCTACATGTCCCCATTTACCCACCTCACCAGGAGTACCTCAAGGTTGTGGTACAGAACTGCCATTACCAATTCCAGACGTTGCCGTTTGGTCTGTCCACGGCACCGAGGGTGTGTTCCAAGGTAATGGCCAAAATGATGATACTCCTTCGAAAGAAGGGAGTTATAATTATCCCGTACTTGGACAATCTCCTTATAAAGGCGAGGTCCAAGGAGCAGTCGTTGATCGGAGTAGCACTATCTCAGGAAGTGCTACAACAGCACGGCTGGATTCTGAATATCCCAAAGTCGCAGCTGGTTCCTACTAGAGATGAGCGCCGGAAATTTTTCGGGTTTTGGTTTTGGGTTCGGTTCCGCGGCCGTGTTTTGGGTTCGACCGCGTTTTGGCAAAACCTCACCGAATTTTTTTTGTCGGATTCGGGTGTGTTTTGGATTCGGGTGTTTTTTTTAAAAAACACTAAAAAACAGCTTAAATCATAGAATTTGGGGGTCATTTTGATCCCAAAGTATTATTAACCTCAAAAACCATAATTTACACTCATTTTCAGTCTATTCTGAATACCTCACACCTCACAATATTATTTTTAGTCCTAAAATTTGCACCTAGGTCGCTGGATGACTAAGCTAAGCGACCCTAGTGGCCGACACAAACACCGGGCCCATCTAGGAGTGGCACTGCAGTGTCACGCAGGATGTCCCTTCCAAAAAACCCTCCCCAAACAGCACATGACGCAAAGAAAAAAAGAGGCGCAATGAGGTAGCTGTGTGAGTAAGATAAGCGACCCTAGTGGCCGACACAAACACCGGGCCCATCTAGGAGTGGCACTGCAGTGTCACGCAGGATGGCCCTTCCAAAAAATCCTCCCCAAACAGCACATGACGCAAAGAAAAAAAGAGGCGCAATGAGGTAGCTGTGTGAGTAAGATAAGCGACCCTAGTGGCCGACACAAACACCGGACCCATCTAGGAGTGGCACTGCAGTGTCACGCAGGATGTCCCTTCCAAAAAACCCTCCCCAAACAGCACATGACGCAAAGAAAAAAAGAGGCGCAATGAGGTAGCTGTGTGAGTAAGATAAGCGACCCTAGTGGCCGACACAAACACCGGGCCCATCTAGGAGTGGCACTGCAGTGTCACGCAGGATGGCCCTTCCAAAAAACATTCCACAAACAGCACATGACGCAAAGAAAAATTAAAGAAAAAAGAGGTGCAAGATGGAATTGTCCTTGGGCCCTCCCACCCACCCTTATGTTGTATAAACAGGACATGCACACTTTAACCAACCCATCATTTCAGTGACAGGGTCTGCCACACGACTGTGACTGAAATGACGGGTTGGTTTGGACCCCCACCAAAAAAGAAGCAATTAATCTCTCCTTGCACAAACTGGCTCTACAGAGGCAAGATGTCCACCTCATCATCATCCTCCGATATATCACCGTGTACATCCCCCTCCTCACAGATTATCAATTCGTCCCCACTGGAATCCACCATCTCAGCTCCCTGTGTACTTTGTGGAGGCAATTGCTGCTGGTCAATGTCTCCACGGAGGAATTGATTATAATTCATTTTAATGAACATCATCTTCTCCACATTTTCTGGATGTAACCTCGTACGCCGATTGCTGACAAGGTGAGCGGCGGCACTAAACACTCTTTCGGAGTACACACTTGTAGGAGGACAACTTAGGTAGAATAAAGCCAGTTTGTGCAAGGGCCTCCAAATTGCCTCTTTTTCCTGCCAGTATAAGTACGGACTGTGTGACGTGCCTACTTGGATGCGGTCACTCATATAATCCTCCACAATTCTTTCAATGTTGAGAGAATCATATGCAGTGACAGTAGACGACATGTCCGTAATCGTTGTCAGGTCCTTCAGTCCGGACCAGATGTCAGCATCAGCAGTCGCTCCAGACTGCCCTGCATCACCGCCAGCGGGTGGGCTCGGAATTCTGAGCCTTTTCCTCGCACCCCCAGTTGCGGGAGAATGTGAAGGAGGAGATGTTGACAGGTCGCGTTCCGCTTGACTTGACAATTTTCTCACCAGCAGGTCTTTCAACCCCAGCAGACTTGTGTCTGCCGGAAAGAGAGATCCAAGGTAGGCTTTAAATCTAGGATCGAGCACGGTGGCCAAAATGTAGTGCTCTGATTTCAACAGATTGACCACCCGTGAATCCTTGTTAAGCGAATTAAGGGCTCCATCCACAAGTCCCACATGCCTAGCGGAATCGCTCGGTGTTAGCTCCTCCTTCAATGTCTCCAGCTTCTTCTGCAAAAGCCTGATGAGGGGAATGACCTGACTCAGGCTGGCAGTGTCTGAACTGACTTCACGTGTGGCAAGTTCAAAGGGCATCAGAACCTTGCACAACGTTGAAATCATTCTCCACTGCGCTTGAGACAGGTGCATTCCACCTCCTATATCGTGCTCAATTGTATAGGCTTGAATGGCCTTTTGCTGCTCCTCCAACCTCTGAAGCATATAGAGGGTTGAATTCCACCTCGTTACCACTTCTTGCTTCAGATGATGGCAGGGCAGGTTCAGTAGTTTTTGGTGGTGCTCCAGTCTTCTGTACGTGGTGCCTGTACGCCGAAAGTGTCCCGCAATTCTTCTGGCCACCGACAGCATCTCTTGCACGCCCCTGTCGTTTTTTAAATAATTCTGCACCACCAAATTCAAGGTATGTGCAAAACATGGGACGTGCTGGAATTTGCCCATATTTAATGCACACACAATATTGCTGGCGTTGTCCGATGCCACAAATCCACAGGAGAGTCCAATTGGGGTAAGCCATTCCGCGATGATCTTCCTCAGTTGCCGTAAGAGGTTTTCAGCTGTGTGCGTATTCTGGAAACCGGTGATACAAAGCGTAGCCTGCCTAGGAAAGAGTTGGCGTTTGCGAGATGCTGCTACTGGTGCCGCCGCTGCTGTTCTTGCGGCGGGAGTCCATACATCTTCCCAGTGGGCTGTCACAGTCATATAGTCCTGACCCTGCCCTGCTCCACTTGTCCACATGTCCGTGGTTAAGTGGACATTGGGTACAGCTGCATTTTTTAGGACACTGGTGACTCTTTTTCTGAGGTCTGTGTACATTTTCGGTATCGCCTGCCTAGAGAAATGGAACCTAGATGGTATTTGGTACCGGGGACACAGTACCTCCAACAAGTCTCTAGTTGGCTCTGCAGTAATGATGGATACCGGAACCACGTTTCTCACCACCCAGGATGCCAAGGCCTCAGTTATCCGCTTTGCAGTAGGATGACTGCTGTGATATTTCATCTTCCTCGCAAAGGACTGTTGGACAGTCAATTGCTTGGTGGAAGTAGTAAAAGTGGTCTTACGACTTCCCCTCTGGGATGACCATCGACTCCCAGCAGCAACAACAGCAGCGCCAGCAGCAGTAGGCGTTACACGCAAGGATGCATCGGAGGAATCCCAGGCAGGAGAGGAATCGTCAGAATTGCCAGTGACATGGCCTGCAGGACTATTGGCATTCCTGGGGAAGGAGGAAATTGACACTGAGGGAGTTGGTGGGGTGGTTTGCGTGAGCTTGGTTACAAGAGGAAGGGATTTACTGGTCAGTGGACTGCTTCCGCTGTCACCCAAAGTTTTTGAACTTGTCACTGACTTATTATGAATGCGCTGCAGGTGACGTATAAGGGAGGATGTTCCGAGGTGGTTAACGTCCTTACCCCTACTTATTACAGCTTGACAAAGGCAACACACGGCTTGACACCTGTTGTCCGCATTTCTGTTGAAATACTTCCACACCGAAGAGCTGATTTTTTTGGTATTTTCACCAGGCATGTCAGTGGCCATATTCCTCCCACGGACAACAGGTGTCTCCCCGGGTGCCTGACTTAAACAAACCACCTCACCATCAGAATCCTCCTGGTCAATTTCCTCCCCAGCGCCAGCAACACCCATATCCTCCTCATCCTGGTGTACTTCAACACTGACATCTTCAATCTGACTATCAGGAACTGGACTGCGGGTGCTCCTTCCAGCACTTGCAGGGGGCGTGCAAATGGTGGAAGGCGCATGCTCTTCACGTCCAGTGTTGGGAAGGTCAGGCATCGCAACCGACACAATTGGAGTCGGACTCTCCTTGTGGATTTGGGATTTCGAAGAACGCACAGTTCTTTGCGGTGCTACTGCTTTTGCCAGCTTGAGTCTTTTCATTTTTCTAGCGAGAGGCTGAGTGCTTCCATCCTCATGTGAAGCTGAACCACTAGCCATGAACATAGGCCAGGGCCTCAGCCGTTCCTTGCCACTCCGTGTGGTAAATGGCATATTGGCAAGTTTACGCTTCTCCGACAATTTTATTTTAGGTTTTGGAGTCCTTTTTTTACTGATATTTGGTGTTTTGGATTTGACATGCTCTGTACTATGACATTGGGCATCGGCCTTGGCAGACGACGTTGCTGGCATTTCATCGTCTCGGCCATGACTAGTGGCAGCAGCTTCAGCACGAGGTGGAAGTGGATCTTGATCTTTCCCTAATTTTGGAACCTCAACATTTTTGTTCTCCATATTTTAATAGGCACAACTAAAAGGCACCTCAGGTAAACAATGGAGATGGATGGATACTAGTATACTTATGGATGGACTGCCGAGTGCCGACACAGAGGTAGCTACAGCCGTGGACTAACGTACTGTGTCTGCTGCTAATATAGACTGGATGATAATGATATGAAATCAATATATATATGTATGTATATATAATATCACTAGTACTGCAGCCGGACAGGTAGATAATATATTTATTAGGTAATGATGACTGATGACGGACCTGCTGGACACTGTCAGCTCAGCAGCACCGCAGACTGCTACAGTAAGCTACTATACTATAGTAGTATGTACAAAGAAGAAAGAAAAAAAAAAAACCACGGGTAGGTGGTATACAATTATGGATGGACTGCCGAGTGCCGACACAGAGGTAGCTACAGCCGTGGACTACCGTACTGTGTCTGCTGCTAATATAGACTGGATGATAATGATATGAAATCAATATATATATGTATGTATATATAATATCACTAGTACTGCAGCCGGACAGGTAGATAATATATTTATTAGGTAATGATGACTGATGACGGACCTGCTGGACACTGTCAGCTCAGCAGCACCGCAGACTGCTACAGTAAGCTACTATACTATAGTTGTATGTACAAAGAAGAAAGAAAAAAAAAAACCACGGGTAGGTGGTATACAATTATGGATGGACTGCCGAGTGCCGACACAGAGGTAGCTACAGCCGTGGACTAACGTACTGTGTCTGCTGCTAATATAGACTGGATGATAATGATATGAAATCAATATATATATGTATGTATATATAATATCACTAGTACTGCAGCCGGACAGGTAGATAATATATTTATTAGGTAATGATGACTGATGACGGACCTGCTGGACACTGTCAGCTCAGCAGCACCGCAGACTGCTACAGTAAGCTACTATACTATAGTAGTATGTACAAAGAAGAAAGAAAAAAAAAAACCACGGGTAGGTGGTATACAATTATGGATGGACTGCCGAGTGCCGACACAGAGGTAGCTACAGCCGTGGACTAACGTACTGTGTCTGCTGCTAATATAGAGTCTAGACTGGATGATAAATTATTGATAATGAGATGAAATCAATATAATATCACTAGTACTGCAGCCGGACAGGTACTATATATATTTATTATGTAATGACTGATGACGGACCTGCTGGACACTGTCAGGTCAGCAGCACCGCAGACTGCTACAGTAAGCTACTATAGTAGTATGTATAAAGAAGAATGAAAAAAAAAAAAAAACACGGGTAGGTGGTATACAATATTATATATATATATATATATATATTATATACAATTATATATATATAAACAGTGCAATGAGGCGGCACTCCGGAGACTTTTCAAATAATTTATTGCAGTGTATATTAAACTGCAGTATATATTAAACTGGTGGTGATTGATTATTAAACTGGTGGTCAGGTCACTCACGTTGCAACTTGCAACTAGTACTCCGAGTCCTAAGTAGACAATCACAAAATATATTATTATACTGGTGGTCAGTGTGGTCACAACAATGGCAGTGTGGCACTGACTCTGGCAGCAAAAGTGTGCACTGTACGTTATATGTACTCCTGAGTCCTGCTCTCAGACTCTAACTGCTCCCCACTGTCAGTGTCTCCCCCACAAGTCAGATAATACAATACACTTACAGTCACACTATCTAATCTATATCACTTCAGCAAGTAGTATAGTAGTATAGTAGTACTCCTCCTAATAATGCTCCCCAAAATTACTACTACTGTGTCTCTCTCGTCTCTACTGTGTCTCTCTCTTCTCTAAACGGAGAGGACGCCAGCCACGTCCTCTCCCTATGACTCTCAATGCACGTGTGAAAATGGCGGCGACGCGCGGCTCCTTATATAGAATCCGAGTCTCGCGATAGAATCCGAGCCTCGCGAGAATCCGACAGCGGGATGATGACGTTCGGGCGCGCTCGGGTTAACCGAGCAAGGCGGGAAGATCCGAGTCGCTCGGACCCGTGAAAAAAAACATGAAGTTCGGGCGGGTTCGGATTCAGAGGAACCGAACCCGCTCATCTCTAGTTCCTACGACGCGTCTGCTGATATTGGGCATGTTTCTGGACTCAGAACAGTAGAAGGTGTTTCTCCCGGAGGAGAAGGCCAAGGAGTTGTCATCTCTGGTCAGAGACCTCCTGCAACCAAAACAGGTGTCGGTGCATCATTGCACGCGAATCCTGGAAAAGATGGTAGCTTCTTTCGAAGCAATTCCCTTCGGCAGGTTCCTTGCAAGGATCTTTCAGTGGGACCTGTTAGACAAGTGAGGATCGCATCTTCAGATGCATCGGCTGATCACCCTGTCCCCGAGGGCCAGGGTGTCTCTGCTGTGGTGGCTGCAGATTGCTCATCTTCTCGAGGGCCGCAGATTCGGCATTCAGGACTGGGTCCTGGTGACCACGGATGCAAGCCTCCGAGGTTGGGGAGCAGTCACTCAGGGAAGAAACTTCCAAGGACAATGGTCGAGTCAGGAGACTTCCCTACACATAAATATTCTGGACCTAAGGGCCATTTACAATGCCCTAAGGCAAGCAGAACCCCTGCTTCAAAACCAGCCGGTGCTGATTCAGTCAGACAACATCACGGCTGTCGCCCATGTAAACCGACAAGGCGGCACAAGAAGCAGGATGGCGTTGGCAGAAGCCACAAGGATTCTCCGATGGGCGGAGTATCACGTGCTAACACTGTCAGCAGTGTTCATTCCGGGTGTGGAAAACTAGGAAGCAGACTTCCTCAGCAGGCACGACCTCCACCCGGGAGAGTGGGGACTTCATCCAGAAGTCTTCACGCAGATTGTGAACCGTTGGGAACGGCCACAGGTGGACATGATGGCGTCCCGCCTCAACAAAAGCTAAAATAGTATTGCGCCAGGTCAAGAGACCCTCAGGCGATAGCTGTGGACGCACTAGTGACACCGTGGGTGTACCAGTCGGTTTATGTGTTCCCTCCTCTTCCTCTCATACCCAAGGTACTGAGGATAGTAAGTAAGAGAGGAGTAAGAACTATACTCGTAGTTCCGGATTGGCCAAGAAGAACTTGGTACCCGGAACTACAAGAAATGATCTCGGAGGACCCATGGCCTCTGTCTCTCAGACAGGACCTGTTACTGCAGGGGCCCTGTCTGTTCCAAGACTTACCGTGGCTGCGTTTGGAGGCTTGGCGGTTGAACGCCGGATCCTAACGGAAAAGGGCGTTCCAGATGAAGTGATTCCTACGCTGTTAAAGGCTAGGAAAGACGCTGCCTGAAGTTCAGACGTTGTTAAGGGAGTGCTGCATATTCGGCCCCCTTTTTGTGCCTCCAGTGGCACCTTGGGATCTCAATGTAGTGTTGGATTTCCTAAAATCACATTGTTTTGAGCCACTTCAGAACGTGGAGTTGAAGTATCTAACGTGGAAAGTGGTCATATATATATTTGGCCTTGGCTTCGGCTAGGCGTGTGTCAGAATTGGCGGCTTTGTCGTGTGAAAGCCCTTATCCCTTCCATAGGGACAGGGCAGAATTGAGGACTCGTCCCCAATTTCTCCCTAAGGTGGTATCAGCGTTTCATTTGAACCAACCTATTGTGGTGCCTGCGGCTACTCGGGACTTGGAGGCTTCCAAGTTGCTGGATGTAGTCCGGGCCCTGAAAATCTATGTTTCCAGGACGGCTAGAGTCAGAAAATACTGACTCGCTGTTTCTCCTGCATGCACCCAACAAGCTGGGTGCTCCTGCTTCTAAGCAGACTATTGCTCGCTGGATCTGTAGCACGATTCACCTTGCACATTCTGCGGCTGGACTGCTGCATCCTAAATCAGTAAAAGCCCATTCCACGAGGAAGGGGGCTCTTCTTGGGCGGCTGCCCAAGGGGTCTCGGCATTACAACTTTGCCGAGCTGCTACCTGGTCGGGGTCAAACACATTTGCAAAATTCTACAAGTTTGATACCCTGGCTGAGGAGGACCTTGAGTTTGCTCATTCGGTGCTGCAGAGTCATCCGCACTCTCCCGCCCGTTTGGGAGCTTTGGTATTATCCCCATGGTCCTTACGGAGTACCCAGCATCCACAAGGACGTCAGAGAAAATAAGAATTTACTCACCGGTAATTCTATTTCTCGTAGTCCGTAGTGGATGCTGGGAGCCCGTCCCAAGTGCGGATTGTCTGCAATACTTGTATATAGTTATTGCTTAACTAAAGGGTTATTGTTATGAGCCATCTGTTCAGTGAGGCTCAGTTGTTATTCATACTGTTAACTGGGTATAGTTATCACAAATTGTACGGTGTGATTGGTGTGGCTGGTATGAGTCTTACCCTGGATTCCAAATCCTTTCCTTGTAGTGTCAGCTCTTCCGGGCACAGTTTCCCTAACTGAGGTCTGGAGGAGGGGCATAGAGGGAGGAGCCAGTGCACGTCAGATAGTACCTAATCTTTCTTTTAGAGTGCCCAGTCTCCTGCGGAGCCCGTCTATTCCCCATGGTCCTTATGGAGTACCCAGCATCCACTACGGAGTACGAGAAATAGAATTACCGGTGAGTAAATTCTTATTTTTGCGCTGGGCAGAAAATCACGTAAGCACTCTGTCATCAGTATTCATTCCGGGAGTGGACAACTGGGAAGCAGACTTCCTCAGCAGACACAATCTCCATCCAGGAGGTGGGGACTTCATCAAGAAGTTTTTGCAGAAATAACAAGTCTTTGGGGACTTCCTCAAATAGACATGATGGCGTCACGCCTCAACAAGAAGCTTCGGAGGTATTGTGCCAGGTCACGGGACCCTCAGGCAGTAGCGGTGGACGCCCCGGTGACACCATGGGGGTTTCAGTCGGTCTATGTGTTCCCTCCTCTTCCTCTCATCTCAAAAATATTGAGAATCATAAGACGAAAAAGAGTGCAGACAATACTCATTGTTCCAGATTGGCCTCGAAGGGCCTGGTATTCAGATCTTCAGGAACTGCTCACAGAAGATCCTTGGCCTCTTCCTCTCAGGGAGGACCTGTTGCAGCAGGGGCCCTGCGTGTTCCAAGACTTACCGCGGTTACGTTTGACGGCATGGCCGTTGAACACCGAATCCTAGCTGGGAAGGGTATTCCGGAAGAAGTCATCCCTACTCTGATAAAGGCTGATAAAGGCTAGGAAGGAGGTGACGGCGAAACATTATCACCGTATCTGGAGGAAGTATGTTTCTTGGTGTGAAGCCAAGAATGCTCCTACAGAAGATTTCCATTTGGGCAGGAGTGGATATGGGCCTAAAGTTAGGCTCCATTAAGGTACAGATTTCTGCCCTATCTATATTCTTCCAGAAAGAATTGGCTTTTCTCCCAGAAGTCCAGACTTTTGTAAAGGGAGTGCTACACATTCAGCCCCCTTTTGTGCCCCCAGTGGCACCATGGGACCTAAACAGGGTGTTACAGTTCCTAAAATCTCACTGGTTTGAGCCTCTTCAAACGGTTGAGTTAAAGTTTCTCACTTGGAGGGTGGTCATGTTGTTGGCCTTAGCATCTGCAAGGCGGGTGTCTGAATTGGGGGCCTTGTCTCATAAGAGTCCCTATCTAATTTTCCATGTGGATAGAGCAGAGTTGAGGACTCGTCCTCAATTTTTACCTAAGGTGGTGTCATCGTTTCATATGAACCAACCTATTGTGGTGCCTGTTGCTACGGGAGACTTGGAGGATTCCAAATCCCTTGATGTAGTCAGGGCCTTAAAAATGTACGTAGCCAGGACGGCTCGAATTAGGAAAACAGAAGCTCTGTTTGTCCTGTATGCGGCCAACAAGGTTGGCGCTCCTGCTTCTAAGCAGACTATTGCTCGCTGGATCTGTAACACGATTCAGCAGGCTCATTCTACGGCTGGATTGCCGGTACCAAATTCGGTAAAGGCCCATTCCGCTAGGTAGGTGGCCTCTTCTTGGGCGGCTGCCCGAGGCGTCTCGGCTTTACAGCTTTGCCGAGCGGCTACTTGGTCGGGTTCAAACTCTTTTGCAAAATTCTACAAGTTTGATACCCTGGCTGATGAGGACCTCTGCAAGACTTGTATATAGTTGTTGCTTACATAAGGGTTATGTTACAGTTAAGATCAGTCGTTGGCTGATACTGTTTTGTTCATACTGTTAACTGGTTACGGATATTCCAGATTATACAGTGCGGATGGTGTGGGCTGGTATGAATCTTGCCCTTAGATTAACAAAAAATCCTTTCCTCGTACTGTCCGTCTCCTCTGGGCACAGTTTCTCTAACTGAGGTTTGGAGGAGGGGCATAGAGGGAGGAGCCAGTGCACACCCATTCTATCCTAAAGTCTTTAGAGTGCCCATGTCTCCTGCGGAGCCCGTCTCTACCCCATGGTCCTTACGGAGTCCCCAGCATCCTCTACGGACTAGGAGAAAAAGATTTACCGGTAGGTTTAAAATCTTATTTTTATTTTCAGGGAGCACTGCTGGCAACAGGCTCCCTGCATCGTGGGACTGAGGAGAGAGAAGCAAACCTACTTAAATGATATGCTCTGCTTCTTAGGCTACTGGACACTATTAGCTCCAGAGGGAGTCGGAACGCTGGTTTCACCCCGCCGTTCGTCCCAGAGCCGCGCCGCCGTCCTCCTCGCAGAGCCGGAAGATAGAAGCCGGGTGAGTATGAGAAGAAAAGAAGACTTCAAGGCGGCAGAAGACTTCAGATCTTCACTGAGCGCTGCGCGCCATTGCTCCCACACACTACACACACAGAAAGGCACTGATGGGTGCAGGGTGCAGGGGGGGCTCCCTGGGCAGCAATAAACCTCGGGACTGGCAATAAGGGCACATTAGGCTGCGGAGGCAGTAAATGAAGAGATCCCCCGCCATGTTTTGTATAATGAAGCGGGACCGAAGCCCGCCGCTGGAGGGGGCGGAGCTTGATCCCTCAGCACTAACAGCGCCATTTTCTCCACAGAACGCTGCAGAGAAGCTGGCTCCCCGGACTGAAAAGGAGGTGGGGGGGGGGGCATTTTTAAGGCGCAGTGAGTGTTATACACATTGATTAATAATAAAAAGCGCTATCTGGGTTGTATTCCAGTATCAGTGGGCGCTGGGTGTGTGCTGGCATACTCTCTCTCTGTCTCTCCAAAGGGCCTTGTTGGGAATTGTCCCCTTATAGATATATTCCTGTGTGTGTGGAGGTGTCGGTACGTGCGTGTCGGCATGTCTGAAGCGGAAGGCTCGTCCAAGGAGGAGGTGGAGCAGATGAGTGGTGTGTCTCCGTCGGCAACGCCGACTCATGATTGGATGGACATGTGGCATATGTTAAATGCAAGTGTGGCCTCATTACATAAGAGACCGGACATGGCAGAGTCCAGGGAGAAAGCAGGGAGTCAATCCACGGATTGGACTGGGTCACAGGGGCCGTCTGGGTCTCAAAAACGTCCTCTATCCCAAATAGTAGACACTGATACCGACACGGATTCTGATTCCAGTGTCGACTACGATGATGCAAGATTGCACCCAAGGGTGGCTAAAGGTATTCATTGTATGATTATTGCAATGAAAGAGGTTTTGCATATCACGGATGACCCCTCTGTCCCTGACACGAGGGTGCGCATGTATAAGGAGAAAAGACCTGAGGTAACCTTTCCCCCTTCTCATGAGCTTAACGAGTTGTCCAAGAAGGTGGCGCTACCGTCTCCGGACACGGCAGCCCTCAAGGATCCTGCTGATCGCAGACAGGAGACTACTTTAAAGTCTATTTATGCGCATACAGGTGATTTGCTCAGACCGGCAATAGCATCGGCATGGGTATGTAGCGCAGTTGCAGCATGGACAGATACCTTGTCAGCTGGCCTTGATACCCTAGACAGGGATACTATTTTATTAACATTAGCCCACATTAAAGACGCAGTCTTATTTATGAGGGACGCTCAAAGAGACGTTGGGCTGCCGGGTTCCAGAGCCAATGCCATGGCTATTTCTGCGAGACGAGCTCTATGTACCCGCCAATGGACGGGTGATGCAGACTCCAAGAAGCATATGGAGGTTTTACCTTACAAAGGCGAAGTGTTGTTTGGGGAGGGGCTCGCGGACCTGGTTGCCACAGCTACCGCGGTTAAATCTACCTTTTTACCTTTTGTTCCCCAACAGCAAAAGAAAACTCCACAGTATCGGATGCATTCTTGTCTTTCGGTCGCATAAGGCCAGAAGAGGTCGGGGCTCCTCCTTCCTTGCCAGAGGTAAGGGAAAGAGAACGCCTGCGTTGGCTAGTTCCCAGGAGCAGAAGTCCTCCCCGGCTTCTACTAAATCCACCGCAGACGCTGGGGCTCCCCTAAGGGAGTCCGCACCGGTGGGGGCACGTCTTCGACTTTTCAGCCAAATCTGGCTTCTTTCAGAAGTGGATCCTTGGGCACTCGAAATTGTTTCCCAGGGCTACAGGCTGGAATTGGAAGAGGTGCGCCCCGCCGATTTTTCAAGTCGGCCTTGCCAGCTTCTCCACCAGAGAGGGAAGTAGTGTTAGCTGCAATTCAAAAGCTGTGTCACCAGTTAGTGGTGGTCAAGGTTCCCCTGGTCCAACAGGGAAAAGGGTATTATTCAACCCTGTTTGTGGTCCCGAAGCCGGATGGTTCGGTCAGACCCATTTTAAATCTGAAATCCCTAAACCTGTACTTGAAAAAGTTTAAATTCAAGATGGAATCGCTCCGAGCGGTAATATCCAGCCTGGAAGGGAGGGATTTTATGGTGTCACTAGACATAAAGGATGCATACCTTCATGTCCCCATATACCCTCCTCATCAGGAGTTCCTGAGATTCGCTGTACAGGACTGTCATTACCAGTTTCAGACGTTGCCATTTGGGCTTTCCACGGCCCTGAGGATTTTCACCAAGGTAATGGCAGAGATGATGGTGCTCCTGCGCAGGCAGGGAGTCACAATTATCCCATACTTGGACGATCTCCTGATAAAGGCGAGATCGAGAGACAAATTGCTGGAGAGCGTGTCGCTCTCCTTGAAAGTGCTGCAACAGCACGGTTGGATTCTCAATCAGCCAAAGTCACAATTGGTTCCAACGACTCGGCTATCGTTCCTAGGCATGATTCTGGACACGGAACAAAAGAGGGTTTTTCTCCCATTGGAAAAAGCTCAGGATCTCCAGAACATGGTCAGAGACCTGCTAAAACCAAAAAGAGTGTCTGTGCATCAATGCACTCGAGTTCTGGGAAAAATGGTGGCAGCCTACGAGGCCATCCCCTTCGGCAGGTTTCATGCGACGACTTTTCAGTGGGACCTTCTGGACAAGTGGTCCGGGTCTCATCTACAAATACATCAGAAAATAACCCTGTCCCCCAGGGCCAGGGTGTCTCTCCTGTGGTGGCTGCAGAGTACTCACCTTCTAGAGGGTTGCAGGTTCGGCATTCAAGACTGGGTTCTGGTGACCCTGGACGCGAGCCTCCGAGGATGGGGAGCAGTCACACAAGGAAGAAATTTTCAGGGACTGTGGTCAAGCCAGGAGGCTTGTCTGCACATCAACATACTGGAATCGAGGGCCATATACAACGGCCTACGACAAGCGGAGAATCTTCTTTGGGGCCTCCCGGTTCTGATTCAATCAGACAACGTCACAGCCGTGGCTCATGTAAACCGCCAAGGCGGGACAAGGAGCAGAGTGGCGATGGCGGAAGACACCAGGATTTTTCGCTGAGCAGAAAATCACGTAAGCACTCTGTCAGCTGTCTTCATTCCGGGAGTGGACAACTGGGAAGCAGACTTCCTCAGCAGACACGATCTCCATCCAGGATAGTGGGGACTTCATCAAGAAGTTTTTGCAGAGATAACAAGTCTTTGGGGAATTCCTCAAATAGACATGATGGCGTCACGCCTCAACAAAAAGCTTCGGAGGTATTGTGCCAGGTCATGGGACCCTCAGGCAGTAGCTGTAGACACCCTAGGACCTTGCGTTTGCTCAGTCGGTGCTGCAGAGTCATCCGCACTCTCCCGCCCGGTTTGGAGCTTTGGTATAAACCCCATGGTCCTTACGGAGTCCCCAGCATCCTCTAGGACGTAAGAGAAAATAAGATTTTAAACCTACCGGTAAATCTTTTTCTCCTAGTCCGTAGAGGATGCTGGGCGCCCGTCCCAGTGCGGACTAAATCTGCAAGACTTGTGTATATAGTTGTTGCTTTCATAAGGGTATATGTTGCAGTTGGAATCGGTCTTTGACTGATACTGTTTTTTGTTCATACTGTTGACTGGTTGCGTATATTCCAGGTTATATGGTATGATTGGTGTGGGCTGGTATGAATCTTGCCCTTAGATTAACAAAATCCTTTCCTCATATTGTCCATCTCCTCTGGGCACAGTTTTGTAACTGAGGTCTGGAGGAGGGGCATAGAGAGAGGAGCCAGTGCACACCCATACTAAAAGTTCTTTGTAGTGCCCATGTCTCCTGCGGAGCCCGTCTCTACCCCATGGTCCTTACGGAGTCCCCAGCATCCTCTACGGACTAGGAGAAAAAGATTTACCGGTAGGTTTAAAATCTTATTTTTTGCACTATTCCAGACTTCTGTTTGTTCTGTGAAAGTATGTATTTTATTTTTGGCAGATGGCAATTCTTTAATTTGACGCAAACCAGTAGAAGGACGGGGTTACACATAGGTGCATTTATCTCAATAGAATCTATAGAAACCTTAAATGTATAGCGCATTCACTATTTTCTTATACATGTACAAATCCTTTTCCCTTTGTTTGACCGTTTAGGTCGGGTGTGATACAGTATAACGGCGGTCGGGTTACTGGTGGTCACATGACCGGCATCCTGACCATGAGAATGCAGATAGGGGACGGGGTAATTATTTTACCTCTCCCCTGTTCCCTTCCTTAAACCACCTGAGATAAAGCTTAGGGCTAAGACACGGGGTGGCGGCTAGGGTAAGACGCAGGGGGTGGCAGCTAGGGCTAAGACACAGGGGGTGGCGGCTAGGGCTAAGACACAGGGGGTGGCGGCTAGGGCTAAGACACAGGGGGTGGCGGCTAGGGCTAAGACACAGGGGGTGGCGGCTAGGGATAAGACACAAGGGGTGGCGGCTAGGGCTAAGACACAAGGGGTGGCGGCTAGGGCTAAGACACAAGGGGTGGCGGCTAGGGCTTAGACACAAGGGGTTGCGGCTAGGGCTACGATACAGGGGGTGGTGGCTAGGGCTAAGACGCAGGGGGTGGCTGCTTGGACTAAGACGCAGGGGGTGGCGGCTTGGGCAAAGACACAGTGGGTGGCGGCTAGGGCTAAGACACTGGGGTTGGCGGCTAGGACTAAGACACTGGGTGTGGCGGCCAGGACTAAGACACTAGGAGTGGTGGCTAGGGCTAAGACACGGGGTAGCAGTTAGGGCTAAGATACAGGGGGTGGCGGCTAGGGCTAGGACACAAGGGGTGGCAGTTAGCGCTAAAACACTCGGTGGCGGCTAGGGCTAAGACACAGGCGGTGGTGGCTAAGGCTAAGATACAGGCGGAGGTGGCTAGGGCTAAGAAACAGGTGGTGGTGGCTAGGGCTAAGACACAAGGTGGTGGCTAGGGCTAAGACACGGTGTGGTGGCTAGGACTAAGACACCTGGAGTGGCGACTAGGGCTAAGACACCTGGAGTGGCGACTAAGGCTAAGAGTTGGGGAGGTGACAGCTATGGCTACCCCCCCTCTAGTGGCTAACCTCTTCTTCCCTTTAATGAAGCCGCAATATGGCAGCTCCCCCTGTATATTCTATTAAATGTTCGGTGAAAGCGAGCAAGCATTAAAAGCACATACTATGCCTATGCAAAGCTATTTGAATGGGGTTCATAAACAGATCTATAACTTTTAATGAAAGGGTATCATTGCGGAGGAGAACAAGAGCCTGCTGCCCAAGGATGAAGAGGATCCTGGGAAGTTCAAGGAGGCTGAGTTGAAAATGCGGAAGCAGTTTGGAATGCCTGAGGGGGAGAAGCTGGTAAACTATTACTCCTGCAGCTACTGGAAGGGGCGGGTTCCCCGGCAAGGCTGGCTCTACCTATCCGTCAACCATCTCTGCTTCTATTCCTTTTTGTTAGGGAAAGAAGGTGAGACCTCATTCTTATTTATTACACTCAGAATTTAATACATGTATACCCATTTCTCTATCGTCCTTGTGGATGCTGGGGTTCCTGAAAGGACCATGGGGAATAGGGCACAAAAAGTAAAGCTTTCCGATCAGGTGGTGTGCACTGGCTCCTCCCCCTATGACCCTCCTCCAGACTCCAGTTAGATTTTTGTGCCCGGCCGAGAAGGGTGCAATCTAGGTGGCTCTCCTAAAGAGCTGCTTAGAGAAAGTTTAGCTTAGGTTTTTTATTTTACAGTGAGTCCTGCTGGCAACAGGATCACTGCAACGAGGGACTTAGGGGAGAAGGAGTGAACTCACCTGCGTGCAGGATGGATTGGCTTCTTGGCTACTGGACATCAGCTCCAGAGGGACGATCACAGGTACAGCCTGGATGGTCACCGGAGCCGCGCCGCCGGCCCCCTTGCAGATGCTGAAGTAAGAAGAGGTCCAGAATCGGCGGCTGAAGACTCCTGCAGTCTTCTAAAGGTAGCGCACAGCACTGCAGCTGTGCGCCATTTTCCTCTCAGCACACTTCACACGGCAGTCACTGAGGGTGCAGGGCGCTGGGAGGGGGGCGCCCTGGGAGGCAAATGAAAACCTTTTTTGGCGAAAAATACCTCACGTATAGCCCCCAGAGGCTATATGGAGATATTTAACCCCTGCCAAGATTCACTAAATAGCGGGAGACGAGCCCGCCGTAAAAGGGGCGGGGCCTATCTCCTCAGCACACAGCGCCATTTTCTCTCACAGAAAGCCTGGAGAGAAGGCTCCCAGGCTCTCCCCTGCACTGCACTACAGAAACAGGGTTAAAACAGAGAGGGGGGGCACTGATTTTGGCGATATTGAGATGCTATAAGGGAAAACACTTATATAAGGTTGTCCCTATATAATTATAGCGTTTTGGTGTGTGCTGGCAAACTCTCCCTCTGTCTCCCCAAAGGGCTAGTGTGGGTCCTGTCCTCTGTCAGAGCATTCCCGGTGTGTGTGCTGTGTGTCGGTACGTGTGTGTCGACATGTATGAGGACGATGTTGGTGAGGAGGCGGAGAAATTGCCTGTAATGGTGATGTCACTCTCTAGGGAGTCGACACCGGAATGGATGGCTTATTTAGGGAATTACGTGAGAATGTCAACACGCTGCAAGGTCGGTTGACGACGTGAGACGGCCGACAAACTATTAGTACCGGTCCAGGCGTCTCAGAAACACCGTCAGGGGCGTTAAAAACGCCCATTTACCTCAGTCGGTCGACACAGACACAGACACGGACACTGAATCCAGTGTCGACGGTGAATAAACAAACGTATTTCTCATTAGGGCCACACGTTAAGGGCAATGAAGGAGGTGTTGCATATTTCTGATACTACAAGTACCACAAAAAAGGGTATTATGTGGGAGTGAAAAAACTACCTGTAGTTTTTCCTGAATCAGATAAAATAAAATGAAGTGTGTGATGATGCGTGGGGTTACCCCGATAGCAAATATTGGCGTTATACCCTTTCCCGCCAGAAATTAGGGCGGGTTGGGAAACACCCCTTAGGGTGATAAGGCGCTCACACGCTTATCAAGTGGCGTTACCGTCTCCAGATACGGCCGCCCTCAAGGAGCCAGCTGATAGGAAGCTGGAAAGATATCCTAAAAAGTATATACACACATACGGTGGTTATACTGCGACCAGCGATCGCCATCAGCCTGGAGATGCAGTGCTGGGTTGGCTTGGTCGGATTCCCTGACTGAAAATATTTTATTCATATAGAGCATTTAATAGGATGCATTCTATATATATGTACGTGAGATGCACAGAGGGATATTTGCTCTCTGGCATCAAGATAAGTACGTTGTCCATATCACCCAGAAGATGTCATGGACACGACAGTGGTCAGGTGATACAGATCCCATACGGCACATGGAAGTATTGCCGTATAAAGGGAAGGAGTTAGTTGGGGTCGGTCCATCGGACCTGGGGACCACGGCAACAGCTGGGAAATCCAATCTTTTTACCCCAAGTTACATCTCAGCTGAAAAAGACACCGTCTTTTCAGCCTCAATCCTTCCTTTCCCATGAGGGCATGCAGGCAAAAGGCCAGTCATATCTGCCCAGACATAGAGGTAAGGGAAGTAGACTGCAGCAGGCAGCCCCTTCCCAGGAAAAGAAGCCCTCCACCGCGTCTGCCAAGTCCTCAGCATGACGCTGGGGCCGTGCAAGCGGACTCAAGGTGGGGGGGTAGTCTCAAGAGTCTCAGCGCGCAGTGGGATCACTCGCAGGTTGACCCCTAGATAGTACAAGTTTTATCCCAGGGGTACAGATTGGAGAGTCGAGACATCTTCTCCTCGCAGGTTTCTGAAGTCTGCTTTACCAACGGCTCCCTCCGACAGGGAGGCAGCATTGGAAACAATTCACAAGCTGTATATCCAGCAGGTGATAATCAAAGTACCCCTCCTACAACAAGGAAAAGGGTATTATTTTTCCACACTATATTGTGGTACTGAAGCCAGACGGCTTGGTGAGACATAGTCTAAACTGAAATCTTTGAACACTTACATAAAAGGTTCAAATCGAGATGGAGTCACTCAGAGCAGTGATAGCGAACCGGAAAAAAGGGGACTATATGGTGTCCCTGGACATCAAGGATTACCTCCATGTCCAAATTTGCCCTTCTCAACAAGGGTACCTCTGGTTCGTGGTACAGAACTGTCAATATCAGTTCCAGACGATGCCGTTTGAATTATCCACGGCACCCCGGGCCTTTTACCAAGGTAATGGCCGAAAAGATGTTTCTTCAAAGAAAAAAGGCATCTAAATTATCCCTTACTTGGACGATATCCTGAAAAGGGCAAGTTCCAGAGAACAGTTGGAGGTCGGAAGAGCACTATCTAAAGTAGTTCTACGACAGCACGACTGGATTCTAAATATTCCAAGAATCGCAGCTGTTTTCCGACGATACGTCTGCTGTTACTAGGAATGATTCTGGGCATAGTCCAGAAAAAGGTGTTCCTCCGGGAGGAAAAAGCCAAGGAGTTATTCGACCTAGTCAGAAACCTCCTAAAACCAGGCCAAGTATCAGTGCATCAATGCACAGGAGTCCTGGGAAAAATGGTGGCTTCTTACGAAGCGATTCCATTCGGCAGATCTCAGGGGATTTGCTGGACGAATGGTCCGGATCGCATTTTCAGATGCATCAGCGGATAATCCTGTCTCCAAGGACAAGGGTGTCTCTTCTGTGGGGGCTGCAGAGTGCTCATCTTTTAGAGGGCAGCACACTCAGCATTCAGGACTGTGTTCTGGGGACCACGGATACCAGCCTGAGAGGCTGGGGAGTAGTCACACAGGGAAAAAATTTCCAAGGAAGTGTGGTCAAGTCTGGAGACTTCTCTCCACATGAATATACTGGAGCTAAGGGCAATTTACAATGCTCTGAGCCTAGGAAGACTCCTGCTTCAAAGTCAACCGGTGCTGATCCAGTAGGACATCATCATGGCGGTCGCCCACGTTATCAGACGGGGCGACACAAGAAGCAGGAGGGCAATGACAGCAAGGATTCTTCGCTGGGCGGAAAATCATGTGATAACACTGTCAGCAGTGTTCATTCCGGGAGTGGGCAACTGGGAAGATTTCCTCAGCATAAATGAATTCCACCCGGAAAAGTGGAAACTTAATCTGGAAGTTTCCACATGATTGTAAACCGTTGGGAAAGACCAAAGGTGGTTATGATGGCGTCCCACCTGAAGCGCCAGGTCAAGAGACACTCAGGCAATAGCTGGGACGCTCTGGTAACACCGTCGGTGTACCAGTCGGTGTATGTGTTCCATCCTCTACTTTTCATACCCAATGTATTGAAAATGATAGGAAGGAGAGGAGTAAGAACTATACTCGTGGCTCCGGTTTGGCCAAGAAGGACTTGGTTCCCGGAACTTCAAGAGATACTAAGAAGGGTCTTGATTCGGCAAGAACCGTGTCTGTTCCGGGACTTACCGCAGCTGCGTTGACGCCAAGGCGGGTGAACGCCGGATCCTAAGGGAAAGAGGCATTCCGGAAGAGGTCATCCCTACCCTGGTCAGAGCCAGGAAGGAGGTGACCGCACAACATTATCACCACTTAGGTGAAAATATGTGCCAGGGTGTGAGTCCAGGAAGGCTCCACGGAAGAATTTCAACTAGGTTAATTTCTACATTTCCTGCAAACAGGAGTGTCTATGGGTCTCAAATTGGGTCCATTAAGGTTCAAATTTCGGCCTGTTGATTTTCTTCCAGAAAGAAATTGGCTTCAGTTCCTGAAGTCCAGAAGTTGTTAAGGGAGTACTGCATATACAGCCCCTTTGATGTCTCCAGTGGCACTGGGCGATCTCAACGTAGTTTTGGGATTCCTAAAAAATCACATTGGTTTAAACAACTCAAATCTGTGGATTTGATATATCTCACATGGAAAATGACCATGCTGTTGGTCCTGGCCTCGGCCAGGCGAGTGTCAGAATTGGCGGCTTTATCTCACAAAGCCAGATCTGATTGTCCATTCGGACAGAGCAAAGCTGCGGACTCGTCCCCAGTTTCTCCTTAAGGTGGTGTCAGCGTTTCACCTGAACCAGCTTATTGTGGTACCTGCGGCTACTAGGGACTTGGAGGACTCCAAGTTGCTGGATGTTATCAGGGCCCTGAAAATATAGTTTCCAGGTTGGCTGGAGTCAGGAAATCTGACTTGCTGTTTATCCTGTATGCACCCAACAATGCTGGGTGCTTCTGCTTCTAAGCAGTCGATTGCTCGTGGGATTGGTAGCACAATTCAACTTGCACATTCTGTGGCAGGCCTGCCACAGTCTAAATCTGTTAAGGCCCATTCCACAAGGAAGGTGGGCTCATCTTGGGCGGCTGCCCGAGAGGTCTCGGCATTACAACTCTGCCGAGCAGCTACGTGGTCAGGGGAGAACACGTTTGTAAAATTCTACAAATTTGATACCCTGGCAAAAGAGGACCTGGAGTTCTCTCATTCGGTGCTGCAGAGTCATCCGCACTCTCCCGCCCGTTTGGGAGCTTTGGTATAATCCCCATGGTCCTTTCAGGAACCCCAGCATCCACAAGGACGATAGAGAAAATAAGAATTTACTTACCGATAATTCTATTTCTCGGAGTCCGTAGTGGATGCTGGGCGCCCATCCCAAGTGCGGATTATCTGCAATACTTGTACATAGTTATTGCTAACAAAATCGGGTTATTGTTGTTGTGAGCCATCTTTTCAGAGGCTCCGCTGTTATACTGTTAACTGGGTTCAGATCACAGGTTGTACAGTGTGATTGGTGTGGCTGGTATGAGTCTTACCCGGGATTCAAAATTCCTCCCTTATTGTGTACGCTCGTCCGGGCACAGTACCTAACTGGAGTCTGGAGGAGGGTCATAGGGGGAGGAGCCAGTGCACACCACCTGATCGGAAAGCTTTACTTTTTGTGCCCTGTCTCCTGCGGAGCCGCTATTCCCCATGGTCCTTTCAGGAACCCCAGCATCCACTACGGACTCCGAGAAATAGAATTATCGGTAAGTAAATTCTTATTTTTCAGGTTACTCCACCAAATCATGACTTCAATCCCGGACCAAACTCCATAGTGCACATCTTAGAGGCTTGGCAGGGAAGGCTGGCACTGTATGATCTTAGAACCAGTCATGTACGGCAGAGACTGGGTCTCATCCTATCATTTTATTGGGAAGCATTGTGCAAGTTGCACTTCTGTGTAGGAGCCTGTTTCTAGGTGCCTCACATAAAAAGGGATGTGATAAAGATAATCCTGATGTTGCCTCAGCCCTAAATGAAGTTAATCTGAGCAGTAATTTTGAGTCATTGTATAGATTTTTTCAGGCTTTACTGCTGCCCAAAACAAAGAAAAAAAAAAGTGGGTTCTAAAGTAACTGGCTCTTCAGGGAGTTTTTGTTATATAATCTATAACTGAGATCCACAACACATTAATGCGTACTGATTTTACTGACTTTTGTAAGAAAATTTATGGAATAACTATTTAATGGAGGAAGCGCGTGATTTGTATAAAAGCAGTAAAATCACCATGGGGTTTGCGTACACCTCTGAATTAGGCTTTGCATCTATAATACTATTAAAGGGAACAACAACAGACTGACTATTCCTGTCAACATATGACATTTTGTCAACAAGCAAAAAACGATTTTTCCCCCATGGTTTTGCCCAACTGCTAACAAATTTGCTGCTGCGATTAACTCAGAATTAGGCCTTAAGACAGGTGGGCAACCAGTAAGTGCACTGATCTCTACATACTCGCATATCATTGCTATTTGGAGTTGATGCTGGTCACCCTGATGCACTAATTTCTACATGCAAATTAAATACATACATCATGTGAGTGAGACCAAGAAGCAATACAAGTTGTATTAATTAATCAAATTGGAATACACTATGTTTTGTGTTCTTTTACTATCTTTCTAGTATTCATTTCCATGGAAGGTCATTTCTGATTCACCTGTTGTGAATCCTAATGGTGTAAGCAATAATGTTATGTCTCTATAAGTGTTAAGTGGCGCCTCCTTCGCCCCACATTTTTCTATTTGGTGTATATGACATTTTGTGTATAATGCATTACTTTGCTGTTCAGGTCTTGTATTAGATAAGATGTGTTTGTTTTCTACATTGAAGGTAATTATTAGATAAATGAGCAGAGACACTGAATCAGATCACTCGATTGGTGGTTTCTTCTTTCAGTGACCCTGATTATCCAGTGGCTTGATGTTACTCAGCTTGAAAAGAACGCCACCCTGCTTTTCCCAGAATGCATCAAAGTCAGCACTCGGGACAACGAGTACTTTTTCTCCATGTTCCTTAACATCAGTGAGACCTTCAAGCTGATGGAGCAGCTAGCCAACATTGCCATGAGACAGCTCCTGGACAACGAGGGCTTCCTCGAGGACAGAAATTTGCCCAAACCTACACGCCCTCTCAAAAACATCTCTGCTCTGAAAAGGTGTGGACTTTGTGCTAACAAGTGGCATATCTGACACCCATGGGGGGGAAGGGAAGAGTGTTACAGCTTTGTTCTGGGGTACTGTCCGTAGCCTGCTATTACTGAGGAGTGTATCCTGAGATTTATTACGAATCTCCACTGGTGGCAGGGGAAAGGGGCTGGTCCATGTTGCACTATAATTCAGTAGGCACATTGACTAGAACATGTGCAGCAGCAGATGCAGGGTGTGGGGTAAGGTAGACCTGGCACAGCATAGTATAGACACGTAACAATAACAGCTCACTTCACATGAGGTGAGATTTCCCATTGTCTCTGAAATGACATCCCATGTCCTTTCCCATATCTTGGATGTCTCACCAGTATCTCTATCTTGTCAGAGACCTGGACGCCAGGGCAAAGAATGAACAGTACCGGGCTACTTTCCGACTCCCCAGGGACGAGCGGCTGGATGGGCACACCGATTGCACTTTGTGGACGCCGTTTGCCAAGATGCATATCCCGGGCCAAATGTTTGTTTCCAATAACTACATCTGCTTCGCCAGCAAGGAAGAGGAGGCCTGTCACCTGATTATACCCCTCCGGGAGGTAAGTGTGAGCTGCTGACCTGGGTGTCAGGATTTTGTGGTATCCATAAGAGCTCCCCTGTATCTAGATAAATGCATCTCCTCTACATCTGTACCCAGGACACAATGAGCGAGGATCTTTCCTGGTAATGATGATGCCACATATAACTCCTATAGCCCAAAATAGAGACACTGCTAAAACTGGGACAGCAGGTGCTCCAACCCCAGCAGAGGAAGAGCAGAGAGTGTATATTCATAGGGACTATACATCACTGCCTTCAGTTGCTTTTGTGTTCATATTATCAGTCAGAACTATTTATAACTGTGTTGCCCAAGTATCCGTCAGAGCTCCGCTTTGTGTTATGCATTGGATATAACTTTATCCAGGAAGCAATATTTAGTTGCACCCCAGGGCAAAGTAAGATAAACCACTCAGTTTTATTGTGCTTGTAGCTATGTTAGGATGATACATTTACGTCCTATGATTATGGAAAACTCCCTTATTTCTCTTACTACCTAGAGGATACTGGGGTTTCATTTAGTACCGTGGGGTATAGACGGGTCCACTAGGAGCCATGGGCAGTTTAAGTATTTGATAGTGTGGGCTGGCTCCTCCCTCTATGCCCCTCCTACCAGACTCCATTTAGAAAATGTGCCCGGAGGAGACGGACATACATTGAGAGAAGGATAGATAAGGATAGTGGTGAGATTCCGAACCAGCACACACAAACAAGAGGAAAGCCATGCTATCCAAACTTAAACAGGAACAGCAACAGCTGAACCAAACAACAATATTTAACCAAGTAACATTGGAAGATCTCAGGAAGAACGAAGCACCGGGCGGGCGCCCAGTATCCTCTACGGACTATGAGAAAAGGATTTACCGGTAGGTAACTAAAATCCTATTTTCTCTTTCGTCCTAGAGGATACTGGGGTTCTATTTAGTACCAAAAGCTCCCAAACCTATCTGTTTATTTTCAGGCAGGACTGGATGGCACCAGCCTGCCAGCTTCGTGGGACTTAGGGGGGAACGGCCCAACCTCTCTCAGGGTTAATGGTCCCGTTCCCCGCTGACAGGACACTAGCTCGTGAGGGAACTATTCACAAGCCCCACCACGGCGAGCGTACATTCCCGCAGCATTCCGTCACCCCTAACAGAGCCAGAAGAAAGAAGAGTGGTGAGTACTAAGCCGACGTCCCGGTTAGCAGGTCGCCGGCCATTATGGCGGCATGAGGGTACGGAGACGCACGGCTTCTCACCAGGGTGGATTGCGTCTCCAGACTCGGTACACAACTGCATCTCAGTACACTGTACACAGTACCCATACTGGCAAACAAAGTCTTAAAACGGTTGTCCCCATTTTAGGCACAAATTACCTGCGCCAGTATAAAAAGAGCAGGAAGACTGCACGCCATTGAAGGGGCGGGGCTTCACTACGAGAGGATCCAGCAGCTCACCAGCACCATTTTCCCTCTGCAGTGGACACAGACGCTGACTGACAGGCATGTGTAGCTCCTCCGGTGTGACTCCAGATTACCTCAGCAGTACCAGGGGGTCATAGCAGGTGTGGAGCGATTACTAGTGTACTAAGTCCCCAATCTAGGTCCCAGCTAAGCTTGGCATTAGCAATAAGGGCGCGGTGTGCTTGCTCCAAATACCTCTGTCTCTCCCTGGAAGGGCTCTTTGTGGGTTAATTGTGCTTTTAACCTTTCCTCTGTGTGTGTGCTGTCACATTTACAATATGTCAGGCAAAGAGTGTGTTTCATGTATGACAGAGTGTTCCTCTTCCCCGGGGAGCTCACTACCATGTACTCAGTGTAGTCACCTTCTCAGGCCAGCGGGGCTGACCCAGCGTGGCTGGATTCCCTCGAAGGAATGATTTCCAATATTTCTAATAAATTGTCCCGCAATGAGAAAGAGACGCAATACTTAAGACAGTCTCTGGATGAGATTATGAACACAGACTCAGTCCCCAAACAAGCGTCTCAGTCCCTTGCCATTTGTCCACAAAAGCGAACTCTGGCCCATATCCTGCAGTCTGACTCTGTCGCTGAGGGGTCAGACATGGAGGAGGGGGAGGTGGATTCAGAAGGGGGGACGCTGCTTTGTCACAGGGAATAGAGGCTCTTATAGAAGCTATCAGAGACGTTCTGCAAATTCCTGATAAGGTGACAGAGGAGAGTGAAGAATCTTATTTTAATGTAAAAAAGAAATCCTCAGTCACTTTTCCTGTGTCAAAGAAATTGAATACCCTGTTTGAAGAACGGTAAGAAATTTCAGATCCCTAAAAGGTTAATCTCATCTTTTCCTTTTCCTCCTGAATAAGAAAAAATGGGAAAATCCGCCGTCACGGAAAATAGTGTTGCCTGTCCCTGGTGCAGCCTCCCTGAAAGACACGGCTGATCGCAAGATTGAGACTACACTCAAATCCTTGTACACGGCTGCCGGGGTGGCCCAGAGACTCACTATAGCATGTGCGTGGATTACTAAAGCCATTGCTAGATAGTAGGTAACCTAATGGAGGGGTTGGATTCCTTATCTAGGGGGTAGATTGTTTTACTCCTGCAACATATACAGGACTCTGCGAACTTTATGGTGGAAGCCATAAAAGAAGTGGGTTTGCTGAAATCACGCACCATGGCTATGGCAGTGTTAGCATGCAGGGGCTTATGGTTACGCCAGTGGACTGTGGACGCAGACTCCAGAAAAGGCGTGGAAGGCCTACCCTTCACAGGAGAGGACGTATTTGGAGACAAACTAGACAAATGGATCTCCAAAGCTACTGCGGGTAAGTCTACATATCTTCCTTCTGCAGCTCCCCCAACTTGGAAGACCTACTCAGGACCTACTCTACAGTCCTTTCGGACTGCCAAGCTTAAGAGCAAAGCCAGAGGATCCTCTACAGCCACCAGAGGCAAACCACGCAAAGCAGCAACTGCCGGTTCTCAGGAACAGAGCTCCAGCTCTGCTTCCGCGATGCCTTCAGCATGACGGTGGACCGCGATGCCTGGAAGACTGGCAGGAGGGAGCCCGACTAAAAAATTTCAGTCACATCTCGACAACATCATGCCAGGATCCCTGGGTCATAGATCTTATTTCCCAGGGGTACAGACTGGTGTTTCAAGAATTGCCACCTCACAGATTCTTCAAATCAGGCTTAACAGTTTCGCAATAGGCAAGTATAACCTTACAGGATGCCATTCAAAAACTGGTACAAACGCAGGTCATTGTTCCAGTTCCACCTCATCTCCAAAACAAGGGGTGTTATTCCACCTTGTTTGTAGTGCCGAAACCGGGCGGTTCGGTAAGGCCGATTCTGAATCTAAAATCATTGAACTCGTACTTACGAGTGTTCAAGTTCAAGATGGAGTCTCGGAGAGCAGTGATCTCAGGTCTGGAGGAGGGGGAATTCCTAGTGTCTCTGGATATCAGGGATGCGTACCTTCACATTCCGATCTGGCGGCCTCATCAGGCTTATTTACGGTTTGCACTGCAGGACTGTCACTAGCAGTTCCAGGCCCTACCTTTTTGGTCTCTCCACGGCACCGAGGATGTTCACCAAGGTGATGGCAGAGATGATGTTTCTCCTTCGCAAGCAGGGAGTGAACATAATTCCATACCTGGACGATCTTCTGATAAAGGCTCCGTCCAGGGAGAGGTTGTTGAACAGCATTGGCCTCACAACCCAACTACTCCTGGATCACGGCTGGATTCTGAATTTTCCGAAATCTCACTTAGAGCCAACTCGGAGGCTCCCATTTCTGGGAATGATTCTGGACACACAGCCGCAGAAAGTTTTTCTTCCGTTTGAAAAGGCATTGGTAATCCAATCGATGGTTCGAGATGTCCTGAAACCAACCTGGATATCGGTGCACCTATGCATTTACCTTCTGGGGAAAATGGTGGCCTCTTATGAGGCTCTTCAGTACGGAAGGTTTCATGCACAACCCTTCCAGCTCGATCTGTTGGACAAATAGTCCGGATCATATCTTCACATGCACCAGAGGATCCGTTTGTCACCAAAGGCCAGGATCTCTCTTCTGTGGTGGCTGCAGACTTCTCACCTGCTTGAGGTCCAACGGTTCAGGATTCAAAATTGGTTTCTGCTTACCACGGACGCAAACCTCAGAGGTTGGGGAGCAGTCACCCAGGGGGTGCAGTTTCAAGGAAGATGATTAAGTCAGGAAGTCGTCCTTCCAATCAACATTCTTGAACTTAGGGTTATATACAACACGCTTCTGCAGGCCTCATATCTTCATTAAGATCAGGCCATTCAGGTCCAGTCGGACAATGTGACGGCAGTAATGTGCATAAACCGACAGGGCGGAACAAAAAGGAGAGCAGCAATGTCAGAGGTGTCAAGAATTCTCCTCTGAACAGAAAAACACGCTGTGGCGTTGTCGGCGGTCTTCATTCCAGAAGTAGACAACTGGGAAGCAGACTTCCTCAGCAGACATGATCTGCACCCGGGGTAGTGGTGCCTTCACCCGGAGGTGTTCAGGTGCTTGACAAGTCGATGGGGATATCCACAAATCGACATGATGGCCTCTCGTCTCAACAAGAAGCTCAAGCGGTATTGTTCCAGGTTAAGAGATGCTCTTCGAAGATCCGTGGCCTCTGCCTCTTCGCGAGGATCTTCTGCAACAGGGCCTGTTCGTCTATTTAGACTTACCATAGCTATGTTTCACGGCATGGAAGTTGAACGGCTGATTCTTGCCAGGAGAGGCATCCCTGACAAAGTCATCCCGACTATGATTCAAGCCAGGAAGGGGGTAACGTCTAAACATTACCACCGTATTTGAAAGTAATACGTCTCTTGGTGTGAGAGCAAAAAATATTGTGCGGTGGAATTTCATATGGGACGTCTCCTGCTTTTTCTGCAGTCGGGTGTGGATGTGGGCCTATGTCTGGGCTCAATAAAAGTCCAGATTTCGGCCTTGTCCATTTTCTTTCAGAAACAATTGGCTTCTCTTCCTGAGGTACAGACATTCTTGAAATGAGTTCTGCACATCCAACCTCCCTTTGTGCCTCCTACGGCACTTTGGGATCTCCAATCGGACTGGTTTGAACCGTTACAGGAGGTAGAGGTTAAGTATCTTACGTGGAAGTCAGTCACACTGTTGGCCTTGGCTTTAGCGAGATGTGCGTCGGAGCCCCTACTTAATTTTCCATGAGGACAGAGCTGAACTCATAACTCATCAGTAATTCCTTCCTAAAGTGGTGTCCGCGTTTCACATCACCCAACCTATTGTGGTTCCGGCTGTTACGGACACCTCTGCTACTCCAAAGTCTTTGGATGTTGTGAGGGCTTTGAAGGTGTATGTAAAGAGAACTGCTTGTCACAGGAAATCTGACTCGCTGTTTGTTCTCTATCATCCCAATAAGATTGGGTGTCCTGCTTCAAAGCAGTCCATTGCACGCTGGATCAGGCTCTCTATTCAGCATGCTTATTCCACGGCAGGCATGCTGGTTCTGAAATCTGTTCAGTCCCACTCGACTAGGTCAATGGGTTCTTCTCTGGCGGCTGCCCGGGGTGTCTCGGCTTTACAGCTCTGCCGATCAGCTACTTGGTCAGGTTCGAACGTTTGCAAAGTTTTACAAGTTTGATACTTTGGCCTCTGAGGAGCTTCAGTTTGGTCAGGAACCTCAGTACTTCTGCAGGAACCTCAGCAGGAACCTCTGCACTCTCCCACCCGGTTTGGGAGCTTTGGTACTGCAGGAACCTCAGCACTCTCCCACCCGCTTTGGAAGCTTTGGTACTTCCCCATGGTACTAAATGGAATCCCAGTATCCTCTAGGACGTAAGAGAAAATAGGATTTTAATTACCTACCGGTAAATTATTTTCTCGTAGTCCGTAGAGGATACTGGGCGCCCGCCCGGTGCGTCGTTCTTCCTGAGATCTTCCAGTGTTACTTGGTTAAATATTGTTGTTTGGTTCAGCTGTTGCTGTTCCTGTTTTAAGTTTGGATAGCATGGCTTTCCTCTTGTTTGTGTGTGCTGGTTCGGAATCTCACCACTATCCTTATCTATCCTTCTCTCAATGTATGTCCGTCTCCTCGGGCAGTTTCCTAGACAGAGTCTGGTAGAAAGGGCATAGAGGGAGTAGCCAGCCCAAATTCTTAGAGTGGCCCTGGCTCCTAGTGGACCCATCTATACCCCATGGTACTAATGGAACCCCAGTATCCTCTACGGACTACGAGAAAAGGATTTACTGGTAGTTAATTAAAATAATTTTTTAACTTGTTTGCCTCTCTACTAGTAGTTATTGAGAATATCACAAGTATGTGTATTAAAAGGTACTGGCTCAAAAGTGAATCTTTATTTAATGCACAATTTTTCTGGGCCACAGGTGACCATAGTGGAGAAGGCAGACAGTTCCAGTGTGCTGCCCAGCCCATTGTCCATCAGCACTAAAGGGAAAATGACGTTTCTATTTGCCAATTTAAAAGACCGGAACTTCCTGGTACAGCGCATCTCAGACTTCCTACAGAAGACCTCGCTGCAGAAAGCTGGAGGAGACAACGGCGGGAGCCACCGAGATGCCACAAGGAAAGGAAGTAGTGGGAGTAACGTATATGAGGTGCACAGTCTGAGTCTGCTACTTTCTCCAATTTCATACAGTTTCTAGAGGAGCTATGTATTGTAAAAGCAAACCACTCGCTTTATAGTAACCGTGATACCCAACAACTTTTATATATATATATATATATATATATATATATATATATATATATAAAAAATTGATTTCTACATTTTGTGTAATCTTTAGCCTATAAAGACAGTGGGGACATTTGTAAAAATTAGAGCACAGAAACTTGATGCTGTAACCTATAGCAACCAACTGGACTAATTATTCTAGTGCAGAAAATTGCATCTGCTTGTCTTTGGTTACATTTCCCCTGTGCACCAGTGTTGGAACAGTCCCCCAATAAGTCTGGAGATAGATGAGTGGTACACTGGAATACACACAAAATTTAAATTGTGAAAACTGAATATTATCCTAATTAGATTTTGTAATTATTTTATTGAACTAGAGCAATGCAGATTTATGAGTACACAGTGATCCGCTGACGTCGTTGGTTGTAGACGGGAGTGGGCGGAGTGATATATTTTCTTGCCCATAATTATCTGAATTCACCAGTAGACGTAAGAGATTGTAGTGATCTTATTGATTACAGAGGTTCTTGTTTCTTTGTTTTTCCCTCTGGTAGACCACAAACCTTCCTTCCAGTAATCCCACTGAGGATGGTTCCAACATCCAACCAAAGGCTAGCAACGGAGATGCACCCACCACCTCTCATGGACTCCTGAAACTCTTCCCAAGAGAGTCTACTGAAGACCTGGGTCCGAAATGGGTAATAGATATCTGTTCCATAATTGATTGGTTAGGTCCCCCTCATTATAGGTTGTTCAAAAATAAAAAGTGTATTCTGGTTCAGATGAGATTAAATACAGTAAAGACTAATGGAGGAAGGGAATTATTTATTGATGGTTGTGATACTCCGCTCTAGTCTAGCACCTCTAAGTCCACCTCTAAGGCCATGAGTCCACCTGCACCAAGCGCTTGCGATTACTTCAGCCTATTCTTGTCTGGATTTGACGTCATACACCCGCCCAGCGAACGCCCAGCCACGCCTGCGTTTTTTCAGACACGAAAAAAATAGGTGAAGGCGCACAAATGTATAGTAACCGACTGCTGTTTTGATGCAAATTGGTAATTTATTTCTAATGAAATTTAAAATCTTTAAAAAAACACACAATAAAACAAAGGTAATTACCATAAGACCAACAACATTCATAGGGTTAATACCTCCTTTTGATTCCTCCTGCCTGGTCCCCACTCACCGGTGAGTGGGGACCAGGCAGGAGGAATCAAAAGGAGGACACACGGGTGTAACGCAACACGGGAGATTACCTGAGATTACTAATGGGTGAAGTATAAACCACACCATTACAACAGCTAGCACCCACTTCTTAAGTGGCACGAACTCTTGTGATCATCACACTAATCAGTATTCAGCCGGTCTGGAGATATACTGTGTTCTTATGTGCACATAAAATTAACTCATCAGCTGAAAGAGACTTATCCTGTAATTTCCATTAATCATCAGTGCATGCAATTAAGGTTCCTTTGTGATCTATTTTCTGCACGACTAACAGTTTATGCTTGGGACTAAAACTAATCAGAATTGTTCACATATGAGCATGGACTTTGAGTATATCAGCTTGATAAAGCCTATTATTTACCTTATAACATTCACTATATATTTGTACCAGACTCAGTACGCAATTGGCGTATGAAGTACCGTAATGGTACGCTTATAGCGTAGCAGACGCTGTGCCCATGAGAACACGAGCGGCGCAGACGCTCACAGAATGACACTCAGTAAACCTTGCTAGCAACACACTGAAAGGATATGCTTATACTGTAAAACCATAGTACTGTAATACTGTAATGATATAATGCTTATAGACCTTGATAATATAAAAGCTGTTTGAGCGATATGAGACGCTCAGAATACCCTTTGCAATAACTAGTAAAACACACACTCCTTGCTAAGGTTCCAACACCTTTACTAGATGATATTAGTAAGTAAAAAGGGAAAAAGTACAGTTAACAGCTTATACACTACAAAACTAACATTAATATCTACACAGAGTAACTAGACATGAATATACAATAGTGGCACAATCGCAAATAATAACAGAGAGAAAGAGTAAATGGCTAACACAGAAGGAGAACAAGATGGTCACAGAGAAACTTACACACGTGAATTCAGTCCTCAGCTTATCAAGGAGAAAGCCTTGCAGAGTTTTGTGTGACTAAACCTATTGCAAGCTATATTTATTCACTAGCTCAAGACATAATACAATAGATACTGTGTGCTCTCTTTCCATTGGTTAGGGGGTGGGACATGTACTGCACCGGGGATCATTGGTTAGTTCAAGAAGTGGGCGATGGCTAGGACTTGTTAGTATTCTAAATTCCTCTTTGTCTGGTTATATTGTGGAAAGCTATTGTTTTGGATCTTCCAAACAAACTCTGTCTCTGGGCTGTGTTCACCCCACTGTCCCCTCCTTCAGTTGAGACAATTGACAACTCAGCCCTCATTATTCTGGAGAGAAACCTAGTCCTATTCGTAAACAAAGGTGTAAGCCCTCTTCATAGAATCTCAAAGCTTAGTGTAAATAAGGCTATTGTATTCAGTCTGTGGGAAAGAACTGACTGAATTCCATTCACCTACCCTGCACTTATGTGTAATTTATTCGGAATATAATTAATCTTATTTTCTACTTCTGCGCATAACTATGCGTAGGAATATGCGAATCTTTCCTAACTATCATAGGCATAATACCCTTTTAATACCCTACAGTTGGATACTAAACACTACCTTCCAACCTTTGTCTGAGCCTTTCTAGCATGTAAAGAGGAATCTCTCAGGTCCAAGAAGTTTTAAACTTACCATACTTGCTGATATTGTTAAGGGGAATAATATCTACAAAACACACTATAAAGGTTAAATATGCTGCGATCGAGTCGCTCGCTAGTCGCTCACAAACACCGCCGTAAATACACATCTCCGTGCGCAGGCGGCCCCGGAGCGTCCCTTACGCAACCTGAGGGGATGCGTACGCACGAGGGAGTCGGTGCGCGATCAGCGGGCACGTGCATTGGGGTTAGTACAAGGCAATGTGAAGCATGATATTTTTTCGACTTTGACAAGCTGAAGGAGTGTTATGCACATTTGGCCTAGTTTAGAAGGGTGCATGCATTAAGCCATCTTTAAAAGGAGCTATTTACTAACCAAAGCATCAGTCTGTATGGAGCGAATTTAAATATCTGTGGTATTAACCCTATGAATGTTGTTGGTCTTATGGTAATTACCTTTGTTTTATTGTGTGTTTTTTTTTAAAGATTTTAAATTTCATTAGAAATAAATTACCAATTTGCATCAAAACAGCAGTCGGTTACTATACATTTGTGCGCCTTCACCTATTTTTTTCTTGTTTGCATTAGTATACTGGGTGGATTTCCAGGTCCACTTTGGGAAGGCAGCCGATTATAGACTGTCCTCTCTTTTATATAGAGATTAGTACATATTAATCTAGGGCCAGACACATTGGTTTTTGCTGTCTCGTTTTTTCAGACACGCCTGCGTTTTTGCAAACCCTTTTTGAAAACGGTCAGTTGACACCCAGAAATGCCCCCTTTCTGTCAATCTTCTTGCGGTCCTCAGTGCGACTGAAAACGTCGCTAGAACCACAACAGCCGTTTTTTAGCCTGATCGCTGCTCTGCAAACAACGGCAGCTAGCAATCAACTCGGAATGACCCCCTAAGTTTCTCTAGAATCTTCTCAGGGGGTTGAACCTCTTATTTGACAGTAAGACGAGTTTTAAATATTTCTAAAACTACACGGATTAGCCAGATCAGCTGTCGGAGGTCTGGAAAAACCCGGACAAACTGATTCAGATGCCTAAGAGATTCCTATTTATCCATTTCCTTTGAGTATAACGGATAAATGGGGAAAATCACCTCGGGTGGACTCCTCTCTCCAGGCTGTCAAAAAATACGGCATTACCTGTTATGGGTGCAACTTCCTTGAAAGTTACCCGTCGGACCGGAAATTGGACACTATGCTGAAATCCATTTTTACGGCCGCAGGTGTCTCACTTAGACCAGCTTTGGAAGGACTTACAAGATAGTGTTCCGGTAGAAGTGGTAGTGATCCTAGCGGAACATATTAAGGAATCAGTTATATATTTAGGGTAGGTGGCTAGAGATATCGATCATGTGAATTCGAGGATCTCAGCATCGACTTTTGCGGCCAGAAGAGCCCTTTGGCTAAGGTTATGGCAGATAGACACACAGTCTAAGAGAGCAGCGGAAGCACTTCCGTTTACAGGTGACATTCTTTTTGGAAAAGAACTAGACACGTTAATTTTACAGGCTACGGGTGGTAAATCTACTTCTTGCCAACCCTTCCACCACCTCCAAAATGGTTTTATGCTGGAACTTCCTTTTGGTCCTTTCGTTCCACTCAACCTTTTAGAGAAGGCGGAAGAACTACACACTTCCGAGATTGAGGTCGCAGCAAGAAACCAGCCGTTTCTTGTCGTCAAGACCCAAAGTCTACAGAAAAGGCCGTGGCATGACAGTATCCCTCCCCCCCGGTGCCCAAATACGGTGGGAGCATGGCTTCGAAAATTTGAAGATGCCTGGTTCAAAATTTCCGACAGTGCATGCATTCGCAATGTCTCCCTAGGGTACAAACTAGACTTCAAAGCTTTGCCGCCAAACTAATATTTTACAACGTGTCTTCCAATTTTTCTGGACAAACGTGTAGTCCTTCAAGGTACAATACAGACCTTGGTGGAATTGGCAGTTTCAATGCCGGTACCACGGCTTCAACGAAAGAAGGGTTACTATTCCAATCATTAAATCAGTTTCTGACTTACTACCGGTTTAAAATGGAGTCGCTCAACTCTGTGATTTCGCGCCTGGAATGCAAGGAATTTATGATATCTCAGACATCAAGGATGCATATCCACATTCCGATCTGGGATCCTCGCCAAGCGTTTCACAGGTTCGCGATTCAAGAAGATAATTTTCAGTTCAGAGCCTTACCATTCGGACTGTCCACAGCACCCAGAGTATTTACCAAGGTCATGTCAGTGATGATTGCTCACCTCAGATCATTGGGAGTCACAATAATACCATACCTCCTCAAAGCTCCATCCGATCACAATCTACAGGACTATGCTCTATTAACATAGAATGTGTTGGTAGCGCACGGATGGATAATTAATTTTTGGAAATCCGACCTTCATCCGTCAAAACGTATCCAGTTTTTCGGTGTGATCTTAAACCCCAACGTACAGAGGGCCTAATTCAGAGTTGATCGCAGCAGAAAATTTGTTAGCAGTTGGGCAAAACCATGTGCACTGCAGGGGGAGCAGATGTAACGTGCAGAGAGAGTTAGATTACATACAAAAAACCACAATGTCAGAGCTACCATAAGTGCGGCATATGTGCGCACTAGATCGCAGACATTGGGGGTCATTCCGAGTTGATCGCTAGCTGCCGTTGTTCGCAGCGCAGTGATCAGGCTAAAAATCGGCATTTCTGCGCATGCGTACGGGCCGCAGTGCGCACGCGCGACATACTTTTACAAAAAACTATGCAGTTTCACACAAGGTCGAGCGATTTTTTTCTGTCGCTCTGTTGATCGGTGAGTGATTGACAGGAAGTGGGTGTTTCTGGGTGGTAACTGAGCGTTTTCCGGGAGTGTGCTAAAAAACGCAGGCGTGTCAGGTGAAAACGCAGGCGTGCCTGGGGAAACGGGGGAGTGGCTGGCCGAACGCAGGGCGTGTTTGTGACTTCAAAGCAGGAACTAAACAGACTGAAGTGATCGCAAGGAAGGAGTAGGTCTGCAGCTACTCTGAAACTGCTTGAAAAAATTTCAGCACTATTCTGCTAACCTTTCGTTCGCACTTCTGCTAAGCTTAGATACACTCCCAGAGGGCGGCGGCTTAGCGTTTGCACTGCTGCTAAAAGCAGCAAGCGAGCGATCAACTCAGAATGAGGGCCATTGCCGGCATAGCTAACTTCGTCCGAAATTGATTTGAACCCTTTGTATTGTCGTGCTGTAGGTTTATGGGCCAATATAAGTGGAGTTAGTACATAACTATTTTTTCTTCTCTAGGCCAAGGAGAAAATGAAGGAGGAGTCTTGGAACATCCATTTTTTTGAGTATGGTCGCGGGATGTGTATGTACCGAACGTCAAAGACTCGGGAACTGGTGCTAAAAGGCATTCCAGAGAATTTACGGGGAGAGCTTTGGCTCTTGTTCTCAGGTAAGTAAAATAGCTCCAGTTTCTGTATCTGAGGGAACGCATTAGGGGGTAATTCCAAGTTGATCGCAGCAGGAAATTTTTTAGCAGTTGGGCAAAACCATGTGCACTGCAGGGGGGGGCAGATATAACATGTGCAGAGAGAGATAGATTTGGGTGTGGTGAGTTCAATCTGCAATCTAAATTGCAGTGTAAAAATAAAGCAGCCAGTATTTACCCTGCACAGAAACAAAATAACCCACCCAAATCTAACTCTCTCTGCAAATGTTATATCTGCCCCCCCCTGCAGTGCACATGGTTTTGCCCAACTGCTAAAAAATTTCCTGCTGCGATCAACTTGGGATTACCCCCTCGGAACGGTGGTATGTGGCAGCATGCATTAATCTTCTGGTCAGCTGACATGAAGGAAACACGTTTGCTGTTTCCTTCTTTTGTTTTCCTGTTTAGCTGAAGCTCGGCAGGTGTTTTATTAGCTTTGTCTTTTTACTTTATCTCACCAAAAGGGCTTACCTGAAACCATGGGTTCCCCTAACTCCTATGCTTTATCATACTAAGGGTCGTATTACCTAACCGCTGCCAGTAGGATGCACAGAGCAGGGTGTCACGGAATCAGTTGGTGCTCTAAGATTTTAATCTCACAAACTCCCTAGCTTTTACAGTAATAGGTGGTAGTGGTGTTTGGCACGCAGGTCGAACAGATTGCAACATGGAAAGCGGTTGAGGGAGCTATGAGAGGTACCCCTCTGTGATGATCAAAGCTGAAGTTGTTGGGTTGACGATAGAATTGTGAATGATAAAGATGACATCAATGAAAAAGCAAACACACAAAACTTTTTGAAGCTCCAACAAGGTCCACAGTTTGCTCACGGTGGCTTTATATGGAGCCTTTATACACACAGATGTGGTGTCTTAGCCTTGGTTCTAACTCTCTCTGCACATGTTATATCTGCCCCCCCCCCCCCCTGCAGTGCACATGGTTTTGCCCAACTGCTAACAAATTTGCTGCTACAATCAACTCTGAATTAGGCTCATAGAAGGATTAAAGTAATAAACATCCCAGTTCAGTATAGATTTGGAAGATCCAGGTGCAGAAGTTTCCTGTAGGAGTTCCTCCATCACTGTGCTTACCTTAGTATTGGTTAAAGTAGGAGTTAGGAGAATATTAAGTCTTTTAATACAGACATTGTGGACAGCATAGAAGAGGAGGGTGTGGGGCAGTTTCTTTAAACTCGCTCTCTATGCTACCAAATTGAGTGGCCAGTGAGGAATTAGCCGTCACCATCCAGGAGTTATTGCATCAACATGACCACACATAGCCAGAAGTAAGCTGTTCCAGGTGCCAGGGTAGGAGCCTGGACGTGGCTGCAACTTAACCTCTTATGACAAATAGGCGTTAGTATAAAGCAATTACTGATGGTGAGAAGGAATCTCTATAACCCAAGAGTGGCAAAGTAAGCCCATCCAGTCACAGCGCTATTCTTAGTACTATTCCTGGTGGTAGTTACATCTCCAGTAAGGATTGGAAAACGACGCGCTGTATGGTGCCAGGGCATTTGCATGCACCTTATGCCTATATTTTCATATCCATCAGAACTGCATTCTTCCCTTCTTTTGTCTTAATCGTAAAAGCTCTATATGGACAGAATGAGGGTTAGCAGACAGACCAATACTGTTTCGCTTTAAAATAACAAGATGGGTTTATCCGAATATGTATACCTTGGCAGGGTGTCTGAGATTGTTGGCATACAGAGTAAAATGGTTGAAAGCCCCACGCATCCTCAGCGCCCACCCCACTAGAGTCACAGCCACGTTATGGGCAGAGAAAGCACAAGCCACGACTGAAGAAGCACACAAGACAGAATTTCCTGCACATCTTTGCAGACATTACAGATTTGATATTACAGATCAGCTGAGTACTGCAGGCTGTAGTTACCCCAACCCGGGAGTGAATGATCTGCTTGGGTACAGACTCATTAGTGTCTACTGCCCTGGAGAGAGATGGGAGGATTATTATCTGTTCATTTAATTCCATTATAGTAGTAGTAGTAGCAGTTGTAGTATTATGTTGTTTATTTTCTCATACGTCCTAGAGGATGCTGGGGACACCACAAAGACCATGGGGTATAGACTGGATCCGCAGGAGACATGGGCACTTTAAGACTTTCAAAGGGGTGTGACCTGGCTCCTCCCTCTATGCCCCTCCTCCAGACTCCAGTTTTTTTATTTTCCGGGAGAACTGCTGGCAACAGTCTCCCTACATCATGGGACTTAGGGGAGAGAAGTCAGACCTACTTCTAGTGAGTTTAAAGTCTCTGCTTCTTGGCTACAGGACACCATTAGCTCCTGAGGGTTTGGAACACTAGGTACGCCTAGGGGTTCATTCCCAGAGCCTGCCGTCACCCCCCTTGCAGAGCCAGAAGTCAGAAGACAGGTGAGTAGAAGAAGAAAAGAAGACTTCAGTGACGGCTTTGAGGTACCGCACAGCGATCGCTCTGCGCACCATGGTGATCATTCCGAGTTGTTCGCTCGGTAATTTTCTTCGCATCGCAGCGATTTTCCGCTAATTGCGCATGCGCAATGTTCGCACTGCGACTGTGCCAAGTAAATTTGCTATGCAGTTAGGTATTTTACTCACGGCATTACAAGGTTTTTTCTTCGCTCGTAATGTGATTGACAGGAAGTGGGTGTTTCTGGGCGGAAACAGGCCGTTTTATGGGAGTGTTTGAAAAAACGCTACCGTTTCTGGGAAAAACGCGGGAGTGGCTGGAGAAACGGAGGAGTGTCTGGGCGAACGCTGGGTGTGTTTGTGACGTCAAACCAGGAACGACAAGCACTGAACTGATCGCACTGGAAGAGTAAGTCTCGAGCTACTCAGAAACTGCACAGAGAAGTCTTTTCGCAATATTGCGAATCTTTCGTTCGCAATTTTGCTAAGCTAAGATTCACTCCCAGTAGGCGGCGGCTTAGCGTGTGCAATGCTGCTAAAAGCAGCTTGCGAGCGAACAACTCGGAATGAGGGCCCATGCTCCCACACACAGAAAGGAACTACAGGGCGCAGGGACGCACTGGGCAGCATAAAAACCTCGTTTTCTAGCTGGCACAGTGAAATTAGGGTGCAGGGACACTAAATTTCTTACCCCCGCCAGCGTTTTTAATTTTCAAAAGAGCGGGCTGAAGCACGCCGGGAGGGGGCGTGGCTTAGCCCTCACAGCTCTACTCAGCGCCATTTTCTCCCCGGAGCTGCAGAGACGCTGGTCCTTACTTACCACTGCTATCCAAGTAACAGGGTGCAAAACAAGGGGGGGGGGGCACAGCAGAATTGATGGAAAATTGAGTGTGTATAAAGCGCTGCAGGGTCTGAGGCAATATATATATTAGAGTTTCAGAACCGGGTCAGGCGCTGGGTTGTGAGCTGGCAAACTCCCTCTGTGTTTCTCTGACAGGCTTTACTGTGGGTCTGTCCCCCTTTTGGCCAGTGTGTCTGTGGGTGTCGGTACAGGTGTGTCGGCATGTCTGAAGCGGAGTGCTCTTCCCAGGAGGAGACTGGGTTAGGGGTACAAACGGCTGTGGAAGTGACCCTGTCGGCAACGCCGTCTCCTGATTGGGTAAATGTGTTGAATGCTTTGAATGCTAATGTGGCTCTAATTAATAAGAGATTAGATAAATCTGAGTCTCAGAACCAGGTTTGGAAAAAATCTGTGGAGGATGTGTTGTCACAAGTCCAGACCCCCCGGGGTCACATTAACGTTCTTTTGCTCAGTTAGCAGACATAGATACCGACACGGACACTGACTCCAGTGTCGACTATGGTGATACCAGATTAGACCCAAAATTGGCAAAGAGCATTCAGTACATGATTGTGGCAATAAAAGACGTGTTGCATATCACCGAGGACCCTGCGGTTCCTGATACTAGGGTCTGTGTGTATAAGGGAAAGAAACCTGAGGTAAAGTTTACTTCTTCTCATGAACTGAATACCCTTTTTGAAAAAATGTGGGAAAATCCGGATAAAAAGTTTCTGATTCCCAAAAAGATGCAAATGGTGTATCCGTTCCCCTCCGGGGATAGAGAAAAGTGGGATTCACCTCCCATTGTGGACAAGGCACTATCACGGTTGTCTAAAAAGGTGGCTCTGCCGTCTCCTGACACGGCAGCGCTTAAAGATCCTGCGGATCGTAGACAGGAAAATACGCTAAAATCCATTTACGTCACCACAGGTGCATTACTCAGACCAGCTATTGCATCTGTGTGGGTGAGTAGTGCTATCGAAAAGTGGGCAAATAACTTGTCATCTGATATTGATACCCTAGATAGGGATACCATCCTTTTAATGCTGGGTTATATCAGGGACGCCACAGCTTACCTGAAGGAAGCAGCGAGAGATATTGGCCTCTTGGGATCAAGGGCCAATGCCATGGCAGTCTCAGCTAGGAGGGCATTGTGGATTCATCAATGGAATGCTGATGCTGACTCTAAGAAAGCTATGGAGTCGTTACCGTATAAAGGTGGTGTATTGTTTGGGGAAGGTCTCGCTGATTTGGGTATCTATGGCTACCGCGGTTAAAACCTCATTTTTGCCTTATGTTCCTCCGCAGCAAAAGAAAGCTCATCACTTGCAGATGCAGTCCTTTCAGACAAACAAGTACAAAAAAGGCAGAAGTTATTCCTAACTGGCAAATTGAGGAAGAGGAAGAGGTAAAAGGTTTCCAGCCGTGGCAGGCTCCCAGGAGCAGAAGTCCTCCCCGCCTTCGGCCAAATCCACTGCATGACGCTGGGGCTCCTCTGCGGGAGTCCGCACCAGTGGGGGCACATCTACGACTCTTCAGTCAGGTCTGGATTTGTTCGGACCTGGACCCCTGGGTGTTAGGAATAGTGTCCCAGGGGTACAAACTAGAGTTTCAAGATGTTCCCCTCGACGATTTTTCAAAACGGCCTTGCCAGCTTCTCTTCCGGTCAGGGAGGTTAGTATACTATGCAATACAAAAGTTGTGTCTCAATCAGGTTATTATCAGGATTCCCCCGTCAGAACAGGGAGAAGGCTTTTATTCGAGCCTGTTTGTGGTCCCGAAGCCGGACGGCTCGATCAGACCTATTCTGAACCTAAAATCCCTCAATTGCGAACTAGGAAAATTCAGATTCAAGATGGAATCTCTCCGAGCAGTGATCTACAGTCTGGAGGAAGGGGATTTTATGGTGTCTGTCGACATAAAGGATGCCTACTTACACATTCCCATATATCCTCCGCATCAGGCTTACCTGAGGTTTGCAGTTCAGGATTGTCATTACCAATTTCAGACGTTGCCGTTTGGTCTGTCCACGGCTCCGAGGGTTTTCACCAAAGTTATGGCGGAAATTATGGTTCTCATGCGCAAGCAAGGAGTCACAATTATCCCGTACTTGGACGATCTCCTGATAAAGGCGAGATCCAAGGACCAATTGCTGCAGAGCATTACGCTCTCCCTGACAGTTCTGCAACAACATGGTTGGCTCCTAAACTTGCCAAAGTCACAGTTGAATCCGACGAAAAGACTGTCGTTTTTGGGAATGATTCTGGACACGGAATTACAGAGGGTTTTTCTTCCAGAAGAGAAAGCTATAGAAATTCAGAGTCTGGTCAAACAAATTTTGAAGCCAGCAAGAGTGTCTATCCATCAGTGCACTCGATTGCTGGGGAAGATGGTGGCGGCCTACGAGGCCATTCAGTTTGGCAGGTTCCATGCCAGAGTGTTTCAGTGGGATCTGTTGGACAAGTGGTCCGGATCTCATCTGCACATGCACCGGAAAATAATACTGTCCTCCAGGACCAGAATCTCACTCCTGTGGTGGCTGCACAGCTCTCACCTCCTAGAGGGTCGCAGGTTTGGGATCCAGGACTGGATCCTAGTGACCACGGATGCGAGTCTCCGAGGCTGGGGTGCAGTCACACAGGGGGAAACCTTCCAGGGAAAATGGTCAAGCCAGGAAGTTTCTCTACACATAAATGTGTTGGGAGTTACGGGCCATTTACAACGGCCTCCTTCAGGCGAAACGTCTTCTTCGCAACCTGCCCGTCCTGATCCAGTCGGACAATATAACAGCGGTAGCACAAATAAACCGCCAGGGCGAAACAAAGAGAAGAGCGGCGATGGCAGAGTCCACAAAAGTTCTCCGCTGGGCGGAAAAGCATACAAGCGCGCTGTCTTCATTCCAGGAGTGGACAACTGGGAAGCAGACTTCCTCAGCAGACACGATCTCCATCCGGGAGAGTGGAGTCTTCAGCAAGAGGTCTTCTCAGAAGTGACAAGTCTTTGGGGGATTCCTCAAATAGATATGATGGCGTCTCGCCTCAACAAGAAATTTCAGAGATATTGTTCCAGGTCGAGAGACCCTCAAGCAATAGCAGTGGACGCCCTAGTGACACCATGGGTGTTTCAGTCGGTGTACGTGTTCCCTCAGCTTCCAGTCATTCCAAAGGTGCTAAAGATCATAAGAAGAACAAAGGTTCAGGCGATCCTCATTGTTCCGGACTGGCCAAGAAGGGCTTGGTATCCAGATCTTCAGGAATTGCTCATAGGAGATCCCTGGCCTCTTCCTCTACGAGAGGATCTGTTACAGCAGGGGCCGTGCGTGTATCAAGACTTACTGCGGCTACGTTTGACGGCTTGGCGGTTGAGTGTTGGATCCTAGCCCGAAAGGGTATTCCCAGTGAAGTAATTCCCACACTTCTCCAGGCTAGAAAAGAAGTAACGGCGAAACATTACCACCGTATTTGGAGAAAATATGTGTCTTGGTGTGAGTCCAAGAAAGCTCCTGCGGAAGAATTTCAGCTAGGCCGTTTTCTCCATTTTCTACAAGCAGGTGTGGATGCGGACCTAAAGTTAGGCTCAATTAAAGTACAAATTTCGGCCTTGTCAATTTTCTTTCAAAAAGAATTGGCCTCCCTTTCAGAAGTTCAGACTTTCGTGAAAGGCGTGCTGCACATCCAACCTCCATTTGTGTCCCCAGTGGCACCATGGGATCTTAATGTGGTATTGCAGTTCCTTCAATCAACTTGGTTTGAACCTTTGCAGAAGATAGAGTTGAAATTTCTCACTTGGAAAGTGGTCATGCTATTAGCCTTAGCATCCGCAAGGCGGGTGTCTGAATTAGCGGCCTTGTCTCACAAGAGCCCGTATTTAATCTCCCATGAAGATAGAGCAGAGTTGAGGACTCGTCAACAATTTCTGCCAAAGGTGGTGTCATCATTCCACATCAACCAACCTATTGTGGTGCCGGTGGCTACTGACGCCTTCGCTGAGTCAAAATCTTTAGATGTGGTTAGGGCTTTAAAGATTTATGTCGCCAGGACGGCTCATCTGAGGAAAACAGACGCTCTGTTTGTCCTCTATGCTCCCAACAAGATTGGGGCTCCTACTTCCAAGCAGACTATTGCACGCTGGATCTGTACTACGATTCGGCATGCTCATTCTATGGCTGGATTGCCGTTACCGAAATCAGTGAAGGCCCACTCTACCAGAAAGGTGGGCTCATCCTGGGTCTCAGCATTGCAACTCTGCCGAGCAGCTACTTGGTCGGGTTCAAACACTTTTGCGAAGTTTTACAAGTTTGATACCCTGGCTGATGAGGACCTCATGTTTGGTCAATCGGTGCTGCAGAGTCATCCGCACTCTCCCGCCCGTTCTGGAGCTTTGGTATAAACCCCATGGTCTTTTTGGTGTCCCCAGCAACCTCTAGGACGTATGAGAAAATAGGATTTTAATACCTACCGGTAAATCCTTTTCTCTTAGTCCGTAGAGGATGCTGGGCGCCCGTCCCAGTGCGGACTTTATCTGCAATTTTTAGTTATTAGTTCTGTTTACACAGGGGTTGTGCTATGATTATAGTCAGCCTGTTGCTGATGTTGTTCATGCCGTTGACTGGAGTTTTTGTTAATTGCCATGTTGTATGGCGTGTTTGAGGTGTGAGCTGGTATGGGTCCCACCTTAGTTATCATTAAATCCTTTTCCTCGGAATGTCCGTCTCCCTGGGCACAGTTCCTATAACTGGAGTCTGGAGGAGGGGCATAGAGGGAGTAGCCAGTTCACCCCCCTTTTTCATAGTCTTAAAGTGCCCATGTCTCCTGAAGATCCCGTCTATACCCCATGGTTTTTTTGGTGTCTCCAGCATCCTCTACGGACTAAGAGAAAAGGATTTACCGGTAGGTATTAAAATCCTATTTTTTATGTTACGTCCTTGGGGATACTGGGAATCCATTTAGTACCATGGGGTATAGACGGGGTCCACTAGGAGCCTCGGGCAATTTAAGAATTTGACAGTGTGGGCTGGCTCCTCCGTCTATGCCCCTCCTACCTGACTCAGTTTAGAAAATGTGCCCGGAGGAGCCGGTCACGTCGCTTTAAGCTCCTGAAGAGTTTTCTGCATTTATTTTATCTGTTTGTTATTTTCAGGCAGGAATGGATGGCACCAGCCTGCCTGCTGCATGGGACTTAGGGGGGGAACGGACCATCCTCTTGAAGGGTTAATGGTTCCGTTCCCCACTGACAGGACACTAGCTCCTGAAGGAACTATTCGCAAGCCCCACCACGGCGAGCATACATTCCCGCAGCTTGCCGCCACCCTTAACAGAGCCAGAAGAAAGAAGAGTGGTGAGTACTAATCAGGCATCCCCGTTAGTGGGTCGCCGACCATTATGGCGGCATGAGGGTACGGAGATGCACGGCTTCTACATGGGGCGGCTGGGTCTACAGACTCAGTACGCAATGCAGACGCACATCTTCTGAGGGAGCGAACTGAGTCTCAGTACACTATATGTGTGCACAGTGCCCAGACTGGCATTACATTCTTAAAAGGGGCCTGACTCCATTTTAGGCACAAAATTACCTCAGCCAATATAAAAAAGAGCGAGAAGACCGCGCGCCTTTGAAGGGGCGGGACTTCACTATGAGCAGATCCAGCAGCTCACCAGCGCCATTTTCCCTCTGCAGTGGACACAGACGCTGACTGACAGGGACGCGCAGCTCCTCCGGAGAGACCCCAGATTACCTCAGCGATATCCAGGGGGTCATAGCATGGGGGGAGCAATTATTAGTGAACGAAGGCCCTCATTCCGAGTTGTTCGCTCGCTAGCTGCTTTAAGCAGCAATGCAAACGCTAGGCCGCCCGCCCTCTGAGAGTGTATCTTAGCTTAGCAGAAGTGCGAACAAAAGATTAGCAGAACTGCACAGGATAAATTTCATGCCGTTTCTGAGTAGCTCCAGACCTACTTCTATCTTACGATGACTGCAGTCTGTTTAGTTCCTGGTTTGACGTACAAAAACGCCCTGCGTTCGGCCAGTCACTCCCCCGTTTCTCCAGCCACTCCTGCGTTTTTACCTGGCACGCCTGCGTTTTTTAGCACACTCCTTGAGAATGCTGAGTTGCCGCCCAGAAACACCCACTTCCTGTCAATCATACTACGAACACTCGAGCGACTGAAAAACGTTGCTTGAGCTTGGGTAAAACGACAAAGTTTTGTGTGAAAGTACTTAGCGCATGCGCGCTGCGTACCATGCATATGCGCAGATTTGCCGCTTTTTCAGTTGAGCGCTGCGAAAAAAAGCAGCGAGCGATCAACTCGGAATGACCACCCTAGTCTCCAATCTAGGTACTTAGTCTGCGACCCGGCTAAACTTGGCATTAGCGGTAAGGGCGGTGTGTGCTGGCTCCATAATATCTCTATGTCTCCCTGGAAGGGCTCTTGTGGGTTAATTGTGCATTTAACCTCTTCCTGTGTGTGTGTGTGTGTGTGTGTGTGTGGTCACTGTCACAGCATGTCAGGAAAAGAGTGTGTTTCATGTAAGGCACAGTTTTCCTCTTCTCCAGGGTGTTCACTACTGTGTACTCAGTGCAGTGTACCTTCCCATGCTAGCAGGGCAGAGCCAGCTTGGCTGGACGCCATTAAGAGAATGGTTTGCAATATGTCTACTGAATTGTCCCGCAATGAGCAAGAGACGCAATACTTAAGACAATCGGTGACTGAGTTTATGAAAAGAGACTCGTACCCAAACCAGCATCTCAGTCCCCTGCCATTTGTCCGCAAAAACGTACTTTGGCCCATATTCTGTTGTCTGACTCTGATGATGAAGGGTCAGACATGGAGGGGGGGGAGGGGGACTCAGAGGTGGGGGAGGCTACTCTGTCACAGGGAAAAAAGGCTCTCATAGAGGCTATCAGAGAAGTTCTGCTTAGCCTGATAAGGTGACAGAGGAGACTGAGGAATCATATTTTAATATAAAAAATAAATCCTTAGCCACTTTTCCTGTGTCAAAGGAACTAAATACCTTGTTTGAAGAACCATTGGTTAATCCTGACAGGAAATTTCCAATCCCAAAAAGGTTGCTATCATCTTTTCCTTTTCCACCTGAGGATAGGAAAAAATTGGAAAATCCACCGATAGTGGATGCATCTGTATCCAGGCTGTCACGAAAAATTGTATTGCCTGTCCCGGGTGCAGCCTTCCTAAAAGACACGGCTGATCGTAGAATTGAGACTACACTCAAAACCTTGTATACAGCTGCTGGGGTGGCCCAGAGACCCACTATAGCATGTGGGTGGATTACTAAGGCCATCGCCAAATGGTCGGGTAACCTAATTGAGGGGTTAGATACCTTGCCTCAGGGGGAGATTATTTTACTCCTGCAACATATACAGGACTCTGCGAACTTTATGGTGGAAGACATAAAAGAAATAGGCTTACTTAATGCACGCACCACAGCTATGGCAGTGTCAGCATGCAGGGGCTTATGGCTACGCCAATGGACTGCTGAAGCAGAGTCCAAGAAAGGTGTGGAAGGCCTACCCTTCACAGGAGAGGTCTTATTTGGAGATGAACTAGACAAATGGATCTCCAAAGCTACTGCAGGTAAGTCCACATATCTTCGTTCTGCAGCTCCCCCAGCCAGGAAGGCCTACTCAGGACCTAATCTACAGTCCTTTCGGACTGCCAAGTTTAAGAGCAAAGCCAAAGGTTCTTCTACAGCAACCAGAGGCGCAAGAGGTAAACCACGCAAACCAGCAACTGCCGGTTCGCAGGAACAGAGAGCTCAAGCCCTGCTTCCTCAAAGCCCTCAGCATGACGGTGGACCGCGATGCCTGGAAGACTGGCGGGTGGGAGCCCGTCTAAAAATTTTCAGTCACATCTGGACAGGTTCGTGCCAGGATCCCTGGGTCATAGATCTTATTTCCCAGGGCTACAGACTGGAGTTTCAGGAGCTCCCACCTCACATATTCTTCAAATCAGGCTTACCAGTTTCGCAGTAGGCAAGTATAACCTTACAGGACGCCATTCAAAAACTGGTACAGACTCAGGTCATTGTTCCAGTTCCACCTAATCTGCAAAACAAGGTATTATTCCACCTTGTTTGTAGTACTGAAACCGGACGGTTCGGTATGACCGATTTTGAACCTCAAGTCGTTGAACCCGTATTTACGAGTGTTCATATTCAAAATGGAGTCTCTGAGAGCGGTGATCTCAGATCTGAAGGAGCAGGGGGAATTCTTATTGTCTCTGGATATCAAAGTTGCGTACCTTCACATTCCGATCTGGCCGCCTCATCAGGCTTATCTACGGTTTGCACTGCAGGACTGTCTCTACCAGTTCCAGGCCCTGCCATTTGGTCTCTCCACGGCACCGAGAGTGTTCACCAAAGTGATGGCAGAGATGATGTTTCTACTCCGCAAACAGGGAGTGAATATAGTGTGTCATTCCGAGTTGATCGCTCGCTAGCTATTTTTTGCAGCGCTGCGATCAGATAGTCGCCGCCTATGGGGGAGTGTATTTTCGCTTTGCAAGTGTACGAACGCTTGTGCAGCTGAGCAGTACTAAAACAGTTTGTGCAGTTTCTGAGTAGGTGTGAACTTACTCAGCCGCTGCGATCACTTCAGCCTGTCCCGTCCCGGAATTGACGTCAGACACCCGCCCTGCAAACGCTTGGATACGCCTGCGTTTTTTCAACCACTCCCTGAAAACAGTCGGTTGACACCCATAGACTCCTTCCTGTCAATCTTCTTGCGATCGGCTGTGCGAATGGATTTTTCGTTAAATCCATCGCCCAGCACCAATCCGCTTAGTACTCGTACGACGCGCCTGCGCATTGCGGTGCATGCACAGTTTTGCCGAGTTTTGACCTGATCGCTGCGCTGAAAAAAATAGCGTGCGATCAGGTCGGAATGACCCCCATAATTCCGTACCTGGACGATCTTCTGATAAAGGCACGGGGAGCAGTTGTTGGACAGCATTGTGCGCTCAACCAGACTACTCCTGGATCACGGAAGGATTCTGAACTTACCAAAATCTCACCTGGAACCGATGCAGAGGCTTCCTTTTCTGGGAATGATACTGGACACAGAGTCTCAGAGAGTGTTCCTTCACTTGAGAAGGCTATGGTAATCCAGTCGATGGTTTAGGCTGTTCTGAAGCCGACCTGGATCTCGGTGCATCTGTGCATTCGCATTCTGGGGGAAATTGTGGCCTCTTACGAGGCGCTTCAGTATGGAAGGTATCATGCGAGGATCTGTCTGTCTCCAAGAGCCAGAATCTCCCTTCTGTGGCGGCTACAGACTTCTCACCTCGCCGAGGGTTGGAGGTTTGGGATTCAGAATTGGATTCTGCTAACCACAGACGCAAGCCTCAGAGGTTGAGGAGCAGTCACCCAGGGGGTGCAGTTCAAGGAAGATGGTCAAGTAGGGCAAGTTGTCCTTCCAGTAAACATCTTGGAACTCAGGGTGATCTACAACGCCCTTCTGCGGGCCTCATCTGTACTTTGGAATCAGGCCATTCAAGTCCAGTCAGATAATGTGACGGCGGTAACGTACATAAACCGACAGGGCGGAACGAAAAGTAAAGCAGCAATATCAGAGGTGTCAAGAATTCTCCTCTGGGCAGAAAAACACGCTGCGGCGTTGTTAGCGGTCTTCATTCTGGGAGTAGACAACAGGAAAGCAGACTTCCTCAGCAGACACGACCTACACCCGGGGGAGTGGGGCCTCCATCCAGTGGTGTGCCGGTGGTTGACACGTCGGTGGGGTTATCCACAGATTGACATGATGGCTTCTTGACTCAACAAGAAGCTTAAGCAGTATTTTTCCTATTCGAGAGACCCACAAGCAGTAGCTTTAGACGCTCTGACAACTCCGTGGGTCTACCAGCTCGTGTACGTGTTTCCTCCACTTCCTCTGATCCCAAGAATTCTAAAGAGAATAAAAAGGGAAAAGTTTCAAGCAATCCTCATTGCTCCGGACTGGCCTCGAAGGGCCTGGTACGCGGATCTTCTCGAGGTGCTAATCATAGATCCGTGGCCTCTACCTCTTCGCGAGGATCTTCTGCAACAGGTCCCGTTCGTCTATCAAGACTTACCGCGGCTACATTTAACGGCATGGAAGTTGAACGGCTGATTCTAGCCAGGAGAGGGATTCATGACAGGATCATCCCGACTATGATCCAAGCCAGAAAGGGGGTAACGTCTAAACATTATCACCGTATATGGAAGAAGTATGTCTCTTGGTGTGAGAGCAGACAATGGGGGTAATTCTGAGTTGATCGCAGCAGGAACTTTGTTAGCAGTTGGCAAAACCATGTGCACTGCAGGGGGGGCAGATAGAACGTGCAGAGAGAGTTAGATTTGGGTGGGTTGTTTTGTTTCTGTGTAGTGTAAATACTGGCTGCTTTATTTTTACACTGCAATTTAGATTGCAGATTGAACACACCACACCCAAATCTAACTCTCTCTGCACGTTATATCTGCCTCCCCTGCAGTACACATGGTTTTGCCCAACTGCTAACGAAGTTCCTGCTGCGATCAGCTCAGAATTACCCCCCAATATTCTGCTGTGGAATTTCAACTGGGACGTCTCCTGCTTTTTTTGTAGTCAGAAGTGGATGTGGGCTTACGTCTAGGTTCCATTAAAGTCCAGATTTCGGCTTTATTTACTTTCAGAAACAATTGCCTTCTTTTCCTGAGGTCCAGACGTTCTTGAAAGGTGTTCTGCACATCCAGCCTCCCTTTGTGCCTCCCACGACTCCTTGGGATCTCAATTTGGTGCTGCAGTTCCTCCAATCGGACTGGTTTGTACCGTTACAGGAGGTTGATGTACCTTGCATGGAAGACCGTCACACTGTGTGCCTTGGCTTCAGCAAGACGTGTGTCGGAGATAGGGGCGTTGTCTCACAAGAGTGCCTACTTAATTTTCCTTGAGGACAGAGCTGAACTCAGAACTCATCAGCAATTCTTCCTAAAGTGGTGTCCGCGTTTCACATCAACCAACCTATTGTGGTTCCAGCTGTTACGGACACCTCTGCTACTTCAAAGTCTTTGGATGTTGTGAGGGCTTTGAAGGTGTATGTAAAGAGAACAGCTCGTCACAGGAAATCAGACTCGCTGTTCGTTCTCTCTGATCCCAATAAGATTGGGTGTCCTGCTTCAAAGCAGTCTATTGCTCGTTGGATCAGGCTCACTATCCAGCATGCTTATTCCAAGGCAAGATTGCCGATTCCAAAATCTGTACAGGCCCACTCTACTAGGTTGGTGGGTTCTTCTTGGGCCGCTGCCCGGGGTGTCTCGGCTTTACAGCTCTGCCGAGCAGCTACTCAGTGAGGTTCGAACACGTTTGCAAAGTTTTACAAGTTTGATACTTTGGCTGATGAGGACCTTCAATTTGGTCGATCAGTTCTGCGGAACCTCAGCACTCTCCCACCCGGTTTGGGAGCTTTGGTACTTCCCCATGGTACTAAATGGATTCCCAGTATCCCCAAGGACGTAAGAGTAAATAGGATTGTAATTACCTACCGGTAAAACCTTTTCTTGTAGTCCATAGAGGATACTGGGCGCCCGCCCGGCGCTTCGTTCTTCCTGCATTGTTACTTGGTTTCAGTATTCTGGTTGGTTCAGCTGTTGCTGTTCCTGGTTTCAAGTTTGGTTAGCATGGCTTTCCTCTTGTTTTGTGTGTGCTGGTTTGTAATCTCAACTCTTTTCTTATCTATCCTTCTCTCAAGGTATGTCCGTCTCCTCGGGCACAGTTCCTAGACTGAGTCTGGAAGGAGGGGCATAGAGGGAGGAGCCAGCACACACTATCAAATTCTTAAAGTGCCCAAGGCTCCTAGTGGACCCGTCTATACCCCATGGTACTAAATGGATTCCCAGTATCCCCTATGGACTACGAGAAAAGGATTTACCGATAGGTAATTCAAATCCTATTTTTGTTATTTTATGTTGAGGAAGTTTATGTCTAGCTTTGCTCACCCCAGACTTAACCCATTAGTGTCTACTGCCATGGATAGAATCAAGAAAAAGAAATGAATAGATAATAATTCTCCTATTTCTAAATCTATATGCTAATTATTATTATTATTATTATTATTAGCTATTTTTTTAAGAAAGTGTTTTGTTTCTTTAGGCGCATCAAATGAGATGGCGACACACCCCGGCTACTACACTGACCTTGTGGAGAAGTCCACAGGAAAATGCAACCTTGCGACAGACGAGATAGAGCGTGACCTCCACCGTTCCATGCCGGAACACCCCGCTTTCCAGAATGAGCTAGGCATAGCGGCCCTGCGCCGCGTACTCACAGCATATGCTTTCCGTAACCCCAACATCGGATACTGCCAGGTAGCACTGTAATTACCGTTCCTATGCTATGAGATAGCTATGTGATGTGCTGTAGGAACAACACTGGGCACATTCTAAGCTCTGTCATTTTTACTTTATTTGCTTGTCTGCAGCTGTTCAGCTCTCACTTCCCACTCTCCAGCTCTCACTGCCAATACAACATAATCCATTATTTAGTATTGTGTGCACACAACAGTATTTTATGGCGCAGTTATATTTTCAGGTACAGTTCCTCAATCATGTTTTCCTTTTGTAGGCCATGAATATAGTGACCTCTGTTCTCCTGCTGTACTGCAATGAGGAGGAAGCATTCTGGCTGCTGGTCTCTCTGTGTGAGCGGATGCTGCCAGATTATTATAACACCCGGGTAGTGGGTAAGTCAGCAGTAATCAGCATCAAGTCTGTCAGACTTGCACGTACATTTCCCTTTCCTCTTATTACTTATTACCTATTTTATACTGAGTATTGATCATCTACGTTGCTAGTAAGATGAGGCCACGGAGCTCATTACAGGAGATCTCCATATCTGGGGTGCATTTAAATAAACTAGTTCAAAGATGAAAAGTTCTGTAACTCATTTAAACCAAGTTGATGATTGCTTTTTTTCCCCAACTTTACAAGAATGAGAAGATCTGATTGGTATATTTTACAGCACATTTCAAATGTCCCCATTATTTCCACAATAAACCCTTTTCCCGTTCACTGTGGGATAACGCTTGCCATCTGACAAGCAGACCGGTTATCTGGCAATGCCATACACTCTCAGATAATTGGTCTGGCTCTCTGTCTGATGGGGAATATATACACTGTCAGATCTGAGCACAAATCTGTGGAGCATGTGGGAAGATTTCTCATTGCCCAAAAGTGCAATAATTGCTGCTCACTCATGCCTTTACACTGTCCAATTATTGGCCTGATCATATGATAAGCACACACTGTATGGCTGCCTATAGTAGTAGAACTTGAGGGTATCTAATTCCTAGATTTTATTTCAAGGGTTTATTTCCTGTGTTGTGTGCTAAGCTCCACCCCTGAATCTGATTGGTCTGCAGCCCACCATGCTCTCCAGCATGGATGGCCATCCATGGATGCAACCAATCAATGGTTTCATGACATTGATGTTAATGACCGATAATTATCCCAGTGATCGCCATCCCTAAAAGAGAACATTGAACGGTTGTCAGTTCAGTTGACTGGACACCTGAACTGGAATCTTCTACAGATTTATTGCAGAGCTCTCTGTGTCCTGAGTTTACTTTGCCAATTCTGTAACAGGCACTATTCTCAGGATGCCGCTCGTAGGGGTAAATCTCCCCCTAACAATAAGAGGCCTATGTTCTATGCACAGAGGGAGCTATAACTTGAAGTAAAAGAGGTGATATGTTCTTATATAGTCCATCCTTGTGGTGGCAGGGTCTATATCCATTGTCTTGTGATCTACACTAGAATATGATTGAACAGTAAGCACAAAAATCTTGTTTTAGCTATCTGCTGAATTAACTGGCATGCGTATTGTGCTACAGATAATGTGTGTGTAATTTAGTTGTGGTGCCAATAAAACGCATGACAAATTCATCTAAAAATAATGCACCGTTATTTATAAAATGTCCCTAGCTACTAATAACCTAGTAACTTGTGTCTCTTGGGTGTCCAGGAGCCTTGGTGGACCAGGGTGTGTTTGAGGATCTGACCCGTGAATACCTAGCTGAGCTATCTGAGAAGATGCAAGAACTGGGAGTCATCTCTACCATCTCCCTCTCCTGGTTCCTCACCCTGTTCCTCAGTGTCATGCCTTTTGAGAGTGCGGTGGTGGTGGTAGACTGCTTTTTCTATGAGGGCATCAAGCTGATTCTACAGTTGTCCTTGGCTGTCCTAGAGGCCAACATGGAAAGCCTGCTAAACTCCAGTGATGAAGGGGAAGCCATGACTATACTAGGAAGGTAAAGATTACAAAGCAATGGTGGTCATTCCGAGTTGTTCGCTCGCAAGCTGCTTTTAGCAGCATTGCACACGCTAAGCCGCCGCCTACTGGGAGTGAATCTTAGCTTAGCAAAATTGCGAACGAAAGATTCTCAAAATTGCGAATAGAAATTTTTTAGCAGTTTCTGAGTAGCTCTGGACTTACTCTGCCACTGCGATCAGTTCAGTCAGTTTCGTTCCTGGTTTGACGTCACAAACACACCCAGCGTTCGCCCAGACACTCCCCCGTTTCTCCAGCCACTCCCGCGTTTTTTCCAGAAACGGCAGCGTTTTTTCACACACTCCCATAAAACGGCCAGTTTCCGCCCAGAAACACCCACTTCCTGTCAATCACACAATGATCACCAGAACGAAGAAAAAACCTCGTAATGCCGTGAGTAAAATACCAAACTTCTTAGCAAATTTACTTGGCGCAGTCGCAGTGCGAACATTGCGCATGCGCAATTAGCGGAAAATCGCTGCGAAGCGAACAACTCGGAATGAGGGCCAATGTGCATTACTTTGTTTATTTACATCAAAATGTACATGGTTATGTCAGTAAATGTACAATGTTCCTGAGGCCTTAACAGAGGTGCAGATGTGTACTCATACAACTTTTCTGCAGTCACGCCAAACAGCCCCTTTTGGCATGCCAGGTCACGTGAGAACATCCTATATCAAATTAATCAGTACAGTCTGCTGGTGCATCCTAGTCATATTGCGTTGCGATTAAGATGCATTTTTTGGAGAAAAAAAAAGATGGCCAACAATAGCACAGTGCCTGTCGGCTCACTCGCACCAGGCATCTGGTGCTGCATGGGGTATTGAGGCTAGATGTACGAGGATTCATCGTGCTTCCTCAGCAATGTAATGCCTCAATACAAAGTTCCTTGCTATGGGTTTTTTATGTTTGTTGTTCTATCCTTTGAAGCTTTGCATCTTAATGGCCACTTGTTCAGTTGCATGGAGTCTGGGGGCCTGATTCTGAGCGGCATATAATGCCAATGTTCACGAAGAGCTTTGAAAGGCCTTTCAAAGCTTCAGCGAAGTGCGCATTGGCGTTCTCTCTGTGTGCCGCAGTGTCAATAGGCATATGAAAATGTTTATAATAGAGCGATTGTTTTGCTACTGTACGTGCATGAAAATCCCTATACATTGTTTACAGTGCCTGCGTCCCATGGTGTGTCCGCACAGAGTGGCCATTGTGATTGAGACGCACGGTCTAGGAAATGTATTAGAAATGTTCTCGGCGGCGACTGGTGGGTGGGTGTTCAGACGCATGAACATGATTTCGATTTATAGGCTAGTTATGGGAGTGATGGAGGCGTGTTGCTGAACTCGTGAATTCAGACGCTTAATCGCTCACATTGGAAGCCATACTCTGGCTGAAGCTAGCATAGGGATGGTGTACGTTTAGGTGGTACCAAGTGGTATTACAGCGTCTGAAGGCCGGATTCAAATGATATCGCACCCGCTATCTCCCATCTAAAGTGACGGGACATAGTGGGGCGATATTCAAATGTTCCCCGTTTTCTCTGACGTCCTAGTGGATGCTGGGAACTCCGTAAGGACCATGGGGAATAGCGGCTCCGCAGGAGACTGGGCACAAAAGTAAAGCTTTAGGACTACCTGGTGTGCACTGGCTCCTCCCCCTATGACCCTCCTCCAAGCCTCAGTTAGATTTTTGTGCCCGGCCGAGAAGGGTGCACACTAGGGGCTCTCCTGAGCTTCTTAGTGAAAGTTTAGTTTTAGGTTTTTTATTTTCAGTGAGACCTGCTGGCAACAGGCTCACTGCATCGAGGGACTAAGGGGAGAAGAAGCGAACCTGCCTGCTTGCAGCCAGCTTGGGCTTCTTAGGCTACTGGACACCATTAGCTCCAGAGGGACCGAACACAGGCCCAGCCTCGGAGCTCGGTCCCAGAGCCGCGCCGCCGGCCCCCTTACAGAGCCAGAAGCAAGAAGAGGTCCGGAAAATCGGCGGCAGAAGACATCAGTCTTCACCAAGGTAGCGCACAGCACTGCAGCTGTGCGCCATTGCTCCTCATACACACCTCACACTGCAGTCACTGAGGGTGCAGGGCGCTGGGGGGGGGGGCGCCCTGAGCAGCAATAAAAACACCTTGGCTGGCAAACATACATCACATATAACCCCCAGGGCTATATGGATGTATTTTAACCCCTGCCAGAATCCATAAAAATGCGAGAGAAAACTCAGCGAAAAAGGGGCGGAGCCTATCTCCTCAGCACACTGGCGCCATTTTCCCTCACAGCTCCGTTGGAGGGAAGCTCCCTGGCTCTCCCCTGCAGTTACTACACTACAGAAAGGGGTTAAAAAAGAGAGGGGGGCACTAATTAGGCGCAGTATTAATAAAACAGCAGCTATAAGGGGAAAAACACTTCTATAAGGTTATCCCTGTATATATATAGCGCTCTGGTGTGTGCTGGCATACTCTCCCTCTGTCTCCCCAAAGGGCTAGTGGGGTCCTGTCCTCTATCAGAGCATTCCCTGTGTGTGTGCTGTGTGTCGGTACGATTGTGTCGACATGTATGAGGAGGAAAATGGTGTGGAGGCGGAGCAATTGCCTGTAATGGAGATGTCACCCCCTAGGGAGTCGACACCTGAGTGGCTGAGCTTATGGAAGGAATTACGTGACAGTGTCAGCTCTTTACAAAAGATTGATGACATGAGACAGCCGGCTACTCAGCCTGTGCCTGTCCAGGTGTCTCAAAAGCCATCAGGGGCTCTAAAACGCCCGTTACCTCAGATGGCAGATACAGACGCCGACACGGATACTGACTCCAGTGTCGACGATTAAGAGACGAATGTGACTTCCAGTAGGGCCACACGTTACATGATTGAGGCTATGGAAAATGTTTTACATATTTCTGATAATACCAGTACCACTAAAAAGGGTATTATGTTGGGTGAGAAAAAACTGCCTGTAGTTTTTCCTGCATCTGAGGAATTAAATGAAGTGTGTGATGATGCGTGGGTTTCCCCCGATAAAAACTGTTAATTCCTAAAAAGTTATTAGCATCATACCCCTTCCCGCCAGAGGATAGGGCACGTTGGGAAACACCCCCTAGGGTGGATAAAGCGCTCACACGCTTGTCTAAACAGGTGGCACTACCGTCCCCGGATACGGCCGCCCTTAAGGAACCTGCTGACAGAAAGCAGGAAAATATCCTAAAATGTATATACACTCACACGGGTGTGATACTGCGACCAGCAATCGCCTCAGCCTGGATGTGCAGTGCTGGGGTGGCTTGGTCAGATTCCCTGACTGACAATATTGATACCCTAGATAGGGACAGTATATTACTGACTATAGAGCATTTGAAAGATGCATTTCTATATATGCGTGATGCACAGAGGGATATTTGCCGACTGGCATCAAGAGTAAGTGCGCTGTCCATGTCTGCCAGAAGAGGGTTATGGACAAGACAGTGGTCAGGTGATGCTGCTTCTAAAAGGCATATGGAAGTATTGCCTTATAAAGGGGAGGAGTTATTTGGGGTAGGTCTATCAGACCTGGTGTCCACGGCAACTGCTGGGAAATCCACATTTTTACCCCAGGTAGCCTCTCAACATAAGAAGACGCCGTATTATCAGGCGCAGTCCTTTCGGCCCTATAAGGGCAAGCGGGCAAAAGGCTCCTCATTTCTGCCCCGGGGCAGAGGGAAAGGAAAAAGGCTGCAGCAAATCAGCCAGTTCCCAGGAACAGAAGCCCTCTCCCGTTTTCTGCCAAGTCCTCAGCATGACGCTGGGGCTTTACAAGCGGACTCAGGCACTCCCCCTCGCCGTTTCCTAAAGTCTGCTTTAATGACGTCTCCCTCCGACAGGGAGGCGGTATTGGAAGCCATTCACAAGCTGTATTCCCAGCAGGTGATAATCAAGGTACCCCTCCTGCAACAAGGAAAGGGGTATTATTCCACGCTGTTTGTGGTACCGAAGCCGGACGGCTCGGTGAGACCTATTTTAAATCTGAAATCCTTGAACACTTACATACACAGGTTCAAATTCAAGATGGAGTCACTCAGAGCGGTGATTGCGAACTCGGAAGAAGGGGATTATATGGTGTCTTTGGACATCAAGGATGCTTACCTACATGTCCCAATTTACCCTTCTCACCAAGGGTACCTCAGGTTTTTGGTACAGAACTGTCACTATCAGTTTCAGACGCTGCCGTTTGGTTTGTCCACGGCACCCCGGGTCCTTACCAAGGTAATGGCCGAAATGATGATACTCCTTCGAAGGAAGGGAGTTTTAGTTTTCCCGTACTTGGACGATCTCCTGATAAGGGCAAGATCCAGGGAACAATTGGTAGTCGGGGTAGCACTATCTCAAGTAGTGTTGCGGCAGCACGATTGGATTCTCAATAGTCCAAAATCGCAGCTGATCCCGACGTCTTCTATTCCTAGGGATGATCCTGGACACAGTCCAGAAAAAGGTGTTTCTCCCGGAGGAGAAAGCCAGGGAGTTATCCGAACTAGTCAGAAACCTCCTAAAGCCAGGCCAAGTGTCAGTACATCAATGCACAAGGGTCCTGGGAAAAATGGTGGCTTCCTACGAAGCAATCCCATTCGGCAGATTCCACGCAAGAACTTCCCAATGGGACCTGCTGGACAAATGGTCCGGATCGCATCTTCAGATGCATCAGCGGATAACCCTGTCACCAAAGACAAGGGTGTCTCTCCTGTGGTGGTTGCAGAGTGCTCATCTTCTAGAGGGCCGCAGATTCGGCATTCAGGACTGGGTCCTGGTGACCACGGATGCCAGCCTGCGAGGCTGGGGAGCAGTCACACAGGGAAGAAATTTCCAGGGCTTGTGGTCAAGCCTGGAGACATCACTTCACATAAATATCCTGGAGCTGAGGGCCATTTACAATGCCCTAAGCCAAGCAAAACCTCTGCTTCAAGGTCAGCCGATGCTGATCCAGTCGGACAACATCACGACAATCGCCCACGTGAACAGACAGGGCGGCACAAGAAGCAGGAGGGCAATGGCAGAAGCTGCAAGGATTCTTCGCTGGGCGGAAAATCATGTGATAGCACTGTCAGCAGTGTTCATTCCGGGAGTGGACAACTGGGAAGCAGACTTCCTCAGCAGGCACGACCTCCACCCGGGAGAGTGGAGACTTCACCCAGAAGTCTTCCACATGATTGTAAACCGTTGGAAAGAACCAAAGGTGGACATGATGGCGTCCCGCCTCAACAAAAAATTGGACAGGTATTGCGCCAGGTCAAGGGACCCTCAGGCAATAGCTGTGGACGCTCTGGTAACACCATGGGTGTACCAGTCAGTGTATGTGTTCCCTCCTCTGCCTCTCATACCCAAGGTACTGAGAATTATAAGACGGAGAGGAGTAAGAACTATACTCGTGGCTCCGGATTGGCCAAGAAGGACTTGGTACCCGGAACTTCAAGAGATGCTCACAGAGGACCCGTGGCCTCTACCTCTATGAAGGGACCTGCTCCAGCAAGGACCCTGTCTGTTCCAGGACTTACCGCGCCTGCGTTTGACGGCATGGCGGTTGAACGCCGGATCCTGAAGGAAAAAGGCATTCAGGAAGAAGTCATTCCTACCCTGATCAAAGCCAGGAAGGATGTGACCGCAAAGCATTATCACCGCATTTGGCGGAAATATGTTGCGTGGTGCGAGGCCGGGAAGGCCCCAACGGAGGAATTTCAACTAGGTCGATTCCTGCATTTCCTGCAAACAGGAGTGTCTATGGGCCTAAAATTAGAATCCATTAAGGTTCAGATTTCGGCCCTGTCGATTTTCTTCCAGAAAGAACTGGCTTCAGTTCCTGAAGTTCAGACGTTTGTCAAGGGGGTGCTGCATATACAGCCTCCTTTTGTGCCTCCAGTGGCACCTTGGGATCTCAATGTAGTTTTGGGGTTCCTAAAATCACATTGGTTGAACCACTTAAATCTGTGGATTTGAAATATCTCACGTGGAAAGTGGTCATGTGTTGGCCCTGGCTTCGGCCAGGCGCGTGTCAGAATTGGCGGCTTTATCCTGTAAAAGCCCTTATCTGATTTTCCATTCGGACAGGGCGGAATTGAGGACTCGTCCTCAGTTTCTCCCTAAGGTGGTGTCAGCGTTTCACCTGAACCAGCCTATTGTGGTGCCTGCGGCTACTAGGGACTTGGAGGACTCCAAGTTGCTGGACGTAGTCAAGGCCCTGAAAATATGTTTCCAGGACGGCTGGAGTCAGAAAATCTGACTCGCTGTTTATCCTGTATGCACCCAACAAGCTGGGTGCTCCTGCTTCTAAGCAGACTATTGCTCGTTGGATTTGTAGTACAATTCAGCTTGCACATTCTGTGGCAGGCCTGCCACAGCCAAAATCTGTAAAAGCCCATTCCACAAGGAAGGTGGGCTCATCTTGGGCGGCTGCCCGAGGGGTCTCGGGTTTACAACTTTGCCGAGCAGCTACTTGGTCAGGGGCAAACACGTTTGCTAAATTCTACAAATTTGATACCCTGGCTGAGGAGGACCTGGAGTTCTCTCATTCGTTGCTGCAGAGTCATCCGCACTCTCCCGCCCGTTTGGGAGCTTTGGTATAATCCCCATGGTCCTTACGGAGTTTCCAGCATCCACTAGGATGTCAGAGAAAATAAGAATTTACTTACCGATAATTCTATTTCTCGTAGTCCGTAGTGGATGCTGGGCGCCCATCCCAAGTGCGGATTGTCTGCAATACTTGTACATAGTTATTGTTAACTAAATCGGGTTATTGTTGTTGTGAGCCATCTTTCCAGAGGCTCCTCTGTTATCATGCTGTTAACTGGGTTCAGATCACAGGTTGTACGGTGTGATTGGTGTGGCTGGAATGAGTCTTACCCGGGATTCAAAATCCTTCCTTATTGTGTACGCTCGTCCGGGCACAGTATCCTAACTGAGGCTTGGAGGAGGGTCATAGGGGGAGGAGCCAGTGCACACCAGGTAGTCCTAAAGCTTTACTTTTGTGCCCAGTCTCCTGCGGAGCCGCTATTCCCCATGGTCCTTACGGAGTTCCCAGCATCCACTACGGACTACGAGAAATAGAATTATCGGTAAGTAAATTCTTATTATCGCGTTGATAGCGCTCATTCCAGTCTGGTTTACGTGCGTCAATCGCCTAAACCCGACTAAGGTAATGGGTTCGATCATTAAGAGACCCGTTTGGTCGCCCAAACAAGTCTCTTTTCACACATTTCAGCTAACTAACTCCAGGGTAGCGAGCTGATGTGGAGGTGTCGCGCCCATCGGCAGTAACTTTAGAATACCGCCGGTGGGAGGGAGTGTTGAACATTTGAATACGGCCTAAATGTGGGCATCTCCAGTCCTTAAGCAGTCAGACCCACTTGTGTACACCAGGGGAAGGGCTGATACTCACATTAGTATATAGTTGACTGTGACATGACTGTGACAAAAGGTGGTAACGCGGCTGCAGCAGCGAGCGGCTCAGTGTCTGATCCTAGGTCAGTACTTGTTTAAAAAAAACAAAAATCGGGGTAAGAACAGCTGAAAAAGATGTAAGTAAAATACATGTGCTTAAAGGGCAAATTGGTGTGAAGTGTAAGGAGCCAAAGCCTTTTGCAAAAGAAGTTAGTTTGATGTTGCCCTTAGTGCTTAGTATTGTGCAGGCACTTACATGGTCTTATCAAGGGTCTTCTCTGCTCTGTTCTTGTAGATACCTGGATAATGTAGTGAACAAGCAGAGTCTGTCACCCCCGATCCCGCATTTGCACGCTCTTCTCACTAGTGGCGATGAACCTCCAGTGGAGGTTGATATTTTTGACCTCATCAAGGCGTCCTATGAGGTAATGTTCATTAAATAACACCGCATTTAATGTCCATCTTTCATCAAGATTCTTCTACGTTCCACTGTTGGCTTTATAACAGTGGGTGCGAGTGTTCTCTTCCCTGTGTGATACCTTTGATGTCCTATCTCCTCTTATTAGAAATTCAGCAACCTGAGAGCGGATGAAATTGAGCAGATGCGGTTTAAACAGAGACTCAAGGTGATACAGTCCTTGGAGGATTCAGCAAAGCGGAGTGTGGTAAGGGAACGTGGGTGTAACTGGCTGGAAACAGCCTGAGAGGGTGGACAAAAATATTTGAAAGATTTCCACTGTAAAAATCAATTAGAGCTGTATGTAAGGGCTGGGGTCCGGCTAAATACAGCAAATGGTGGGAATTCCAGCGGAGGGACCTCGACAAAAGTGCTGTTATTGCTAAAGGAGGTTATTTAGTACAAAAAAAAACATGTTTTAAGGTTTTCAGCTGTACCACATTGCCATTATCATTATGTGGTCAGTAACAGCAGAAGTCTCTAACTCTGTATCTTTTATCTCTGACAGGCAATATTTTTTTTTTGTCAGCCGTTTAGGCTCAAAGTTTATTTCCTACATCCACCTGTATACTTTTTTTTATGTTTCTTAATCACATGACATGCAGCAGAGGCTTGAGTCCCGATTAGACCACAAAGGAGCTTCCTTATTACATTTTGTTATTCGTGACCCTGCTGATACCAGAGGTTCTTGAATCTCAGCAACATTTGTAATACAGGGAAACTTTTTGAAATGTAATCATGTAGGGGGGAGAGGGGCTGCTCCCCATTTTCCAATCCAAATAGCATCTTTCTATTTTTATGCTTATGTGGCCATGCAGGAGAGATATCTATTGTTTTTACAGAATCCTTGGTACTTTTCCCATCCTGCACCTTGCAGTCCCTTCATCTTTACTTTATCTAGCTTTGTTTTTTGCAATGACTGCTGGAGGGGGCTCAGTATGAATTGCCGGCGGACGGATTCGGCTGTCATGATCCCGACAGCAGGATACCTTCCGCGAGCGCTAGAGAGCCCCTTGTGGGCTTGCTGCACTCACCGCGCTGCAGGCACGGTTGCTCACTGCGCTCGCCACAGGTTATATTCTCCATCTATGGGTGTCGTGGACACCCACAGAGGGAGAATAGCCTGTGTCATCGGTATTTTATTTTAACCGCTTCCCGCAGGAGGAAGCACTTTAGTGATCATGTATTTGTCTAAGATTATGGGGCAGATGTATGACTCAAATGCGCTAAAACCAGCGCTATGTGACACTTATATTGAACATCGACATGTATGAAAGCAGATAACGTAGAGAAAATCACTTTTATTTACAGTATCTGCAAAAATTTAACGATTCTGCCCTTGGCATACTTATTGTATGGCACTGGAAATCATGCAGATGTTACTAAAAAAACGATAAGTGCACTTTTGGGTCTTGTTATTTTTCCACATATCGAGATTGCCTGCAGGCATGTGTACTAACCAGTAGCAGCCCATCTGCACATAAGATCTACCAATCTTTGCGGAATCTCATGCATGTGCACTGGGGACGGCCTGGAGGCAAGACGCATCCGATAAGGTGTGGTGCCTGGAGGCAAGACGCATCCGATAAGGTGTGGTGCTTGCAGGGATCACTGGAGAGGGGAGGGTTCTCTCCCCCACTGTGGTGGCCGGGATGTTAATACATCTTGGCCTTATTGCTTCATGCTTCAGCTCCATAATAAGCGAAGCAGGAAGAGCTGTAGTGGCACCATGCAACAGCAATGGGTTTTTTGCAAACTTCCTGGATATTAATGGAACAGAAAGGTTCCATATGTGTACATATTAATGTTACTAAAAATAGTAGCTGTAAGGAAGTCTTCCTAAATCATAGGTCACCTCACGTTTTATTCTTTCCTATTAGGTAAGATCCATCTCTACTGACCTCGGCTTCTCCATGGAAGAGCTGGAAGATTTATACGTCCTGTTCAAGGTCAGAATTTTATGTGTAAACATGTTTGTGTGACTCTGTTCATTCATGTCATTGCTCGTATGTGTGGAAAATAATGTGCTTTCTGTGCTAGACCAGTGGTGGGCGGCAGGAGAGTCATAGCCCCATATAGATCTCCGGGCAATTGCTACTCTTTGGTTCTTTTACAATTCTGGTATATTTAACAAGTTAGTAATTGAATGGTAATGTCAAACAGGTAGAGTAGTACAGCCACAGCAGGTTATTCTGTGGTTGGATGGTGATATCACAGAGGTAGTACAGTAGCTACACAGTCTATGTTAGCAGGTTAGTCTGTGACTGGATGGTGATGTCACTGAGGGAACACAGTATAGTTACACATTCTTTGTTAGCAAGTTACTCTGTAACTGGATGGTGATGTCACAGAATGTGTAACTACTGTGCTTCCTCTATGTCAGGAGGTTAGTCTGTGACTGGAGGGTGATGTCACTGAGGGATAACAGACACATACTTTGTTAACAAGTTACTCTGTGGGCCTAATTCAGACCTGATTGCAGCAGCAAATTTGTTAGCTTATGGGCAAAACCATGTGCACTGCAGGGGGGCATATATAACATGTGCAGAAAGAGTTAGATTTGGCTGGGATGTGTTCAAACTGAAATCTAAATTGCAGTGTAAAAAGAAAGCAGCCAGTATTTACCCACCCACATCTATCTCTCTCTGCATATGTTATATCTGCCTCCCCCTTTCCCCTGCAGTGCACATGGTTTTGCCCATTAGCTAACAAATTTGCTGCTGCGATCAGGTCTGAATTAGGCCCTGTGACTGGATGGTGATGTCACAGAGTGAGGACAGTCACAGAGGGAGTACACACATTCTATGTTAGCAGGTTAGTCTGTGACATGGTGATGTCACAGAGGAAGCACAGTATACTTACATATTCTATGTTAGCAGTTAGCCTGTGACTTGATGGTGGTGTCACAGAGGAAGCACATAGTTACACAGTCTATGTTAGCAGGTTAGTCTGTGACTGAATGGTGATGTCGCAGAGAGAGTACAGTAGTTACACATTCTTTGTTAGCAGGTTAGTCTGTGACTGGATGGTGATGTCACAGAGGGAGCACAGTATAGTTACACAGTCTTTGTTAACAGGTTAGTCTGTGACTGGATGGTGATGTCACGGAGGGAGTACAGTATACGTACACAGTCTTTTAGCAGGTTAGCCTGTGACTGGATGGTGATGTCACAGAGTGAGCACAGTAGTTATACATCCTATGTTAGCAGGTTAGTCTGTGACTGGATGGTGATGTCACAGAGGGAGCCCAATATAGTTACACAGTCTGTGTTATCAGGTTAGTCTGTGAATGGATGGTGATGTCACAAAAGGAGCACAATATAGTTACACATTCTATGTTAGCAGGTTGGTCTGTGAATGGATGGTGATGTCACAGAAGGAGCACAATATAGTTACACATTCTATGTTAGCAGGTTAGTCTGTGACTGAATGGTGATGTCACAGATGGAGCACAGTAGTTACACATTCTATGTGAACAAGTTCGTCTGAGACTGGATGGAGATGTCACAGTGGGAGCAGAGTACAGTATAGTTGCACAGTCTATGTTAGCAGGTTAGACTCTGACTGGTTGGTGATGTTACAGAAGGAGCACAGTAGTTACACAGTTTATGTTAGCAGGTTAGTATGTGACTGGGTAGTAATGTCACAGAGGGAGTACAGTATTTAGACATGATTGTATGTTAGCAGGTTAGTCTGACTGGATAGTAATGTCACAAAAGGAGTACAGTAGTTACACATTCTTTGTTAGCAGGTTCGTCTGTGACTGGATAGTGATGTCACAGAGGGAGCACAGTATAGTTACACAGTCTATGTTAGCAGGTTAGTCTGTGACTGGATGGTAATGTCACAGAGGGAGGACAGTCACAGAGGGAGTACACACATTCTATGTTAGCAGGTTAGTCTGTGACATGGTGATGTCTCAGAGGGAGCACAGTATACTTACATATTCTATGTTAGCAGTTAGCCTGTGACTTGATGGTGATGTCACAGAGGAAGCACATAGTTACACAGTCTATGTAAGCAGGTTAGTCTGTGACTGAATGGTGATGTCACAGAGAGAGTACAGTAGCTACACGTTCTTTGTTAGCAAGTTAGTCTGTGACTGGATGGTGATGTCACAGAGGGAGCACAGTATAGTTACACGTTCTTTGTTAGCAAGTTAGTCTGTGACTGGATGGTGATGTCACAGAGGGAGCACAGTATAGTTACACAGTCTTTGTTAACAGGTTAGTCTGTGACTGGATGGTGATGTCACGGAGGGAGTACAATAGTTACATATTGTATCTTATTAGGTTATTCTGTGACTGGATGGTGATGTCACAGACGGAGTACAGTATACCTACACAGTCTTTATTAGCAGGTTAGTCTGTGACTGGATGGGTATGTCACAGAGGCAGCTCAATATAGTTACACAGTCTGTGTTAGCAGGTTAGTCTGTGAATGGATGGTGATGTCACAAAAGGAGCACAATATAGTTACACATTCTATGTTAGCAGGTTGGTCTGTGAATGGATAGTGATGTCACAGAGGGAGCACAGTATAGTTACACAGTCTATGTTAGCAGGTTAATCTGTGACTGGACGGTGATGTCACAGAGGGAGGACAGTCACAGAGGGAGTACACACATTCTATGTTAGCAGGTTAGTCTGTGACATGGTGATGTCTCAAAGGGAGCACAGTATACTTACATATTCTATGTTAGCAGTTAGCCTGTGAATTGATGGTGATGTCACAGAGGAAGCACATAGGCCCTCATTCCGAGTTGTTCGCTCGGTCATTTTCTTCGCATCGCATCGATTT